>NC_056618.1:5878139-6022243 GCF_018340385.1 Cyprinus carpio | reverse complement strand
TGGTGCTGTGCATGCTGTGTTGTGTATGTATCTCCACTACATACATACCTACGCTACAGTACATACATACACAACACCACACTACATATATATAACTTACTATTATACAGTATTTAAATTTGCTCATACTTTCTCTTTCTGTGTCAGCTGTATACGCTACACAATTTGCCTTTCTTTGTTCAAAAACTTTGCAGTGGGGGTAAATTCAACAAAAGGCCCAGCAGCAACAGCAACGATCCTCCCTATGATTAGCACTAGACGGACCGACGTGAATCTGGTGTTGGTTTCAACTCTATTTATTTGTTTCTAGAAGGACAAAGAGAGACTGTCAGTAATGTGGAGGTGCATGTGGTCCTGATCTAGAAAAAACCATTATTCATTTACTTTTACAATTAATGCATTACATTTTGGTTTTATATCCATAAAAACATAAACTCATTGTCATTCTTTTTAGGTTACGTTTTTTAGGAACATAAAAGGAGATTATATTCCTTTTGGTGATACACTTTTGGTCACCTGGCTGGTGTTGCTTGTTTGTTTTTTTAATAACAGAAATCCCCAAAAGTTTATTGTTTGGCAGCTGTTACAGACCTTTCACAGGCAAAAATGGAAAGTCAATAACCCTCAGGCTTAAGGAAGGGCCTCTGCAACCTCCACTTCCCATTTTCGCTTAATATGGGTACCGCATAGTTGTCTGTGGGTAAATGGCAAACAATGAGCTTGCATACGGATTTTGAAAAGGTAAACTCCATAGTTCATGGAAATTTGAAAGTAATGCATTACTTTACTATTTACTAGAAAAAAGTTTATATTCTGATTATGTAAACTATGTTTACGTGAAACAGTGTCTTGAGTTAATCAACCACTGACAGTAACACCCAAATTTTCTTTGAAAAAGGTATGTCCCCCCATGGCCAATGATTTTCATTTGATACAGTCAAGAGTCGGTGGTTCTGGTTTTGTTTTATGATAGGTCAGGTTTCCAAGTCGCATTCAGGTGTAGTATGGTCCTCTGTGATTTCTGGCCTCAGTATTGTAACATTAGCTTATTGCATAATTCCCTTCGTCGCCAACACCCCCACAATATTAGCTCAATTGTGCCCAACAGATCAGGAAAACGGATCCTCAAGAGTGGAATGTTTCCCTGAGAGTGCTCTTAATTCCAAGGACGTCACCAGCACCATAACAGCTGAAGGACTCCTACAAGAACACAAATTCAAGAACACGAGATTAAAGGTTACGGAACTATAAGTTTTATATATGGTTCTGTTCTGCTTGTGGTTACTACATAAGGCCCAATGGAGTTCAATAACTATATAAAACATTTTCACACATTCAAAAGGTATTTCTGGTTGACTATTTATCATCCATTTTGACCAAGAAGCCTAATATATAATTAAACAAAACGAAAAAAAAGCTGGCCCATTGTGTGTGAAATTGTAAGTAAACACTTGGATATGAATCTCTTTCTAGAATGGTTGTATATAAAAATCATTATCCACACTGCACATCACTGCACTGGCTCCCCCTGTATCCATGTAGTCATCTGTGACTTTGTCCCTATAGAAACCAAGAAGATAAGCAATGACACTGAACTGAACAAAAACTCACATATTTTTGTTGGAAAATGGCCCATTTTGGGGGAGGGGCAAATTGTCCAGTGGACTTGTTTGGGGGCTGTGCTAATCAGTCGGGACCGGGAAAATCATTTGAGTACTATAGACTGCAAAAGTTTATAAACACATCAAGGAGAAGAGTGCAAAACACTGGCAAAACAAAAGTATTTGTTCTTATCATTTCCCGTCAGGTAAGTTGAAATAGTACGCTAAAAACGAGGTAATTAAAGAGTGGCGCGTACTAATCTTTAACCACCTATTTAATCGTTAGTTTGTCAAAATTGCGGCCCGCAAAGGTCTTTTGCTGACAAGTCATCCTTCTCTCTAATAGGATTTAGCAGCTTCCAACACACCTGTTTGCTGTGCTGTGCGTTAAACAGCCATCACATTAGTCAGAACATTCGCTTCAGTATACATTAGCCATCCAATCCATGCGTGTTGTTGTACATCCAAGTATCCGTGCATGATGCCGCTGCATCCGGCTAACCAAAGCAGGACATAAGTCGCATAACCCGTATAAACCCGTTCACATTTCCCATTTCTCAGCAGCAAAGTCGACATAGTTGTGGTAAACGTCAAAAACGTGAAGAGAGAAGGACCACAAATATACTTTTTGAATTCCTCTTTGCGTACATAGCAAAAGAACAATATCCCCCCACAAAAGGGAAATTTATTTTTAGAGAGACAGTGAAAAGAAATAAACATGCTCAAATTTGAGTATCCTTCCCAGAGGACAACTCCAGTAGAAAACACCATAGCATTAGTCATTAACTGTTCTTGTGTGTGGGTGTGTGTGTGTGTGGTGTGGTGTGTTGGGTGTGTGTGTGTGTGTGGGTGTGTAATTTGAGCAAATGGTGATAATTTACACAGTATATATATCATCATATCTATATAATATAGATAATTGTAGAGTCACCAGCAGTATAAATCCTTATTTATATATAAGATAGCTTTAATGCTGGTATACTGATTTGACAATGTTCTCACAGTCTTGTGAAAAGAGTCCCTTTTCTAAACACCTTTCAGCTGATGATTGCACTGTGGTTTTGCTTGACATGTATATCCTCGCCATAGACAATGACACCGAGTTTTTGACGTGAAATTGATTGTCCCGTCCTGTGAAAAGCGTCCATCTTCTAAACACATATAAGCGATGATTGACTGCTTGACCAACATATACTAACATCACACCGTTTCTTGATGAAGTCCTAGTGCCTGGGCTGATCTTTACTATATAAAGTCCAGACTTCTAGCTTCGCTGATATGATTGCAACCTCTGGTAGCTTCGCTCTATACAAAATATCGTATTCGATCTATACATTTTGAAATTTTTAATAGATTTCAGCAAAAGGTAGATTGTTATGTAGCTCCAAACGTGCCAGTTTTATTAGTAGATATCTGCAGTACTGAATGTATCACGGGTTTTAGAGTGACAGGAATCATCCCTCCATCAGGTGACACTAAACTTTACTCCATCGTTTTCACCACAACACACCTGGAGAACAAAACAGAAACACAGTTTCTCAGAGAATAACTACGAATAGCACAATCAAGTTTAACATTGACCCCATTAACTGTCAACAGTCCCACCTGTGGGACCGCTTGGCGCTCGTTTCTTGTTGTCCCTTTTCTCTAAAATCTTTTAGCAATCCTCATAAATTATAATCATTGAAGCTTAGAAGCCCAAGATTCATCCTGTGAAAACCCATTTGAAATGCGGATTGCGTTTAACTGGAAATGGTACTTTAAATCTTATGGCAGTCTCCTCCTCCCTTAATGTGGCAGAGTCAAGTGTCCTATTACAAATGCATTACGGTCTTTTAGGACTCAAAAACTTTTTATACAAGCTTGCCAACAAACAGATCAGTGTAAAGGTCTGAGGTCGCATGATTCCATATTTGGTGGTTTATTTGAGGTATTGAAGTAAACTTGACAGAGAAATCTGGGGGAAGGAAAACTTCATTAAACCAATTTCAAAGGAATTGTTTGATGGCTCCCAGTGGCTGTTTGCTGGTCTTGACGCCCTAAATAAATCTCCCCAGGAACCTCATTTTTTTCATATCACGTCAACAGTTGAACATGAACTTATTTAGACACAAGCTTTATTTATTATCCCATTTTCGAGGTAAAAACACCTTTTATGTAAAATATGTCTAATAAATAAAATTCATTATATTAATATAGCGTAGTTTATTTATAGTACATTTTAAACTTCTATACTTTTTAAATGACGTTCAATTTTTTTGGGAAAAAATTCCACTTTTGCCAAAAATCTGCAAATTTCCATCTTTCAACCTTCATCTACCAACCGACATGTATATTCCTAAGTGTTATATCAAACAATTTAAGTTTGGATAGTGCACTTGAATGCCTATTTTCCAAAAATGGGGGGTGACATTTACGAGGTTAAACTAAAATCCCTGTTTTAATTAGATTGACATTTGGTATTATGGTATGATATTATCAGTATCAGGTATGGGTTTGGATTTGTTTTGGTCCAGTTGTGATAATGTCTAGCCAAATTTTTCATCCCAAAAATAAAAAACGGTATAATTAACTGGGCATGACTCAATCTCAGGAATTGAGATAGGTCGCTGTCCGAGTGGGAATAACAGTTCAGCTTTTGTTGACAAAGTAGTGGGCAGTTACATTTTAGAAAAAACAAAAAAAAAACTGAAAAAGTTCATCTGCGTTCTACAATAAAAATGACAGTTTATGCTCTCATACTACTAGCCATTGCCTACCGTTTTTATAATGTACAATATCTGCCTCTATTTGACCATATATAAAATTGCATCTAATTACATTTACGATGCATTGCTAAGAAAAAATCTGCTATTTTTACATGGTGTAAGTAGCATTACATCTCGTTTATTGCAAATAGCTGACGCCTTAAATTATTTGTATAGGCATACATTATAGTGTATCTGCAAGAAAGCGAGCATCAACAGCGTCTTAAAAAAAAAGTCCAGGAGACAATGTAATCACAAAAAAGTGGAGGAAGACTCCCTCCGATCAGGAACTGTGGAAAATCTGGTTGAATGTATCACTTTTAATATGATAACAAGCTTAAATGAAGAAAACCAAAAGTGTTAAAGAGTAAAACAGAAATCTCCCACTTACCGAACATCATGTAGCCAAAACAGAGGGAACGAGTGAAAAGTGCTCTTCATATTGTTTTAGAGTTCAACAAAAATCTTGTTTGATGAAGATTGTTAATACTTGTTGTGAATAAAAAAAAAAAACAGCACTGAGTTTAAGTTTCCCAATCCAAGGGGTGTAATTAGTAGGGCGTTGCTTGGTTTGGAAATTACAAGGGAGCTCATAAACCGTATCAGCTCTTTGAATCAATAATTGTTTCCTGAAATCTGCACATCTTACAGTCCCAGAGACTGAGAGACATCATCTGTGCAATGAGGGCTTTAAAAACTGCAGTGAATGAATGAAACCTTCACCCAGAATGCGTTGGTTAGTATAATAATAGACTGCACAGATGATGTCAAAAGCTTGATGACTAATCCATTTATTGCATAATTCACGGGAAAAAAAAACAACAAAGAACGAAAAAAAAAAAAAAAAAAAAACAAAACAAAGACCATTGGACCACACATTCATTAATAGACATCTTACAATACTCATTTGAAAGCCACATTTCTAGTACCTGCAAAAACAGCACTCTTCCACTGATTTTGAAACAACACTGACACAACATTTCTTAAATGGTTAGAAACAAGGTAAAGAAGTTATAAAATAATGCCACAAGGTTTTCATCAGATCAGCAGTGCTATTAAGATCTATGATTGATCCTTACATCAGTGTTTTGTCCACTAAAGGACCGAAATTATCTGATCTTTTTGAATTCTATGTCTTAAACTGCCTTCCATAAAAGCAGAAAAGAAAAACCATGGTTTTTGAACTCAAGTTGGGTGCGCTGTCACCATAATTGACACTGATGGGTGTCTCCTTATCTCATCAAACTGAAACTTGTCTCATGCTGACTCCGTTTCCTCCCCTTCTCTGTTTTTTCTGTGGAAACCGAAATACAGAGACAATGGCAAATTAAACACAGCGAGAAACATTAGGGACTTTACAAGCAAAGACAAAAACAGGCCATTCATAAAACATATACTAAACAAATAACAGAACTTTTCCTACACAATAAGTTATCGGGGAGCCTCAGAAAATCTTATGAACCTACAAGTGAGTTTTTGCCCCTCAAATAAAAAATAAACATAAGGAGAGTCAGGATACTGAGACTTTTCACTCATCTTCCGACTGGCAGCAGGAGATTTTATAGTTTAGGAAAAGTTTTATTTAAATTGTACAGTTCGTTCACAGTTTGGTGTGCTCCTCCACAAAGAGCTTCAGACGTTGGGACACTTACTATTTTATGGTGTTTTGTTTGACAGGGTCCTCCTGCCCTGTTGGTTTTATTTTACTATAATGACAGATAGTCCTTGTGCTGTTGATACTCTGTAGTTTTCAAATGTCCACAGTACTGTGATTTGTCATTTCTGTGCTTGTCAGAGATTTCAGTCGTTCCTATCAGCTTCATTCTGCCTTTGAAACCTCTCATCAATATCAGTTGTTCTTGATCCTTTGTGGCAATGAGACCAAACATCTAAGTTTATGATCATGCCTCTCTTTATTGCAGCATGAAGTCATAGTGCAGGGTTTCACAACTCAATGTCCTGCAAGGATTCATGTTCCTGCATAATTTAGCTCCAAACTTGACAAACTCCGTCCTTCCTCTAGCTGTTCTAGTTATTCTCTAATAGACCCAGATGATTAAACGTTTCATAGTGTTTTGATTAGAGCTTGGAGCTGAAACTCTGCAGTGTGAAATGGAGCATGGCCAGGGTCCTGGTTTCATAAAACACCTTAAGTCTACTGTTGCCCTTAAGTTCGCCCTTAAATTTCCCTTAACAACTAAGGGTGTTTGCTGAAAATTACCCTTTTAAGTGTCACTTAAGGTTTTCTTTAGCGTAAAACGTCATAAACCCTACGAAGTGTCTCTTAAGTATTCCTTAAAAACCAATTAAGTTTTGCATCAAGCCACTTTAACTGTCATTTTCCTTAGGAGAACATAAATGTTTGAAAATGTCCCCTTAAGTGTTCAACAAAAAGGTCTACTACAAAGTCATGATCGAAAGCTTTTATATGTTAAACATATTTTCCTTTTACACCTTTATTTCAAGATAAACAATGATCAACTTACGTACAGCTCATAATTAACTCAAACGTCAATGCCATCAACACTCGAGAGCATATTCTTTTATCTAGATCAGTCATTTTCAAATAAATTATTAAAAATTTATACATTCCTCATGTGAGTTCCTCTGCAATATGTTTGTTTTACAGTTTCTGCTTTTTATTCAAGCATTAGTAAAAATAGGCTACTTCCAGTAGCGGTTTCTGGGCACGGGCGAACCGGGCTGCTGCCCGGCGGTGCATTTTTTTCATGATACATGGGGGGCGGCACGAGCAGTTTAAAAAAAAAAAATACTGGCAATACTCTAATGGAATTAGTGGGCTAAAGTCAGTCACCTCGAGGGTTGTGTTAGAAATGAGGACATTTCTTGTTGGGTATGGGAGTATTATGTAGGGAGTGAAATTTAAGGTTAAAATTAACGTTCTATAACTTTAAATAAGATCTAGAGGTACTATCGCGAGACCAGAGACCTTCGATTAAAATCGCGGGAGAGAATTGGTTCTGCGTCGTAGTTTTTTTGTGTAGGTAAGAGAGGAGTTGATGCACACTGTGTAATCAGATGTGGCTAATTCCTGATGTCCACCTCTTCATGTTTAATAAATCAAGTGTGATGATCTGCCGTAGCTCCCTGTCTGTGTCCTCATACCAAACAAAGCCAAGAACCCAGGGAGCTAGTGTTCGCTGGTAACAACTGTAAAGCCTGCATATAGAAATGACGCGCGTACCATGTGTTGAACTGGACATGAGGGTGAGGTAAAGTAAATTATTTTTTCAGAATTTTTCGTTTTGATTATCAATTTGAGTTTCCGCCGTCCTCGTCTTGTCCTTCTCTTTTCTATTAAGTTTTAGTTTCATTTTTTCTTCTCCATTTTCTATTTTTTGTTTCTGTGAAAACGTGCAAACCGCAGTTTTGAATACCAGCTTGTTTGAGATGCGCCTCGCCCTCTCCTGAATTTTTTATGCTACACATGGGGGGCGAGTGGGCGTGGCCCTCAGTCGACCGCAATCAGCAGTTTAAAAAAAAAAATAACAAATAGTACATACCTCTAAGGGAATGGGGGCTAAGTCAGTCGACTCGAGGGGTTTCTGTTTTGCCGGGTGTGTTAGAAATGAGGAACATTCTTGTGTGGTATGGGAAGGCCCCACAGCCCGCCTATGTCGGGACACTGCTTTACGGAACAGTGCAATTTAGACGGTTGTTAAAATAAACGTTCTATACCTGTTAAATAAAGATCATTTCGCAGGGTAATATCGCGAGGCACAGATAACTGCGATTTAAAATCCGGTGGAGAGAATGGTCTCGCGTAGTTGGAGGTAGAGCAGAGGAGAGTCATGGTGCACACTGGGTAATAAGATTGGCTCATTCTGATGTCCACCTTCTTCATGTTGCATAATATCAAACTGTTCTGATTTGCCGAGACCTCCCTGTCTGTGTCCTCATACCAACAAAGCCAAGAACCCCATGTACTTAGGTGCGCACTTTTGGTCTTTGTATTTTATTGAACTGTAAAGCCTGCATATAGAAACCTACTGCGCGTTTACATGTGTTGCAAGCTGACCTGAGGGTGAGTAACGTAAATTTTTTTCAGAATTTTTCGTTTTGATTATCAATTTGAGAGTCCCCCCCGTTCCGTCTCGGCTGGTCCTTCTCTTCCATATTAAGTGTTAGTTTTCATTTTTCTCTTCTTACATTTTAATATTTATATTTTTTCTGTGAAAAAGTGCACCGCAGTTTTAGAAATAATTTTTAAGGTCTGTTTGAAGATGCGCCTGCGCCTCGCATGAAATGTAGGCCGAGAGTAGGGCGGCTGACGGTTGAGGGAGGAGTGAAATGAAATAAGCGCATGCAAGACGGACAGTCTGAGCTCTCGAAGTGGAAAACAGATACCTACGGATCAAGGCCAGTATCATCGCGCGTTGTCTCTCACACAGTGCTGTGGTGCCCTAATTAAAACATGAACGGAATTATGTCAGTTTCTGTTGCTTTTTAATTTATTATATGAAAAGAAATAAATATGATAAACAAGCACCAGGAAGGTTGCTTGCTATTTAAATAATTCCATACGAAAGCCGTATTTAATCATCCGAGGTTTTTACTTTAAACAAAAATGTATTTAGATTTTGATAGAAATATGAACAACAAGCCCATATCTCACACCGATATCGCACTGTAGAGTGGTTTTGGGAAGATTTCATGCATAATTTTAAATACAAATCACATGAAAGCTGATAAAAAATTAAATGTTAGAAGAGAACGCAGCAGGCATCTTACAGTTGTCTGAACTCAATGAGCTTTAAGCTGTGTCCGGTCACGTCGCGTGTCCAGTTTTCCCATCATGCTTTGAATAGCGCAGTCGGTGGAGAGCAACCGCGCTTATCTGCTCAAATCCGACACAGCCGCCTCGCCGTCGCGAGGAGTTTTTCGGCACACGTTCAGCATGACATCAGAGCAAGGCGGACGTAACTCGGACGCTTTTCTAACCGGCATGCATCTCGCGGTGATCATCCGGGGATCAGTTCTGACGCAGATTTTGTTCATCCAAACAAGCCCTATAATTAACGTGACCATAGCAACAGTCCGAGTTTTTTTTTTAAAGGCAAAACATGGGTTGCTGTCGTTAATACTAACGCTTTCCCTTTGCTAAGGGAAGTGTTTTTAAGGGATTATATGCAAAACCCTTAAGTCATTCCCTTAGGTAAGGGCGGGGGAAACCCGCCTTAAGTCTCATTCTATAGGGAAAAAAACTTAAGGAGCTTTATGCAACCGGGGCACAGAGATGTAGAACCCCTGGTCTATGAGCAGGGCTGGGCACTTCGGTCCTGGAGGGTCACTGTCCAGCAGAGTTTCGCTCCAACAATCAACCACAACAGTAGAAACACACCACTAGAATAGCTAACAGGCAGGGGTGTTTGATTTGGGTTTGCACTAAACTCTGGAGGACAGTGGCCCTCCAGGACCAAAGGATGCCTAGCCCTATGTAGTGGTGTGGAAGGGGTAGCAACATGAAACTACAATAAATTTCCACCCAATTGATCAGCATCTAACAGAATCTCATATCAAAAGATGGGGAGCTACATGAAAGTTCCATGCATTTGTTCCGCAGTGAGCAGCCTCTCACAAAATCTGATTTCCATGGATTTTAATAATGAACCACACCCACCCCACTGACAGCAACGTTTGTTTACTATAGCTATCCACTAAAAACCAGCAGAGAGGTTTTTATAGTTTGAATTTAAGTGATGATTTATATGCTACAAAAGCAGAGTGATATGCTACAAAAGCGGCTAGCTGCGTCCCTCACATCGGGACGCAGCTAGCAATCAGGAAGGCTTCTCCTTCTTCTTCACCAGTGGATCACAAACTATAATAAAGCATTAGGCCTACTGCAATCTTGTTGTTTTTATGGCCCAGAGAACCTTTTCATTTCAGGTCAAAAAAGTTTAATTTGCATGAGATACAGACAAAAATACAGCAATTGAAAACCGTAGGTAAGGATACTCACTGTTGGGTGTGTGCGCACTTGGATGGGATACATTCCAATCCAAATTCCAAATAAGCTGGGACACCATTTGGTTACACATCATGTCACTTACTTTCACTTTATTTTAAACTAGACAAATATTATTAACAAAAAACTCTTAATGTTTTTCTTTTTTTTTTTTTACTAAAAATAAATGTTATTAAATTAAACATTATTCATGGCTTAAACCAAATATGTCACCACTTTTTTCAAACAGAAATTATAACACAATACAGAAAATAATATAATGCAAATACAACACAGCAGAGAACTACAGTAACAGAAAAAAGTAGTAAGTAATACATACATGTGTATATACAGATATAAAGCAGTGTTAGTAATATGAAAGAGATGTTGTTGTTGTTTGTTGTTTGTTTTGTTTTCTCAAACACACACACACGCACAAACACAAAGAGGCTGCTCTTTAGAACATTCACATCAAGCAGATTATTGGACCAAAACCCACCAATTGTAAGTACTGGCAACATCTGTTTTGCAACTATAAGTACTTCATCAGTGAAATGAGCATCTGTAGGACTTTTAAAGTCCGATTGAGAGAGCTCATTTTTCCATTCCACTTTAATGCTTTTACATATAGTTTTTCTATATAAACACTTACTAGAAGGACGTGTTTGACCATCATGCGAGATTCATGAAATCAAGAATGCCCATTTCACTGTCCACCTCTTGCATTTTTTAAAGCAATAACACATTCTGTGATACCCACATCTTATATGAAATGTCAGATACTCACTGTTTACGATTACACAATATCAAAGATGTGAGTCAAACCAGGTATGAAGAGTAACATTAGTATAATGGTATACGAAAGGGTTTCAACCAACCAAAGAAACTTTTTACTTGGCAGTTTAACAGTTTTGTATTAACAACATAAATGGGTTTCTCGCTTTCACAAGATAGATAGAAATATGTTTTTGATGTTGTATATGGTGCTCACGTCGATGATGTCATAGTGATAGACAGTGGTGGGTGTGTCTTATCTCAAATAGAAGTCGTTTCCTCCTGCTGATTCCCTTCATCATTTTCATCTGACATAATCTCCATTTGGCTTCCTGTAGAATCAGAAATACAGAAACAATAACTGTTGCTACATATACATCTACTGTACATACGGAAGATGTTTAAGTGACACAATCTCAAAGAAGACACAAAAGTTAATTGAAAATGTGAAAAATAACACAATATAATAATAATAGTTTTTATACTACTTTTCAGGTGCTCAAGGACGCTTTACAGCACAGATGCAATTAGAAAAGGATAACACTGATGAATGAAAAATGACAAACAATAGTACTAGTGAAAAATAGAATGAAGCACAGTGAGATACAAGACACAACATACGAATGATAACATTCAGAAAACAAGACACATACAAAACAAAAATGAAATAATAAGAAAAGATTAAATATTGACAATTGAGATATTAAAGTACAGATATAAATTAATAAATATTATTAACAAATCAGAGATAACAAAGGACACCAAGAAACACAGAAACAGAAGACCGCAAAAGAACCATAATGAGTAAATATATATAAAAGAAACAACAGTAAGCCATACTAATCCCAAATGCCCCTCTAAACCCTCACTACACAACCGGATCACCTCACAAAAACCTGTGTTGCTGGCATGGGAGGTGGACACTCACCCCCCAAACCTCACTCCCATCCGAGTCATGGGACCAATGTAACCCCTCCACAGTCACTAGAGCACCTCTTGGGGTCGTGGAGTGAGGTTTACCCACATAGCTCTCTACCAGCTAGCCTCTGTTCCACCATGTTGTGCAAATATTTAAAAGTGAACAGGATAATTTTGTATTTAATACAATATATAACTGGAAGCCAGTTGAGATAATAATAATAATAATAATAATAATAATAATAATAATAATAAAGAAATTGGGGTGAAAGCTTGGGGTGGGTGAGTATTCTAGCAGCAAAGTTTTGTATATATATTGTAATCTGTCAATGGAGCTGGCAGGTAAACCAATGAAAAGAGCATTACATTAATCAAGGCAGGATGAGACAAAAGCATGGAATACTGTTTGGAAGGACATTTCTGGTCTTAAAATGAGTGTGCTCCTGCAAAATCTCAGAAATGGTAGAATGATATTTAGATAATACCAATGAGGGAGAAGAGATTCAAAGACCTCAGAAAGTTTAAAGGAAACAATCGAGGTTCAAAATGATGCGATATCAACAAGATTGCTATAGCATATTATCAATAACTGTATGACCAGAAATGCAGTGTCAGAAGAAGAGATGGAAAAGATATCAACCTCTATCAAACACAACAAAACAAAAAAAACAATAAGAATACTAAAAAGAACAAAAAAAATCACAAACTAAAAAAAAAATCAGAAACAATCAACAACTGACAATAATTGATAAAAAGCATCATATTAATGTAACCAAGCAGAAGAACATCTCAGTTACGTATGTAACGGAAACATCATGTCAGTGACCGACAAACTGGGATCTCACTTTGGGAAACCAATCTACTTTGAATGTAAACTAAACGGCATGCGATTATTGCATCCAGCTGCCGCTGATCACAGCATGAGCATAAAAAGGCAGCCGGTGCAACGCATACCAGATTTTCGCAGAGGAGCCGAGCTGGAGACCCGGCTGCTCAGCAGTGGTACAGCAGCCATGGTGATGCTCAATAACCCCCCATCACCAACAATCATCAAACAAGTGAAACAAAATTTACCGAGATGTTCCCTTTCAGTTGGTCACTCAGGAATTGGGATCCCTACCAAAGCGCCATGGATGTTGCCCCTTCCAGTGTCTGGAGACCAGTCACTGTTGTCATAGCACTACCCACTTATTAGGGGTTGCACAGACTAGTCGACTAGTCGACTTTAATGCTCTGCCATGATGCTTTAAGCTTGATGTCGACTAGTCGCTGGTCCTGTAGAGGGCACAACAGTATAAGAAATCTCTGAAGGACTTCCATATTCACGCTCCGTTTCCAAACAGGAAATGACAAATAAATGAAGACTATGAAAGCACTCCACAAGGTGTGTGATTATATTACTGGATGCTCGAAACTAAATGGGAGAATGCACGTTTAAAACATCTATTAGTACAGGTCAGTTTATCGCTATTCTAATATAATCCCCCTCTAACGCACACACACACACACAAAGGACATATACAGCACAACATAAATCACACACAGCACTTCGCGTGCACAGAATCGTTCAGCGCAGAAATGTATTGTCAACACTGTTCTGTGATTTCTCAAGAAATATCTTTAAAACTGAAAAGTTCAAGCATATATTTCTTAACTAAACCCCACAGCTTCCCTACTAGTAGAGAGATGCTGCCAGGTAGAATTATTTCACACACGCATTCATATGAATGTAATCTTTACTGTGCTACTTTATCTGTATCTGATTTAGAACGAGCAGAAATCTGTGAGAAATATAACGACCCAAAGACAAAAGAACTGATAAAAATGAGCTGTTACAGGAGCAATAGCCATTCATATGCCACAGCAGCTCAAGGTGTTTGTCACAGCTCCAGACTTATTTGTTCATTAATGACGTCATCAGAGACTAGTCGACTTCGACTCGATTTTCATCACATACAAGTCGACTTTAAAAGAAAAACAGATGTTCAACCCCTACCACTTAGTGAGATTGGATAACACTGGGAAAATGTACTCGTTTCACTTGGAATAGGAACATTGCAGAAGCCCCATCCTTCCCGAAGGAGGTTTTGGAAGCACTTACACATATGACCATCTGTTTATGTGCATATGGAAGATTAAAGGTGATTGAAACCCTCATGGAAATGGCAGGAGTCTGCTGGGGAAACATGGGCTCTGAGGCTATACCATGGACTTTACACATATGGGATCCACTTAGGTCTCTACATATGGAGACCAGCCCTCTACCAGTTCTCAAAGATTCAACGAGAGAGAGTACCTGGCACCAGACATTCCGCCATGTCTGGCTGCCGAGGGGATGGAGGAGCTTGACAGGGCCTACAGTACGGACACTCTGGAGGTAGTGAAGTGACGGAGGATGAAGAGGAGGATCCAACAGATCGGTTTCCCAAAATAAAAACATCAACCCATGAGCTTCTCATGAACTTGTGAGCTCCTAGGCCCTGAGGCGGGGCACTGAGAACTAGTGGGAGCCACCCCAAGAAACCAATAATCCAACTAGAAACCAATAAGCCAATGTGGCCTTGAGGGCCAAAACGTGGGGCACGGGTTAATGATTCTCAGGTGGAGATTTTTTGGTTTCGGCACGGCCCGGGAAAGCATTGCCGACATCTCCGGATCCAATTCAGGCCTTGCCACCACCCTGGAGGGTGGCAGCATAGCCAAATCTTTCTCTCCAGAGAGCTCTCCCTCTGATGCATTTATTGACATTCGGATGTTGGGAGGAGCACCGAAGGATACCGCTGGTACGCTCTTTGAAGAGGACCCAGTGCATTCCTTTGGAGGCTCAAAAGATTGCAAATTGCTAGAGGAGCGATGGTCCCCCGAGGGTTGGTTACCTGAGGTTGGTTACCACTGTAACCCTCAAACCATCTGTGCTACTGCTGGAAGTAGCCCTTGCCTGGCAGCCACCAGGACAAGCAGTAGATAGTGGCAGAGGCAACAGAGCTCCACCCCCCTGGAGGAAAGTGGGTCATTTTCCCGCAATGGAAGCATGACTCCTCCCCAAACTCCACACCTCAGTGTGTTTAATGCCCAGACACATGAGGCAGTGATAGTGACCATCACCTGGCACCAGGTAACGACCACATCCATAAACGCACAGGGAAAAACGGCATCTTTAAAAAGACGAACCGTCACCTTTACAAACACGCACCAGTGTAAGCTCTTTTAGAGAAATAGGCTTTTTCAGGGAAATGCCCTTTTAGGTGCTGAGACACACAGGGTAAATGGCCATTTGCAGCACAACAGGGGTGGTGCAGCCTGAAGTGCGCAACCCACTGGACATTTACATTTTACATTTACATTTAATCATTTAGCAGACACTTTTATCCAAAGCGACTTACAAATGAGAACAATAGAAGCAATCAGACCAACAAGAGAACAACAACAGTATACAAGTGCAATGACTAGTCTCAGTTAGTATAGTACAGGACACATAGCCAGTTTTTTTTTTTTTAAGAATATAAAAAAGGTAAGTGCTAGTATTAGCTGGTTAAGTGCTGGTGAAAAAGATGACTTTTTAGATGTTTTTTGAAAATGAGTAAAGACTCAGCTGTTTGAATTGAGATTGAGGAAAAGGTAAGATAGATCTATTTAGTTAACCTAAATATTTACCTAGCCAGTTCACGTATTTTACTTTGGGATGGCACCACAAGGCGGACGTTTCACTTGCAGAGCGCAAACTTCTGGAGGGCACATAAGATTGATCTAGTGAGTTTAGGTATGTTGGTGCCCGTGCCAGTGCTTGATGTCTTGTTGTAGGCAAGCATCAGTACCTTGAATTTGGATGAGAGCTGCGTACTGGTAGCCAGTGTAACCTGATGAAGAGAGGAGTAACGTGAGCTTTTTTTTTGGCTCATTGAAAGAAAACCCTCGCTGCTTTCATTCTGGAATCAGCTGCCAGAAGCTTGATAGTAGCATACACATGGAGGAAGGCCTGCCAGGAGAGCATTACAATAGTCCAGTCTGGAGAGAGAACAAGATGTTGGACAAGAAGTTGGGGTGGCTTGCTCTGACAGGAAAGGGTCTAATCTTTCCTAATGTTGTATAAGGCAAATCTGCAGGAACGGGGTGTCGTTGTAGCAATATGGTCCTGTGAAGCTTTAACTGATGATTCATCACAACTCCTTGGTTTCTGGCTGTCCTGGAAGGAGTTATGGTTGATGAACCCAGCTGTTTAGAGAAGTTGGTGTGATGAAATGATGTGGTTAGTTGGAACCACCTGCAGTTCTGTCTTAGTAAGGTTTGAGCATGAAGGTGATGGTCCATTCCTCCAGCTAGACGAAGTGTCACTCAGACAGGCTGAAATGTGAGCAACTACGGTCGGGTCATTCTGGTTGGAATGAGAAGTAGAGTTGAGTGTGTAATAGCGGCCCGCGTAGCAGTGATAAGTGATAAGGCAAAAGCCATGCTTCTGAATGGACAGATCTAATGAGACGTCCATGTAGATGGAGAATGAAGAAAGTGGGTCCAAGTATCTGAGCCTTTGAGGAACCCCAAGTAGCAAGTTCTTGTAACTTAGAAACTTCACCCTCCAAGACACCCTGAAGGATCGATCAGCGACAGGTAGGACTTCAACCACAGGCTTTTTGTGCGGTTCCAGAGATGCCCCATCTTTCTGAGGGGATGGGTGGACAGGAGGACATATGGTGATTAACGCTGTCAAAAGGCAGCAGAACAGGTCCATGCAAGATGAGGATGAGAGTACTGACACAGGGGGACACAGATACAGGACACAGGAACGACAAATGCTAAAGAAGAACGTCCACCAACACAAAAAGCTCCCGTAGGAGCATGCTGAAACTGGTCTCATGGTAGGAGCAGAAAAAATGTCTGTTCACTCAGCTGCTCCGAAGAGAAAAAGATGGTATGCGGTTGCAAACGGCCGGCTGTCTTTTTTATGTTCACACTGTGATCAGCGGCCAGCTGGATGCAATTGCCATGTGCATTGGCTCATTTAGTTTACACTCAAAAGTGGATTGGTCTATTAAGCAAGAATCTCAATTTGTCAGTCACTGATGTGATGTCAAGATGGTGACCGATTTGAAAAGGAAACGATGACAAGAAACAAAGTGAAGGTCAACAGTGTGTACTGATCATGAAACAGAGTTATGTCAAATTAGTTGAGGTCTGTTGGGTAATATTGTTGGGTTTGTTTTTCCATTGTTGGGTAGTTTTTTGTGTGTTTTTCCAGCCAGCCATAGGTTGAAGTTGTATGACAGCTGTCACAATATTTTTTGGGGGGGGTTATGAGAAATAAAGAGCAGTGGTATGAGAATGGCACCCTCCCCAGCAGCAAAAGCAGCAGCCATCACCATGCTCAGATTTTGGCACCCAAATAAAAAAAAAAAAAAAAAAAAAAAATTTGTTTAACTGTAAGTTGTAAGCAGTATAATTGTTGAGTTGTCATTCTTTTCTGCACTTTATCACTCACATATACACACATTTCGTTAACTCTTGCCTATAGTTTGTGCATTCCTGGGTTTGTGTTCTTGCTAATTAATAATGTTTACCCTTTGATTATTACCATTGCCTCCGTGGTGTTATTACTCTAGTAATTCTTAGTTTGATTTAATTTCTTCAAACATATTTTCAGGTTCAATCAAGCCAGCAATAAAACGTAATTTTATCAAATAAATAATTTAGTTTAATAATAAAAAGCCAGCATGGTTGGGTAAAAGCAATTAACCTAAATAGCTGGGTAAAAAATAACCCAATACCTGGGTTTGTCCAATTTTGACCCAAATTGGGTTGTTTTCAACCCAAGCATTTTTCAGAGTGTAGGCATAAATATATAGAACCATATTCAAATGTATCGGTTTTGTGCTCAAATCAAGTTGTGTGAGTCAGAGGTTGTATCGATAAAAGACCACCCCTTTTGTTGTGCGTGTAGCAGTGGGGTGGACCCGGTATTATATCCATCCCAGCATGAGTAGGTTTAACTGCAGAAATTGATCAGGAACGTGGGCACGTTCTCAGTGAAAAAGGGGGAAAAATATCAAGCTTATATTCAAACTGTAATTTCATTAAGGTGGTGGCTTTGTCTGAGATGGATAAACAGTTTTAAAAGTGCAAAACAACCAATGCTAGGCATTCAAATTAGACAAATTAGGTATGTTGCCGATCATATGTTTGCCGAGACTGTGTCCCAGAGTGCACTGCTCTTGGTGTTGCAAGCAGGGTGAATGATTTATGATTTGGATGACATTGGATGCTTGGAGTGATAATTATGAAGATGCTCGTGAGTGAGCCGCAAATGTATTATCATGGGGTGTACAGAGAATCCCTAGCCTCGCTCAGGGGATTTGTTAACATCATAGAATGAAGTTCCGGGTAGCAGTTCAAGTGGTCCTTAGTTGAGATGGCAAATATTAAATATCCATTACAGATGTGAGACACAAAAGTGCGGGTAAAAACAAAAGAAAAGACAAAGAAAAAAACGTGGCATGTTTGAACTGAGCAACTACGTTCCAAATCAATAGCAAAAACCCACAAGAGACCAGGTCTCGGTAGTACAACCTCTAAAAAATAATAGGAGTGGGGGATAATGATAACTTTATTCGTACATAATTTAACTGTCTCCTAGACCCACACTCAAAAAATCTTCAAGCTGCCTCTCATATTTAGATATAACAACGATCAGCTAAACTACATATGTACATGAGCGCACGTTTGATTACTCTTGTTTTTGGTGTGTCTTTCTTCTCCCATACTCTGTTCATCTCTTCATTGGGTTAAGCTGTTCCCCCGCTGTTAACCCGCTGGCTGTTCGTGCAACCTGACACACGCACACCTGTTCTGTGTCTTTTCCCTTCCTTCGCGCTGATTGCGCTACCTACTTGTCTCCTGTTCTTTGTTTTTGTCTGTGGTCCGGGAATTGTTTTTTTAGGTGTTGGTGTTGGGTGTGTCGTGATTGTGAGGTGATCGTGTGAGTGTCGTGAGAGTGTGTATTGTGGTGGAGTGGATGAGTGTAGCGTGAGGAGCAGCTATTATTAGAGTAATGTCTGAGTCCCAGTCCAGAGCCCAACCATGTGTCCTGCTTGACCTCATCTACGCTGCTGGGTCCCCTGTAAACTATCTGCGCCAGCCTGTACTGTCTCCTGCCAGGTTTATGCTTCAATTTCAGTTGGCGACTGTCCTCCGAACGTACACCTCAGTTGATGATCTGTGACTCGGGGATCAAGCACTGTGCTGATTCCTTAGTTCTTTTCTCAGCCTTGCAGCTGCGTGTTTTCTCTCTCTGCCACGCCACCCTGGCAGTGTCTAGTTCTGTTTTGTGGTGTCCTGATTTGGGACTGATAAACGCAATAAATGCAAACTTCTTTCACCCACACTCTCCTGGTCATCTCAGGGTCCCCTGACAGCTGATTAAAAATATTATCATGGGACATCTTAATAATCAATAATCACAAAAATCAGTTTAAATGTCCACACTGAGAGAAAAGCAAAATTAATTGGCAACTAATGGTTTTGTAATATAATTGTAACTTTTGAAGTCACAGCACAGACAAACTCTCCACTACAAGACCATGTCACAATATACCAAATATGGCATATTAGTTATTTAAAATATTATTTATTGAATAATAATATTTAGGTTAGGAGAGACGATTTGACTTACCAGAGAGTGTACTATAATAGATGATGTTCACTCACCAGTGAAATAGTCACCTGAATCTCCTGAACCATGGTCTTTTTTGCTGTGGATGATCCTGTAGTCTTATAAAGTCCCAGCATCTTGAGTTGTGATGTTTCTTGATAGACAGAATCCAGTCTCTTCCAGATGCCCATTGCCCCTTAACTTCTCATCATGTTTTATGTTGGCCATGTAGGATTTTGTCGCAACAAGGACACTGTGTCTTTCCAACAAACATCCCACAGCACCAGATCACCTTCCTGTATTTTAGCCCAGCTAGTCTGGAGTTTGCAACAGACCTCCCTCTTGGTCCAACTGACTTTCTTTTTACTTTGTCACAGCAGCATATAAAAAAGACGAATGCCGAAGAATTCGATTTGACCATTCAAAATACATCTACATAACACTTTTTAGAGCTAGTCTGCACGTCTGGCAACTTCAATTTTTTTTGTGCATCATTTGATACAAAAGGCTAACCAGAATGGGATGGATAGATCTTCAATGTCCTATCCTCGACTTTTTAGAATCAACAGTATGTGGACATTTGTTATGTAAAAATTATGCAGTTATCTCCAAAATGCAGATATGGTGCCAACACCACTAATACAAACTGTCAGAAAAGGGTTCAGTTGAGTTCGAAAACTAATTTACATCTCTTACTTATACTGCACACAGAACACTTAACTTAAAAGATTAGTAGTTTGGTTTTAACGTATCTTGGTGAATGAGGAAGGTGACCAAACGGCGAGGTTGGGGATCCGACTGGTAGGCTTTATCACTTACAGAGCGGGGTCAAAAAAAGGCAAGGATTCAGAAACAGCAAAACAGATGTATCCAAGGCAAAGGCAAAAAAAGGGTACTCCAACAGGCAATGGCGTCAGGGCAGGCAGTAAAACAATCAAAAACAGCAAGACAGAACCAGGGTCCAAACACAGGCCGGTGGTTGAAACTAGGACGCTTGAAACACAAGGAAAACTAGGGGAAACAGTATGAACATAAATCACCCAGCGAGTTAAAGTTGGGAGTGTGTGTGCCATTATCTATATAGTGTGAGATGAGAGAAGGTTATGAGAGATCAGGTGATTGCAATTGATGAGTGCTGATGAGTCCTGGCAACGGATTATGAGTAATGAAGTCTTTGATGGAGTTGTTTTCTACCATTCTAAAGGCTCATGGTGACAGGTGCGTCTATTCTGCAGTCTACGAGATTGTGACAGAATGGATTTGCCAGATCAGGGCCTTCCTCTTGTAATATCACATGATTGTTTCCTCCCTTTTGAATAAGTTCAACTTTATTTCATGAAATAATATGCCCTATAAAATCTTCTAACTTTGTCTATACATTAAACATTGACTTTATTTATAAAAGGACACATTTTAATTGTATTTTTTTATTGTATTTTTCTCTGTAGCATCCTAATAAAAAAGTCATTTAAATATATAATTAATTAAAAACTGGCACCCATGACATATGATAGGCTACCCCGTGGTGGCACCCATATTTGACTATGCTACTGTTTAATTTCCCTCTTTGTTTAATCGTACTGAAAGAAAGCAAATTTATTTTAGTCCCGCGAACTCAAGGATGCGCACTGGTGTTCCCATCGCGCTTCGACTCACAATACTATATATCAGCCTCTGATGTGTATGCGCTCCCTATTTCGTGGACCCATGTAAATTTTCGTGTGATTTGAAAACAAACATCGCCAGTACGCAGAGAGGACGCACAGGACTTAACATATCTGACACGATCACGGACAGAGTAGGAACAAAAGTCTCAGCATTCAAATTATTCACTTTAAAACTTTATTAAGACATTTTAACGTCGATAAACTACTCGTTTTTTGGAGCTTTTTAGTAAGCGTGACGGATCAATGCACGCTCCAGCGTATTTTTCCTAAAGTCTCGAACGATCAGCGACGGCAGCTGTGCACTGTCCCTTATTAGAAGACAATAATATGATTGTCTGAACATCTGAAAAAAACAAAAAAAATAAAAAAATACAGCAGAAAATCCACTCAGTTGTCCCATAACCTTATTAGTTAGAAAAATGTACAGTAGAGAGGAATTTTGCATAAAATGTGTGCATTATATACATCTTTACTCATATGCTCTCTTTTGATTACAATTACTATAAAATGCATTTTATTTGATCCAAAAGAATATTTACAATAACTGATTTCTATTTTGAAATTATTTTAAAAAATGTCATTCTTCCTGTGATTTGCAAGCGGAATTTTTTTTAAATCTACTTCATTACTCTAGTCATCAGGACCATTCAGACTTCATTCCACTATTCTGTTTTGCTGCTCAAAAAAAAAAACACAAAAAAAAAACATTTCAGCATTTTATTATTATTTATGTTGAAAAACAGCTAGAATTGTTTCAGGTTTCTTTGATGAAAGAAAGGTCAGACAGAAAACGCCAGCCATGTTGCGAAAAAAAAAAAAAAAAAAAACAAACGCCGTTTGAATTTGCCACAGTTATGCGACGTTTTCTCTTTGTTCTGAACGTTATAAAGCCCATATGTGGGACCATACTCCAAGGGCCACGGCAATAAGAATACCATATGACTGGGACTGTATTGAATCAAAAAGGGTTAAAGAATCCCTTATAACATGAACATTATAACAACAATTTGGCACCATTGTGCAGCAGCAAGCATCACAACACAAAAAAGGAACCTCAAGGTTTGATCTTGGTAAATTTTTGCAAATATATAGGGCCCCATTACTATATTAGCCCTGGGACTTGCTTAATTTCAATCTATTCCGCCCATATTCTGCCTTCCGTCTCTTTGATTTTGGAATGCAAATGCCGGTGGCTTTGTTTTTTAGAACTTGGAAAAGAATGGTAGGCAATGCGACTTTTGTTTGTGAGAGGTGCTCTCTCACTACTTCGCTAGCGCTTTTTTATTGGATTGCATTTAATTGTATGAATTGAAGTTGGTTGCAGATATAGCACTTTAAAAGAATGGCAGCAGATAAGCAATTACATTAAATACTGCCGGCGCTTCGTTGAGCGTTGCTGGCACTGAACATTAAGGAGGTAGTAGTTTTTGTAATATTGATGACCTAGTTTTTTAGGAGTATTATTAATGATATTATTCTTTTCTGTTTTAGGTGTTGTGGCTGGATTTATTGCCTGACTGAATGGTAGCCTGACTGTCACAGTCAAAAGTTAGTGGATGTTAGAGGTATTGTTTAATATAAAGGGAGCTTTTAATGTTTTTAAATTACTTGTAGTATTTATAGTGAGTGGATTTTATCTAAGTGATGTAACTTTAATATCTTTGTTCCTTTGTTGTAAAAGACTGTGTTTTTCCTTTTAAGGATGCATGGTTACGGTTTACTTTAGATTTAATACTTTGGTTATTCTTTTTTCCGGTTTTTTTTTTTTTTTTTTTGTTCTGAGAATTTGGATCACGACCCAGAGTATTTAGGAGAGATTAGGCCCCAAATAATCTGGGTAAATAGTGATTGTGTTACATCAGATGACTTTGTGTTTGTATCACCTGCATTGCCCATATGTTAATTAATTGTTTATTTTATTCTTTTTGTAGGTTCAGTCATTTGGTTTCTAAAGACAATGGTGGCCACTGAGTTGCCCTCACTGTGTGGATGGCGGTGGTGAGGTGGCTGGCATTGTGTGGTGGTTTGATCACTTTATCTTTGTTTTTTCCCTGTACAGCTTGCAGTATTTTAAACTCTGTGAGCTTGACTGCTGTGAGAACACATTTGCTCGATTTGCATCAAAGAGTGGTGATGTGATGTTTTAATACTTTTGCCCTGTCTGAATAAAAATGTGTCTGTTTATCAAAGTCCCCTCATGGCCCCTTTCGCCTGGTTACTACTGACCTCTTTAGGTCATGCCCAACAGGTTAACTTAAGGGAAGCCCGCCAGTAGACACTACGGAAAAGATGCTTGATTTACCGTTATCAGTACTCAGTCCTCTGCTCACAAGACTTGTTGTAACCACCACTTGTTTGGCCACGTGGGAAGATATTACGTTAGACGGGTGAAATATTCCATAGGCAAATCGTTTTGTACAAAAATATTTTATAACGTAATATTTGTAAAGGAAGTCTACATTACAAAATAATACTAATATAATACTAATAAAAAAAAAAAAAAAAAAAAAAAAAAAAAAAAAAAAAAAAAACACACTTGCCAAAACTGTAACCACAGCAGTTTGCTACATGTTGGCACAAATACAGCCTTTAAACTGCAGTACAGGGCCTATAATACAGACTTTAATGGCAATAAAAATAACTTCTTTGCTGTTTAAATTGAAATTACTGAAACCTAATCATAGGAGCTTTTATTAAAAAAAAAAAACCTGCTCATAAAAATAAATTTAATTTAATCAGACAGACTTAGAAAGGGTTTGTGTGCATCTGAAATCTTCACATCTATTTGGCATATCACTGAAACTGAAGCTGAACATTTGAATCTCAGCTCTGTCATCTAGGTGTCTCTTTGATCCTAGGGATTGCCTTACAAATTAAAAGGGGACAATGGTGCTTTTTGCAATCACAAAATCAACAAACAGTAGCGGAAATAGATAAGGCTATACCAGTGTAGTAGTTAGCGTAAATGCCAGACACGAGATATCCAAATGCTTTTAATTGGATATAAGCAACAGGACTGGCTCAAAGCCAGTCCCATCCCCAAGACACTAGAGCACTCCATCAGTCTCATCACCTTTTAAAATCTTTGGCAGTATAACAGAATTAAAAGAAAAAAATTATAGACTTCAGTGATACTTCGAAGCTAGTTAGTTTAGTATTATAAGACTTGTGCTCTCTGTTCAGAGAGACAAAGTCAGGTCCTGAAGAGTTGTGTTTTGAACGCGTCGATTCTTAAAGATGGCCAAGGACTCCAGCTGCTCTGATTGACTCCAGTGTAGGTCATTCAGGGAAAGCAGGAGGGAACATTTTAATTTAAAAGTCTATAGAAAGTGACTTGACTATGACATCGTTGGGTCTGCAGTTTTAAGCAGCATATGAACTTGCAGAAGGCTATAGCTTCTAGAGGGCACTCATTGAGAAAACAGTAATGAAATTAGGTTGACTGGTGTGCAGAGAAAAGGGTTGGTTTTGAAATGGTGCCTGGCTGGCAAGTGAATTTCCTCTGGAGGACTTGCAGGAACTAATTGAGGTTAGAGCAAAATTCAAAAATTGTGTTCCCTACAAAGATTGTTGTACACTCAAATTAACAAGTGTCGATGCTAGCTAGTATTGCAGTTATCTGGCATCTGTCCTTCATTATGACACACAGAAATGTCTTCTTCAGCCCATACATTCAAGCTAAACTTCCTGGATGAAATGTGGAAAACTTGGGTTGCCCCGCCTGTTGTGCACTTATCTAAAAGTGAGGCGCAATCTAAATTTGAGTCGTTGCAAGTTTGCTTGACGGTGATGAAACTCCCATGGTCTGTTTTCTTCTGCCTTGATCCAAACCATTTGATTTCAGACCGTAAGGCGTGGAAACAGAAAAGAATGGCTTCTAAGCCCAAAATGTAGCACTGGTACAAACTCTACTGGGTAATGTGGCTCTTTTAGTGAAGAGAGTTATCAGCCTTTCCTGTTTGGAAGGCACAGTTTCCTCTATCTCCGGATTCTAGCTGTAAATCAGTAACAATCTGAGTAACAGTCTGAGTAAATAATCTGAGGTTACTCAATATAAATATGTGTTATATTATTTTCATTTCTGTGTTGGAAGTTGTTTGCTGTATCAGTGGTGTTTAGTGTCTGAATGACAGATGACAGACACAACAAATAATAAATAAAAATTCCATTTATGCAAACCAGCAATATGGCCATCTGATCTTGACAAAAGTACATGAACTAAGCATTATGAAGCTGTTGTTTGTTTTTTCATCTTAATAATGAATAATCAGACTTATAAAGAACTGCTAAAATCAAGAACTGCTCTCATGAGCTTTTTGTCACTTTAATCAGCTTATATAATATATATGACTTGACTTTGTTATACTTGTTGCAGGACAATGAAGCAGAAACCTTTAAATAATGCTCTACTGTAGCATAATAAAGCTGCAGTATCAGCTGTAATACTTACCCAATTTTTTTTCTAGTATAGAGATCCTGCGGTGATAGTAAATCACAACTGCAGCCACCAGCAAAATAGCAAATGACAATTCCAGCTATAAGACCTGGAGACAGCCCTGAACCTGGAACAGTTAAATACAACATTCAGTTAATGAGTGAATGTGTGTTGAATTTTAATCTGATTCAATTATATAATATTATTATTAGAGAAGTGATAAGTCTAAGTGACATCATTATAGTGTATGTCATCATTACACTGATCTTTACAGACTCAGAGTTACTCACCAGTGACAGAAAGAAGGAATCGCTGGGAGCTCTCGCGGCCTCTGATCTGTAGCTCATAAAATCCAGCATTTTCGGCTTTGGTCTTCTTGATGGTCAGAGATCCATTCTGATTCAGCTGCAGTCTGTCTCTGAATCTCTCATCATCATCATTTAATGAGATCTCTTTAGTTTCCACATCGATTTTAGCTATGATGATGCCTTTATCTCCAAACCTCCACACTATCAGATCATCTCTCTCTACTAAAACATTATTATTCTGTAGAAGTGACAGGCTCTCCCTCCATCACTGTCTCTGACTTCACTTCATCTGTGTCACCAACCACACCTGGAAAAAAGCGAAAAACAGTTTAGCTCATTGATCATTAAATTTATTATATAAAATCATTTACTCTCTACATGTATCCTCATGCGCACCTGGGAAAGTGTAAAATTAACTTAATTATTATTATACAGACATTACTCGGATATTTACAGCTTTTAATTACTGTATAGAAACATTAATATAAAAAGCTAATAAAAAGCAGGTTCTGGATAATTCAGCTCATATTACCTCATATTACAAGATCATAAGCATTAACATCTCAATAAAATTAGAATGCCGTGGAAAAGTTCATTTATTTTCAGTAATTCAACTCAAATTGTGAAAGTGTACATTAAATAAATCCAATGCACACAAGAATGAAGTAGTTTTAAGTATTTAGTTCTTTTTAATTTAGATGATTTTTGGCTCACATTTAAACAAAACCCACCAATTCATCTCAACAAATTTAGAATGCACTTCATAAGACCAATCAACAAAACATTTTTAGTGAACTGTTGGCCTTCTGGAAAGTATGAATCATTTACTGTACATTTACTCAATGATACTTGGTAGGGGCTCCTTTTGCTTTAATTACTATGCCTCAATTCAGCGTGTGTCATGGAGGTGCTCATTGTGTGGCTAGCGGCGGGGATGTTAGATTGAAGGCCGCAGGTTTCATTTGACAGTGGCCTTCAGGTCGCATCTTCATTTTTTGGTACCTGTTGTTCTCATTTTCCCTCTTGACAATACGGACCTCATAGATTCCTCTATGATGTTGCAGGTCCTGGTGAGTTGTGCTGGCCAGTCCAAGGGCACCCTAACACTTCATGTGCATTTAACCAACTTTTGGTGCTATTTGGCGAGTGTGGTCAGTGTTCGCTAATCAGCATCTTCAAAAGCTGGTCAGCATAAGGAAGCATGAAGTGCTCCAGTACAAAATCTTGGTAAACGTGTGCAGTGACTTTTGGTTTTCAAAAACACAATGGACTAAACACCAGCAGATGACATTTGAACCCCAAATCATCACAGACTGTTGAAACTTAACACTGGACTTCAAGCAACTTGGAGCTATGAGCTTCTCCACCCTTCCTCCAGACTCCCTAGGAGCCTTGGTTTCCAAATGAAATACAAAAACTTGCTCTCATCTGAAAGAGGACTTTGGACCACTTGGGCAACAGTCCAGTTCTTCTTCCTCCTTAGCCCAGGTAAGATGCCTCTGACGTTGCTTACTGTGGTTCGGAGTGCTCTCACGACAACTGATCAAATTCCTTGACTTACGTCTGTGTGGTGGCGGCTTGATGCCTTGACCGCCAGCCTCAGTCGCATTCCCTTGTGAAGTTTGAACTCAAATTTGTTTGAATAGTGATTTTGCTTGAACAATCCTCATAAGGCTGCGGTTCTCTCTCGGTTGGTTTGTGCGATCTTTTTTCTTCCACACTTTTGCCTTCGCACTCAACTTTTCTGTTAACAGTGCTTGGATACAGGCACCTCTGTGAAGCAGTCCAGCTTCTTTGGCATATGAATGTTTGTGTCTTACACCTCCTTGGGAAGGGTGTCATGGATTGTACTTCTAGGAACAACTGTCAGATCAGCAGTCTTCGCCATGATTTGTGTAGCCCTACTGAGGCGCAAACTTGAGATAGAGCCATTTTGAAGGGCTCATTGAATACTCTCATTCAGGTGTTTTGAGTTTAGTCAGGGCTGATTGGTGTCATGTCACGCATATTCATTAATTTGTTGAGATCGTGAATTGGTGGTATTTATGTTTAAATGTGAGGCCAAAATCATCACAATTAAAAGAAGGCACAAGCACGTAAACTACTTGCAGTTCATGTGTTGGCATTGGATTTTATTTATAGCACAGTTTCACAATTTGAGTTGAATTACTGAAATAAGTGAACTTTTCCCAACATGCTAATTTATTGGTAGCACCTTTACTATATACCTAAATATAAACTTTATAAATTAACAGGGGGATAATCACATATCATTTCGCAACCTGTCTTCTTTTAAAAACCAAGGAGGATATTTTAAGGAACCTTGAGAAATTCTGTCCCTCGCAGTGGCATTCAACTACTCGCAAATCAAGTGCCAGTGCTCGGCGTTTCCTGGCACCTGTATTACTGCTACTCATTCTTAACGCCATTGTCTGCCATGAATTAGTAATCAGCAAATAATATTTTTACATGTTTTGTGTTTTGTGTAGCTTTAAACACATCGTGGAGAAAATCATTGCAAAATTTTTTTTTGGGTCATATATTACTATTTTGAGAGCAGTTACATATATTTCCACTAGTAGTAGACACCATGCATCAAAGGTATTAAAAAGGTGAATCACTAGAACTAAAATGCGTGGTCTTATAAATTAAACTTTAAAATCTTTGCTTATGTGAAAATGTCTTTGAATACCCCTCAGAACATCAATCACAACAAGATATGTCCATGATGGTCACCAGAAATGAGTAATGTGTAAGTGCAACCAAAAAATACGTAAGAGTGAGTGTCTATGTGGCTCAAGGTTGTGTGTGTGTGGGGTGGCAGTGGGGGGGGCGCATACTTCATACACATGGAGTCACAAATACACAATACACCACACAGCTATACAAACCTTCCAGCACACACACTTGAACACAATCTGCATCATGACAGTTTAGCATGCATACATGACTCACACTTTATATGACCTAATAAAGTAAATATAGACTGTAAGGCATCTTAATAAATAATAAAATCTGAAAGTTAGTTAATATTTCTGTTAAATAAAACGGCATCACAAGTGTAAATTATATCATAATTTGTAATAAGGCAGCGAAATAAGGGACACGAAACTCTATATATCGGACGCATATGGCAGAATTTTACTGCTTTGGTGGTGCATGAGCATCCACTGGTATTGGAAAGTATATATTTTATAGTTCATTTTCTGTCATTTTCTATATATTATATATATATATAATATATATATAGAATATATATATAGTCTATAGTTAACAACTGGAGGAATCTATTTTATGATCATCGCTATTTAACTTTTTGTATTATTATTATTATTATTTTTTTAAAAACCTGAGAATAAGAGTACCGTATTGTAACACTTAGTCCATACATGGTGCCTCCGCTTTTCCTGCCATCATTTTGATATCTTTGGGGCAATATTTTCAAAACAAACCAAGAATAGAGAAAAAAGACAAGACAATTAAATTGAATTGTAGATAACAGGTGTCTTCAGGGCTAGGGGCGTCCGCCAAGAATTTTGGGCCGGCCACTGACAAAAAAATCTAATTGGGGCCCCCTCTGGCGCAGGGGCTGGTTGTCACCACATTCCCTAGGACCTAACTGTCCTCAGCAAAAGCGTTAGCATACCTCGAATCAAGAGGCTGTGAACACTGGCGTTGAATATCGTAGTTGTTCAATACTTGTACTAGTGCACAATATTTACCTGCTGGGGGATTGTTAAAATGCAGGGCTGTCATATCAGTCATGCAGTTTCATCTATTTGATTGCAAGATGTAAAGCGCTGGCATAAACAATGCGCTAAAGCAACACTTGATGTACCAGTTTGTTACCTTTAACATAATGTTCCAAAATGCGTTTAAGTGGTTCATCAAGTCTCGTAAACAGGGTGATGAAAGGCACTTATGCCGGTCAGCTTTTGCGTCCTTATCATGGCTATTAACATCACTATGTAAGATTCGCCAGCTCGGTTTGGCGTTGTTCGGAGGTCTAAATGAGTCATAAGAACACTACAAATTTGCCAGTTGACTTGACGTTCAGAGCATTACAATGGTTCAGTATTTTGTTTTCTTTCGTTTTCTGATGGCGCAAATCCTTCATACTGTCCGAAAAAATCATGGCAACATACGTCTAACCCTGTCGGGGGCACATCGTTCATTGAATCCACATAAAGTATTTGCTGGATGGCGTTCCCTCAGAATCCTGTGGTCAGTAGTAGTGCATCATCATCATCTCTGGTAGACCGTGCCCTCATACAAAAGCGACTCGCCTTCTCCTGTCCTTCAAATCAGGCTGGCCACAAAACTGGGTCAACACTGCAGTGGACTTAGACTTCATGGCTTCTTCCACGCATGCTCCTCTCTTTCTGCGATCATCACATGTAACGTTACTTCCCTTCTAGGCGCCTTTCCCTTCCACACTTCTTCCTCCTTCTTCATGGAGAGGGTCCCGGCTCTGTAGGATGAACACAAGTGCATGTGCGATATACATCTTATACTTGACCAATATATACCGTAAATTATCATTATTTGGCCCTATACCAATAATATTACAATAACACTACAGAACATTTGAAACAAATTACCTATATTTCTGTATTTACAACGCCTTTATTACACACATTAGATATGATAGATTTGTGTGTGTGTGTGTGTGTGTGTGTTTAAGCTTCTCAAATAACTTGCCACTTCATGATGGGAATAATAAATTCTGTATCTATAGATGTCATTTAAAAAACGGCCAAAATTCAGTGCTAAATGTAAAACATCGCAGCTGCGATTATTTTAGATAGTGTCTGTAACTTTACATAGCAGGTTGAGGTAAGCTACGCATTGTTTTCTAACTGCAGTCCAGTGACTAGACATTTATTTTATTTAATTTTTATTTAGGTCATTAATGTTCACTTGTTTATGGGAGAAACATAATTTGTTGTTTGATTTCTGTCATTAATAAATATTTAATTTTCTTTTGTGTTATGGTAAAAAACGAGGAAAAGCAGGAGAGCAGAGAAACCCACACCCAAGAACTCCCTGGAACGATGCTAAAGTCATTAACACAGTGTCGCGGCACCACCTGAAGCAAAGGAGACCAGTATGAGAAGTCACTGAATTTTAATGAAGATGATAATACTCCGGGGAAACACGCGGCCAGAGGTTAACGGACGTTGAATCGCCCAGTATCCGAGAGACCTTAACTTTCCAACAACAAGTCCTTGTGTACTTCAGGTGAAGAGGAGGGAGAATCGTAGGGCTCACGAGACCATACGGCTGAAGATGACGTCGATGACGATGAGGATGAGATGATCTGAGAACTGAGCAGATCGGAAGTCGGGTAAGTCTTTCAACACACGCGATAGGACTAGACCCAGAGCGGTTAGGCTGATCTGTGATGTGGCGTGTTTATATGCACGTCTTGATTGGGACAGCGGCTAGTTGCAATGACGTAATAGCTCAGGTGAGCTCGCGAAGCCCGATGATGGTGGGCGACGAGGAACGGGCGCTCGTTCGCTCTGGGTGCTGGGTTGATCGGGGTGATTGGTGTGGAACTCCTGGAGTACGGCAGGTTCTCATAGAAAGCATCCCTTCATTGGCGGAATCGCTAGGACCTTTCTTCAGGACCGAAGGCCTCCCAGTCACTGAGATATTCGCAAGTGGCCTCATCGTCACTGTGAATCCAGGGATGGCACATACGGTGTAGATTGGGTCTTGCCCTACGGTTCGATCGATTGGAGGAGGAGGTTGTACCATCATCACACATCAGCACCTGGTGTGAGAAGGGGAGAAGAGAATGTTCGGGTGAGGTTTTAGTAAGAACGTGTAAGTAGGGGTATCTCTGCAATGTGGAGGTAATTTTCAGACGATATATGACGAGATTGCATCTGCCTTAAATAGTGAATGGCGCCGAAACATGTATCTGGGACTCAGCTTGCGGCAGGTCAGCGCGAGGTAATTTTAGACGATAAGTGACAGGATTGATCTGCCTTAAAATAGTGAATGGCCCCATGTATCTGGGACTCCAGCTTTGTGCGGCAGGGCAGTTTAGCCCTTGTTGGGAGGGTATATCCCTACAAGTAGAGAGCCAGATCGTCCGTACTCCTGAATCTTCCTTTCAGTCTGCCGCATTCGATTGAGGATGATAGTCCAGTATGTTAGGGTTAAACACTGATACACTCTAGGAGTACGGAAGAAGGGCGCTTCCAAACTCTGGAAATAAATATTGAGGTCCAGCAGTGAATCATCCTTGAACAAAGCGGAATGATTTCTCTGGCCATCCAGGCCACGCACATCTGTGGCGGATGAGGCGCGGAGGTTCGTTGGCTCCCTCGTGGATGTCCTGACCCTAAGGAAGAGTGTACTGGCTTTCATGAGGGGACAGTCTTATAGGGCTGATGGAGCATAGTCACCTCGTCGGGACTCACTGCGGTGGAGCATGTTTCAGTAAGAGTGCCTGGAACACGAGGGCTTGTGAATTCTTTGTTCCGGGACGATACGTGTGAATTTAAGTCCATATGGCATGACCCTGATAATTCATAGTGCCCTGAATCTTCGCTGATCAATGCGAGTGTGACTAGCAGTTCTCGATGCCAATATCATATTCTGCTCCGCCGGGGATAACTTCTTGGAGAGAAGGCGGTCACTGTGGAAATGGAAGGGCTTCCCCCGTGGAACACGCACCGCGGTGATAACACCGCTCCCACAGCCTTTCGAGTAGGATCAACTTCACATGATGTAATTCCGCGTTAGGGTGGGCTCAAAGCTGGGAGCTGTAGTGAAATGGAAATGCCCCTCTCAACATCACAGATGTGCCGCAGTCGAAAAGAGGGGAAGTACTGCTAGGGCTAAAGTTAAGATGGCTGGCATATTCGCAAAAACCCAAGAATTACTGTACGGGGAATAGGCCACATGCTTGTTAAGGGCCCGGTAGATAGTAGCAATGCATAGATGGCGGTCTTAAGCCTCCGTCCTTTCTTTGGCATGTGCCGACATGGAGAGAATATCGCAGGCCTTTCGAAACTGGAAATGCGGCACAAACTGGGGGATGTAGAAGGGGAACATCGAGGGTGATATTGGCTTAGTCCAGATTGCATGACCCTAGGATTCATAGTGCCCTGTAAAGGTTGTGATGACGGCTCGTCTTCTCTCCATTGCATGTCGTCCCTCTCGCAATTTAATTTTGGTATCCGGATGAGGTTGGTACGGGCACTGCGGCAGTGGACCTAGGCATTGGGTGAAAATGGAACCTCTCTACATCACAGTGCCGGCTGTACCAGAGGAAGGGATATTTGTAGCTGTACAGGTGCTGCTTGTTAGGTCCCGGTAGTCATGCATGGTCTTAAGCGACTTCTTTCTTGGCTAGCAGAAGAAGAAAACTCGAAGCGGCATGGGGATGTAGAAGGGCGGATGTAACCCTGACGAGATGCCTCTTTAGTCATACTCTTCTCATGCCTTTCGTGTTCTGGGATGGTTAGGGGATACACTCTTCCCAAGTAGGTAGGGTCACACCTGGCAGCAGTTCATAGCAGCAGTCGCCATGGTCTGTGCGGTGGCAACGGGGTGTGGTCGGGGAGGTTGGGCTGTTACTAAAAACATCCTCAGTAATTGGCTTATACTCGTCATGGTACTGCGATATCTTGCGGATCCTCTGGGACTCCTCGATTGTAGTTTGGCCTGGAGGCGTAACTGGGTTTGATCTATAGGGTGGAAAGAGGGTCTAGTAGGGAGTTTTAGGACAAATTTTACAAAGCATAGAGGCGCGTCTTCCAAAGAGGGATCGTCGCCAGTAGTCCAGGAATAGTTGAGGGTTATGCTGCCTAAGCCAAGGGCATCCCAGTATGATATCTGCTGTTTTGATCCATCCAGCGCAACAACCAGCAAGGAGATCCTTTCATAATGGGTTACCCCAATGCGTAGGGTAAGGGATGGTGTACAGTGAGAAATAATAACTTTTCAGAGAGGTTTCCCCAGAATGGAGTGTACATTCATCTTCTGGCAAGGGATTTGTGGGATGTGGAACTGGCTGACGAGGTGTCTGGAAATGAAGTTTCCCGCAGAGCCCGAGTCAATAAGGCCCTTCACTGAAATGGAATTTGTGGCAGAGATCACCGATACAGGAAAGTAGACTAATGATGCAACTTCAGCCCTAGAGGTCAGGCTACTCACCGCTGGACGAGGTGGATGAACGGGGCATTCAGATATGAGATGACCATTTGCTCCACAGTAAAGACATAGGTGTTGTCGCAGCCGTCTTTGTACGTTCAGCAGGTGAGAGATGGAAGGAGTCAACTTGCATCGGTTCGATGGCTGATGCTGAAGGATATTGCACTGGGGAAGATAGGGCTACTGCGGTGGTGGGTGAAGTAGGAGGCGCGGGCAATCCCAGATCACATGCTGCTAGCCTCTGGGCTACCCGGATAGAACGTTGGATCAGATTCTCCAAACCAAAGCTATCATCATAGATGGCGAGATGTAATCGGAGAGATGGGGATAGCCCGATGCTGTCTATAAGCTGTGATGAGAGCAGCCTCATTCCATCCGCTCGCAGCTGCTAAGGTGCGGAACTTCACTGCATACTCCGCCACCAAGGATCTTCCCTGCTTTAGGTGATATAATTGGTCATGTACAGAAAGGGAGTTTGCATATTGATCAAATACCTCCTTAAAATGTGTTACGAAGGTTTCCAGGGTACGAATTGCAGGCCCAGCTTGTTCCCAAATGGTTTTAGCCCACAGGAGAGCACGACCAGAGAACAGTGAGATAATAAATGCGATCTTGGCTCTATCTTTGGGGAAGCGCTGAGGTTGCATCTCAAACAATAAAGTGCACTGCAGTAGAAAGCCGCTGCAATTCTCCGCCGCGCCACTGAACGGCGCTGGTAGGGCCATAGGACCGGATCCAGGCAGCAGTTCTGAGGTGAGGAAGCGGCGCGCCTGGAGGAAAGAGTGACTTCCGGAGCTGATTAACGAGTTCGGCAAATGGATCGATTTGTGACGTGGTCGGAGAACTGGGGTCCATATCTTCGTGAAATAGTGGTCTGGTCTTCTGTCACGCACCAATGAAGCACAGGAGACAAGATGAGAATTCACTGAATTTTAATGAAGAGATAACACTCAGGGGAAACACCGCAGAGGTGAACGGACGTGAATGCCCAGTATCCGAGAGACTTAACTTCCAAAACACAAGTCCTGGTGTACTTCAGGGAAGAGGAGAATCGTAGGCCACTGACCAACGGCTGAAGATGACGTCGATGACGATGAGGATGAAGATGATCTGAGAACTGGAGACCGGGAGTCGGGTAAGTCTTTCACACACATGCGATAGACGAAACCAGACGGTTAGGTGTCTGTGAGTGCGGGTTTTATATGCACGTCTTGATTGGGCAGCGGCAGGTGCAATGACTTAATACTCAGGTGAGCAGGAACGGGAAGGTTGAGCTGTAGGGTCTGACGCTGGTTGGTTGGCTGGATCCGTGACACACAGTGCTGCTCCCCTTCTTCACTGGGACAGGGAGGGGTGCAGTTATGGGGAGACTGGGGTGCTGCTGACTCATCTGTTGTTAAGTCTGATTAACTATTCATAACTATTAATATGAATATCTTTAAATGTTGATTAAATGTAGACTAACACTAGCCTGCAGCTAGCTAGCTTATTTCACTATGGACAACAGGTTAATACCACTCACAGACTAAAGGCTAACATTACCCACCTTCCTTGGTGAAACAGAACGACACCCTTTCTTTTGTCTTTCCTCTCTCTCTTTTCTCTCTTTCCTTTTCTGAAAACCAGATGTTATTTTACTACTCAACATTATGGTATCTGTATTTCTAGTGCGCCGTGCATTGACTGTCTGCAACTAACTAAACACCGTCACTGATGAGTGCGCTAAGGCAGGACCAAACCATTTCATGCAGATACAGGGGGGTGGTCGGTCAATCTGGATGTTTTCATTTTTTTGGTCAATGGTGATATTTAACTTTTATTGCCAAAATAAGTAAAAATCAAAGACATCATTCATTTTTATTATTATTTGAAATATACTCAATGATGATGGTTAATATAGTGTATAACATAATAAAAATTTTAAATTAGTTTTTACCTATTTGTTGGGGCCCCTGTCAGTCAGGGGCCCTTGGAATTGTCCTAACTCCCCCCCCCATGCTTCAGGGGTTCACCAGTTGGTTGTTGAGACGTGATGCTACATCTTAAATGGTTCAAAATGGCTTCGAAATATCTGTCCACTGTAGGGACCATGATGCATCAGAGGGTTAAGTTGTACCTTAACCTGTACCTTATCGTTAATATGTGTTTACCCCCAAAAAATTCTAAGTTAAGTATGCCTTCATACTTTAGCTACGTATCACTTCTGACAGTTCACAGTTCTTTACATCACATTTAATACAAATATAATATTTGTGCAAAATCAAAGACAGTGCCAATATGTTTAGTAGCCCTTCAGCATACTAAAACTTTAGAAAAAATAAAAATAAATAATAATAATAAATAAACATTTGCCGGCACCGCAGTAAATTCAGCAGCTTCTAGATCTTGTTGGTCCAATTTTGTCGAGACAAATTCACCTGCTGGAGGCTCTCCTCTTTCTCTCTTTTTTTCCATAATAGCCTAGTATAATTTGATTATATGTTTCTCTTGTTGCATTTTTATTGAGTAGGTCAGCCAATAACAGAAACTAGTGATTTACACCAATATGTAATGCGGCTGCTGTGGGCGATCAACCCTGGTTGTGGAGAAAATGAAGACACTATGGAAAATATATTATGAAAATATTAATGAACCATCAAAGGCCAGTGAAGGCATACTGCCAATTAGTGACATAGGCTAAGTTTTTGGGCATCTGTGGGTTTGTGTACTTATGGAAGCCTGTTTCTGCCACACTTAGTATCTCGTTATATTGAGAAACTTTCTCATAATAATGAGAAAAATTTTGTAATATTGACTTTTTTTGTAATATTGACGTTTTTGTAATAATGACATTTTTTTCTTAATAATGAGAAACTTTCTCGTAAAAATGACTTAGTTTCTCGTAATAATGAGAAACTTTCTCAAAATAATGACTTAATCCACACACACACTCACACAAAATCTTAATCGCCGCATGCGCTACGCAAGAGTGACGGCAGCGACATCTGTTGATCTGATCTGTTCTGTCAAAGCCATGCAGGAACACCGCAAACATTGCTTGTTCTGTAATCTAAAGTGTATAATGTTATAATCTGTCATTAAATAACGATTTCGTTATTCAGTTCGTTCTTGAATCAGACAACACTGCTGCCTGTCGGAGCACGTGATATATTATAAGGAGTAACAATATGTTTTATGAAATACAAAAACAAAAATGAAAGTAAAAAGTACGATCGTATACTTTGGAATGTAATGAAGTAAAAGTAAAAGTTACTCAAAATAAAACTACTCCAGTAAAGTACAGATACTTGAAAAATGTATTTAAGTACAGTAACGAAGTAAAGCTACTCCGTTACTGACCACCTCTGACAAATTCAGGATGCAATATTATTGATCATGCATACAGGCCAGCATAAGAGCCCAGAATTTGAACACAACAACCAAAGTTGCACGTTAAGCGTTTTCCTATAGAAAACTATAGAAAATGCATACGCGTTGCTGTTTTGTGTAGCATTTCTATTTGGGGTCTACCTGAATGCCTTTAAATACAATATGGATGTTCATTAATTTCTGTGCTGAATTTGGTTCAATCTGTCTTTGTACTTCAAGCCACGTTACGCATTTTTCACGTTAAGAGTTTGTCCTGTAAGAAGTGAGACGCTGAAGACCAAGAGGTTATCGTGGTAATGAACAACGATGATTTGTGCTTTTTAAATGAGATGGCTTAATGTATATTATATACATGTGATGCATGAAAGGGAATGATACTACAACTAATAAATCATCTAAATAAGCATCTATAAATTAAATTTATATGTGTAATGGCTTTCATTTCTTCATAAAATGACTGGATTTCTTAAAGCTCCAGTATGTGACTTTTGTAATTGACCACAAGAGGGCGCATTTCCAACAATAAAAAAGGCGAAGCTTGATGACGCTATGAAGCAGGTGACGATGGGAGATGTCGTTTTTAATGCGTTTTCACCAAGCGGCAACCTCGCGCTCTCTCTCATGAAACCAATAAGGAAGTGACTAAAACTGTAATTCATCGACTGGCCGCTTGAGGCTGGCTGCAAAAGGGAGTCAATCCATAGACGTCTCCATGTTAAAATGCCCAAACTTTACAGCAGAAAAAAAACATGTTACAGCCTGGTTCAAAAAATGATTTTAGTCTATATAGCTAATTTTGCCATCTGTTTTAAAAACATTAAACCTCAAGAATTTTTTTAGAACTCATCTGTTTTAATTATATTAAGCCTTAAAGTTCTGCATAATAAATGGCGTGGCCACTTGAGTGACAGGTGGATTGCGCTGTTGAAATGCCGTTGCGCTAGGTGGGCGTGGCTTCACCAACCACCTTCCGCCCATTTTCGATTTTCCGGGAGAGTCACGCGGTGCCGCGGTGCCAAGATGGCGACGGCCTGCTCTGCACACTTTGAGCTTCAAAACCGCTCTTCAGCAGTCTATGGGTGACGTCACGGACACTACGTCCATATTTTTTTACAGTCTATGGTTTTCACCATAGCAATGTATCTAAATTGGATAAACGAATCATGATCACGGATGAGGTAATTTATTCGTTTTTTGTTTGTATACCTGTATATGACACGAAAAGTCTGGTATGATCATATTATTTATGTCGACTCAATAATTATTGATAGCAAGGAACACGTGAAATGTATTATACGACTATATTATCCCGATAACACTTACAGCTATTTGTTAAATGATTTGTTGGGTTAATGTTTTTGCAGTGTCTACGTGTTTATGGTCTTAATGCCGTGTGTTTAACGTGCTACCAACACCAACGCGTTCTAAAAGTAAATTTGCAGACCGAACGTTTGCAAGTAATGACTAAATATAGTTTTAACAACACACATATTCCGATTGTTATTTAATTGTACTGCCTATAATCTCGGTCACTACACCACACGTTGATAAAAAATCCTTACGCCACACTTATAAGTACAAGACGAGCAATACATAACTTAACGTTTTACTAGAGCGAATTTCCCAAATTAATCGCAAGAAGCTTATCGTGATCCATAAACAAAAGCCAACCAAACCATCATGCGCGGCCCTATAACATAACCCCACACTTCGCATTTGACTCCAGTAGATGAACACAGGGATAATGGTAGTCCACCCCCAACAGGCGGTAGCGAGGTGGAAACATCCATAGACCATCAGAACATCACCTACACCGGTAAAAAACAAAAAAGTATCAGAGCGGAAATTGCGTCACTGAGGCGACCGTAATATTTTTCCGAGCCGGAGACGGCGGGCATAGGCCAGTTATTTAAAGAGATCGCGAATTTCTTCTGAACAGTAAAGAATTATTTGGAGACTATTTGAGATATAGTAAGTACACAGTCTGGATTGAATATATCACACTTGTGCAAGGTCATTTCGTAATTTTATTACAAAATTCCTACCTAGTTGGAGCTTTAGAAAACTAAATATTCGTCTTGAAACTGGAAAGGACCAATAACCTATCTGAAGAGTACCGTGTTACAAATTAATAACAGAACTAAATGCATCTGAAATCATTTATTTAATGGACGATTATAGCATTATACACTTTAGATTACAGAACAAGTAATGTTTGCGGTGCTCCTGCAGGGCTTTGACCAACAGATGTCGCTGCCGTCACTCTTGAGTTGTTTATTTATTTATTTATTTTGTGGATTAAGTCATTATTTCGAGAAAATTACTCATTATTACGAGAACTCTAAGGTCCGTATTATGCGCAAGTTTTATCATTACTCCTAGGACTTACAGAATTATATTTGTTATCAAACTGGTGGAAATGCGCACCCATATCCAAAACCAAATAAAATCAAATAAAAATAAAAAAAAAAATAAAAAAAAAATATAAAAAATTAAATAAAATATTTTTTTTCTTCTTCTCTCTTCTGTTAAAAGCTGTTAAATTATTAAGCAGTGTCTTCTATATGCTTTTTTCTTTTTCTGTATAGCACGAATCTGTGAAGAAACATACCAAATAATTTAAAATAGAATAGTCTAATACAAGTAGGCTATCTAATTATAAACAAAGACAGCGCTAGTGTAAACTGTGTGGAACATTGTTACATTGAAAAACTTGAGATACTTACCAAAGACAGTAACATTGAATATCTTTATTGTAGTCTGTTCTCTAGAGACGGTTAGTTTATATTTTCCTGAGTGCCTGAATCTGGTGTTTCGGATGGTGAGAGATCCAGTCTTTTGGTCCACCCTCAATCTGCCTCTGAATCTCTCTTTATCGGTCACAAAAAATGAAGTCAAACCTGCCTTTCTCGTTATTTGAGATACGACAGAGTCTTCAGGTCCAAACATCCACAGTATCGTATCATCGTTTTGTATTTCAGTAAGATTCGTGTGTAGAGTGACAGAATCCCCCTCCATCACGGACTCTGTTTCATCCGCACCAGACACACCTAGAGCAAAAACGATTTGTTCTTTACAAAAACAGAATAGACTCTACAACATGCCCTTTGCTTAGAACCTGTAACAAATCCCAGAAATATCCTACTATGAATAACAACAACTGTATTTATTTATTTATTTATTTATTTATTATGGATAAACAGTGTAGAGATTGTTTAGTATGTGCGCAAGAATGCGAACATTTTACTACAACTGATTTCAATTGGTAAATTACCATTTATCACCTAGTTTGCCACATTATTCCTTAGTCATAATCATTTTTAGACGCCTCTTCGTCGGCGTCGTGTCCCATTTATTAATCTCAGAACTACTAATCATACTGCGGTATCTGAAAATGAAACTGAAAGATATCCTTTACATACAGAAAATCCTTTACTTACCGTCCATGAATAATATGAATAGAAAAAACAATAACATGTTCTGCATGTTGTTGAAGACCTGTGGAGAATCTGAATTGATAAAGATGATCTGTATGGTGGTAATTTATGTCATTCGGTTCTGCAGAATCGTCGTTGTTTCTGATCTGCACACAAACCGTCTGACTTAAACGTTAAGAAATAATAATTAAAAACAACAACAACTGAGAGATGACAACGCAGAGGTGTACGTCCACTGAATGGCGACTCTTCTATGAACAATGCTCCCTCCCCGGGGAGAGAATAACCAATAAAACAGACCTACAATACACTCATTATACAGATAAATGAATGTTCAAATATGAGCAGGGAAAAAGACAAAAACGGGGATAGGGGCCACCTTTAGATATTAGAATAATAATGATAATGATTAAGATGTTATCATTAGATACTTCTAACTATCATGAACAAAACATAGCAAAACAGTTGCATGCCACTAATTTCTTAAAGGAATTTAGCCTAATGATTGGCTTCCACAGAGGTGTAGCATTTGGCAAGCCGTTTTAGCATTTCGGAGGCATTTCTAAAGCATTTTTAACCAGCTTTGAGCTAGCTCTGAGCATTTGCTTGCAATATCTGCTCTAGTGTTGCTGATTTTACATATTGTTTGTTTCTGAATATAAAAATGATGACAAAATGTAAAGTTGTTCTGGCTATTGTTTTAAAATATTTTAATTTATTTATTTATTTATTTTCTGGGACAAATTCAAGTCCAACTACCACATTCTGCTTGTACAGCGGCAACAGATGACAGCATCAAACACTATGTAACAAAATCATAGAAAAAATAGCCAGAGCAAATAATGTACACTGCATCAGAATTTTTAGATTTAGAAAAAAAAAAATGATCTGGGTACTTACTAGTAACACATCTGTATTCCATATGATAGATATAGTGTGTCAACTGGAAGAAAAAATAAATAAATACATAAAAATAAAACACCCTGGCATTTTCAGAAGATCATGCTGAGGTTTATGTTGGCTAAGAAAACATTGGTGGACACACACGATCCAAAAAAAAACACAAAAAAAATCAATAATTATTATTATGGTTAAACCTTCCATTTTCACGATCCAAAAAAAAAGACTAAAACACTGTATTATGCATGCTATGCCAGTAGATGGTGATGTCACTTTGAAAAGAAACACTAAAGCTGTGTCTCATTTAGGCCACGTCCTCCGGAGGTCGCATCCTCTCTAGGATGCGTATACGGAGTGTCCTTAACCCTGGGATTAAACGAGACTGCCTTCATAGGACGGACGGAAAAGAAAACAGGAAGTATCACGTTGCTATGCCATTGCCAACACATAGCGTCCTTGCGCTCTCACACTTGTTAAAGAAAACAAATATTAGGAAAATTATTTCTAAATTTGGAAAGTAATTTGAAAAGAAAATGTTTTTACTTGTTTTATTTTATTCAATGTTTGAGGAGCTACAGCGTACGTACAACAGACATTTGTTAGAGAGAAAAAAGAGGAGGATGCATGTCAAGAACAAAGTTTATCCGTTTTTACCGGCGGAGGTTTGAGGTAAATTGTAACATAGTTCCTTTAATATAATTATATTTAATATAAGTCCATATATATATAAAGCCTTTGGTTGTAGGGCATTGATGCAATAATTATATAACTACATTTATCTTACTACACATTTTACTATATACATTATATACAATGTTATTTTTATTCTTGAAAAGAAACACTAAAGCTGTGTCTCATTTAAACCAGTGCTCCGGATTACATAATCCTCTCTATAATGCGTATACGGCGTGTCCTTAACCCTGGGATTAAGATAATGCCTTCAGTAACGGACGGAAAAATAAAAAGGAAGTATCACGTTGCTATGCCATTGCCAACACATATGCGTCCTTGCGCTCTCACACTTGTTAAAGAAAAAAACATATTAGGAAAATTATTTCAAATTTGGAAAGTAATTTGAAAAGAAAATGTTTTTTACTTGTTTTATTTATTCAATGTTTGAGGAGCTACAGCGTACGTGAACAGACATTTGTTAGAGAGAAAAAAGAGGAGGATGCATGTCAAGAACAAAGTTTATGTTTTTACCGGCGGGAGGTTTGAGGTAAGTTGTAGCATAGTTCCTTTAATATAATTATATTTAATATAAGTCCATATATAAAAAAGCCTTTGGTTGTAGGGCATTGATGCAATAATTATATAACTACATTTATCTTACTACACATTTTACTATATACATTATATACAATGTTATTTTTATTGTGATCCCACTGTCTTTAAAAGTGCTACGAATTACATAATTTATCATAATTTAACCCAGTGTTCGCAATTTTAAGATAATTTTAGTAAATAAAGCAAAATAAAAAAATAAAAAAACCAAACAAACAAAAATGTCTAAATCTGTGTATATTAAACTACATATTAAATATACACGAATGAAATTTAATGCTGTAAAATTAGATTATAAATACACGATTAAACACAATACTGAACTTTAAAAAAATAACCTAATGTAATGCTGTAGATCTGTTACATGATTAAACACAATATTGAACATCAAGAATGAACTGAAAAACTTTATTATATATACATGATTATACACAAGAATATGTAGTTATACATATTATTTTTATTATTTTGTTTTATACAGACAGACATCAAGTATGGCAGGCTCAATCCCCATGTTCCTGAGAAGTTTTTTGATGGAGGGGATACAAAAGCAGACTTTCGTCTGACGAGAGAGAGCCTCAATAAACATTTGGAGATGCTTCATCAGCAACGGAGACATGGCTGGGGTACAACACTCCAGACACTGGTGTTTTTGTATTGGTTGGCCTGTGGTGCATCTTACAGGGTTGTGTCACAGGCTTTTGGGATGCCATGGCCAACCATTCACAGAATTATACATTGAGTGGCTGATGAAGTCATAGCAATTTTGCCAAAGGTTGTGGCCCTACCAAAGTCAGAAAATCCAGCCTCACCATCTACTCAGCGCTTCAATGCACGTCTTTCCAAAGGCCGCTCAATTATTGAGCGTGCTTTTGGAATGATGAAGACGCGATTTAGAGCCATCTTCCTTCAAGCACTTGAAGTGCATCCAACATTTGCCCCAAAGGTTGCATTATTTTTCTCTATATTTGACCTTTACTTAACACACAACTTCAATGTCAGATAAAATAATTTACAATTTAGTGTAACAATTTGTTTTCATATTTGTGTATATACAGGTAATAGCGTCATGCACCATGCTGCACAACATCTGCCTTGGTGTTGGCGACATTATACAACCAGACGACAGCCAAGAAGAAGAGGAAGATGATGCATGCAATCAAGTAGAGGCAGTATCTGGAGCAGCATGGTGTTTGAGATTGTGCAACCAAGTGTCTGCCTTACGGGATGTCAACGACTGGACCACGACTACATAAATCATCCTAGATAAAAAAGTTGAACACACTTACAATTTAATTTTAATTTGGCTACAAATACTGATTTTAAAATGAAATTTATAATTACCTATACTTAAGTTTAATATATAGTTTATACAGAATTATAAATGGATAACTGATTACCTTATAATGGAATTTTAAAATCCTTAACCCAGTATATATATATTTTTCTTCTTCTTTTGTTCTTAGGCTTACTAGGAAGTCAGCATGAGAGCTCACACAACAAATGAAATCTTTTTCACAATATATCTTCTATTTTTGTTAATGTGTAACCAAAGATATTTATTCATTAAAGTTTTTTTTAAGGCATTTAGAATTTATTACTTTAAAGATTTAGTGAAATGTTGTCTACAGAATTACATTTTTATTATTTGTAAGTAACGACAGTAAGTAAATATTGTAAATAGTTTTATTACATTTTATCAATAAATTTTTCGAGTAAATTAAAGAGGCTATCACTCCTCGCCCTGTCTTCTGCATCCCTCCTTTCTTCCCACTCCTTCTGACGTGCCATGTCTTCTTTCAGGAGCTCAAGAAGAGGATCTGATTTATTTTTTGTCTTTCTTGGTTGTGACTGCTCTATCCCTGTGCTCTCCTGCTGTTCTGCTTCCTGGGTAGGCTCAACAGAACTGCAACCTGGCTGTGGTTCGTCATCAGGCAGTGAAGCAATGAGAACGGGGGAGAAATGGAAGGCCTCTGACCCAACATCTCATCCATCCAAAAAAAAATTGTAATGGTTTTCAGCAATTGGCTTTCCGTTGTTCATGCCCTCACCTGACCCCTTGATGTTTGCATTCCTAAGACAAAAAAAAATTGTAATGGTCGTGGCATAAATACTCACTCATGTCACCTCTGAGCCTCATTAAATGTCTGAAAATATACCTACGAGCAGAAGAATACACTTATGTGTACATATAGTACAAATTAATTTAGCTAATACTGTTTTTATATGATTGGTAACTTATTCTTCTTATTCTATTGTTTAATTAGAGTAAAAAGCTTAATATATATATATATATATATATATATATATATATATATATATATATATATATATATATTATATATATATATATATATTATATATTATTATTTATTATTATTATTATTATTATTTTATTATTATTATTGACTTTACATAAAAGATGACATACTTTTAATAAAATTAGAAAAATGCAATTAAAAAGAAAAATGCCCCTGTAAATCATTTTAAGGAGTCAAATATCACCTTTTTTATCAGATTTTTTTTATCAGAATTTTGATTATTGATTAGAAGGTGCTCCTGAATCTTTTGACTGTGCCAATTATCAACATAACGTATTCTATATGAACTGAAACTTAGAAAGTTCATTTTTATAGAGTTGAGTCAACTTGGACATGGGACTGTACAATGTATACATCTTAGCTTACCTTATACTTTTTTTTTAAAAATTGTCCCACTTTTTCTTTGCTTGCACTGGTGTTATTTTACTGGAAAGGTCCATTTTCTCCAGAATAAATCTATAATCATAAAAATAACATCATAATTCAGAGTGAAAACTCCTTACACATCCTTAGAAATAAGACTGCCCTTCTGCCTAACATAGGGGTTGCACACGCTGTGCTTAGAGAGCCGCTGTCCTGCAGAGTTTAGCTCCAACCTTTATCAAAAACCTAAACAAGCTAATCATGGTTCCAACAGTTACTGGAAAGCAACAGGCAGGTGAGTTTGAATAAGGGTTGGAGTGAAACTCTGCAGGACTGGTCTAGCCCTGATCTAACATGTCCTCCTTGACAGAACTTTAATTTTTCCTTTCAGGCCTTTCAGGTAAGAATGAGATTAATTCTGCTCAAAAAAAAAAAAAAAGAAAAAGAAAGACTGACAGCCTACTTTTTAACTCTCAAGATCTTACCTCCAACCATAAAAGGCTGTATTTTTTAGCTCCAGTGAAGAGATCAGAATGTTCCTACCTTAATCTTATAAATGTCTTCGTATTTTCCTTGCTCCCTATTAAAAAAAAAATAATAATAAATAAAAAATGAACAGGACTTATTTCTACATGCATTTTTACTGTTGATTTTCCCCTCTTGTAGTGTTTGGTCATTTTAGATAGATTTTTTTCCATCTTTTTTTTTTTTTTTTTTTTTTTTTTTACAAATAAAGTCTCATACTAGATGAATACACACACTCTTATTCCTATCATTATGAGCACATTCCATAGGCATAATGTTTTTTTACACTATACAAACATATTCTGTTCCCCCAAACCTATACCCATTTTAAAATAGTTTTATATTAAAATTATACTTTTTGTCTATACTTGATATAGAAAAAGGTGAATAATTCATTAGAATATTGTCTATCTTAAAAAAATGTCAGTGAACTAAAATATTGAACATTAATTTCATAAAACTAAAAGCAGAAATTAATTTATTATGAAATTGTTTCCATTCAGTTTCTACAGTGAACAATATAAAAGTGGCCTCGAAATGTAATACAAGGGTTTAATAATTATTTCTTACCTTGCTAGCAAAGTACTGTTAAACTGTAAAAAAAAAAATCACTAAAAACTTGTAATCATGTTTACCACTTACATTTAAACACCACATGCGACCTTCGGAGGGCGCAGCCTTCTAAATGAGACACAGCTCCTTGTGTGTAGATTTCAAATAAACAATATTTCTGGCGATGCAAAGAATCGTGGGTTATCAGTAGCAGCGAAGGATACACTCCTGTGAAAAAAGGTCGCGTTCGGAGAGTACTACTTGCTTTTTGTAAAATTAAAAAAAACCTAAAATGAACCTTTATGAATATGCGACCTTCGGAGGGCGCAGCCTTCTAAATGAGACACAGCTTAAGTGTCTGTAATCTGAACATGTAATGCATATGTATATGACATAATTTCTACAAACATTCACTGTTGTAGTTCACACAGATATTAATGGTATCATTTTCAAAAGCTTGCAATTTGAAACCCATTTCGGGAGTTTAAATTTTCAGGACCACAAAATGTTGTTGTCATGTAAATGAACAGACAAAATACATAGGCTAATAATTTTAGTTGAACATGCATGGTGTTGTCTAAACAGTTTTGACATAAGTCCCTTTTTTAACTTAACGTTTGTTTGTTTGTTTTCGTTTTGTTCTTCTTCTTCTTCCTTTTCTTCTTGGGGTGGTTGGGTATTGATGCGTACACAACATTTTAGGGAACGCCTAGCGAACAAGCTCTTCGAGCACTGCCGACATGCAGTGACAAAACTCAGTGAGTCAGCTTTATTAGTGGTGACAAACGGCCAGGGAATATGGTTAACGCTTTTGTTTTGTTCTGTTTGTGCTCGTGTCGTATGGTTGGTAAGTTATGGATGTGTTTACGAAAATTATACATGCTTTTATAAAAAAACAGTTTCACTATTGCATTTGTGTGATTATACAACTAGTATATATATATATATATATATATATATATATATATATATATATATATATATATATATATATTATATTGGGCGTATTGATTACTATTGGTATAATCACACAAATACCATAGTTAAACTATGTTTTTTGCAACAAACCCATGGTTAATTTGTATTTAACATGGAATAACTACAACTATAATTTTTTTGGTTATTTTTATTGATTATTTTAGGAGTGTGTCAAGTAATTCTGCTGAAAGAATTCAGAAATATACCAAAACAAGTTTTATCTTGTTGTAAAACACTAAAAATGCACAGCTTTGAAATAAGTATCAATGTTAATTTGCTGTTATTCAACAGGCATGTAGCTAATTCAAGGTGGTTCTTGATCTCTCAGTAACTGTAACTTCTTAACTGAATAAGATAAAAATCAGTTGATCCACAGAGTGAGTGCTATGTTTCACTTCTTTTAGCACGCAAAAACGAGTGCAGAAGAAGTATCAGGTGACACTCAAAAAGAAGAATTGCATGTGTCCATTAATGAGGAACAAATCATTTCAGAACCACCCAAAATAGCTGACCGTCCTGTATGAGTTCTGCAGACTTGTAAATGCTCTTCAACAGCACAGACCTTATAAATGATATTTATTTTACATTGTATTCTAGATTGGGGCCAAAGCTCAGGGGCCCTTCACATGAATTGATTTAATAGGCTATGTATGCCTCAGAGCCTCAATTTGTGTCTATATTTTCTTAAAGATACTGATAAATGTTTGGTTTAAATAATACTGAACATCCTTATTATGTCATTTTAAGCAGAAATTATCATTAAGGCTATATTTGTAGTTATCATTCTTGGTGTGAACAGTCCTTTCTGTGACAAAATATATTTCTGTTTGTTTTCTAGATGTGACCGATGCAGTGAAGAGAATATCAGTGATGATGGGAGATTCTGTCACTCTAAACACTGATGTTTCTGAAGCACAGACATATTTGTTAATACAGTGGATGTTTGGAAGCACAAGAATAGCTGAATTTAACAGACTCACGCAAGCAATCTCAATCTATGATGGTGCTGCTGGGAGATTTAGAGACCGACTGAAGCTAGATCAGACTGGATCTCTGACCATCACAAACACCAGCACCACAGACTCTGGACTTTATCATCTCACAGTTGTCGGTGAAGAGACAAAATATGAAAGTTTTTATGTTACAGTCTATCGTGAGTAGAACATTATGGCATAATTTGCACTAAACTTCACTTGAATTCTGTATTTGTCATTTAAAATTTTTTACAACCGCATTTTATGATATGTTTTTTGTTTGTTTGTTTGTTTACTTTAATGTTTTTTGGTAAATAGTTACTCAATATTTTCTTTACATTTACATACCTTACATTTATCTGTGTTTGTTTTATTTATGAGAGTTTAGTCACAACCTATGTCTTAACTGAAATCTAGCTGATTTTTCAATATAGTAATTATCATAAAAAAAATAGATCTATTGCATTTAATTATACTCATTTTGCCCCTAAGATTTTTTTTTGTTTTAAGATTAAAGTAGCTAAATTTGTTACGTTCATCTATTATTGTTTATTTGTTTTGGTGTATTACATATAGTACAGATGCATCTCAATAAATTAGAATGTTGTGGAAAAGTTCAGTTATTTCAGTAATTCAACTCAAATTGTGAAACTCGTGTATTAAATAAATTCAATGCACACAGACTGAAGTAGTTTTAATCTTTAGTTCTTTTAATTGTGATGATTTTGGCTCACATTTAACAAAAAGAATAATTCATGAGACATTAGAATATGGTGACATGCGAATCAGCTAATCAACTCAAAACACCTGCAAAGGTTTCCTGAGGCTTCAAAATGGTCTCTCAGTTTGGTAGGCTACACAATCATGGGGAAGACTGCTGATCTGACAGTGATCCAGAAGACAATCATTGACACCTTTCACAAGGAGGGTAAGCCACAAACATTCATTGCCAAAGAAGCTGGCTGTTCACAGAGTGCTGTATCCAAGCATGTTAACAGAAAGTTGAGTGGAAGCAAAAAGCGTGGAAGAAAAAGATGCACAACCAACCGAGAGAACCACAGCCTTATGAGGATTGTCAAGCTAAATTAATTGAAGAATTTGAGTGAACTTGACAAGGAATGGACTGAGGCTGGGGTCAAGGCATCAAGAGCCACCATTCGCAGATGTGTCAAGAAACTTGCTGAACCACAGAGAACGTCAGAGGCATCTTACCTGGGCTAAGGAGAAGAAAAACTGGACTGTTGCCTAGTGGTCCAAAGCCCTCTTTTCAGATGAGAGCAAGTTTTGTATTTCATTAGAAACCAAGGTCCTAGAGTCTGGAGGAAGGGTGGAGAAGCTCATAGCCCAAGTTGCTTGAAGTCCAGGGTTAAGTTTTCACAGTCTGTGATGATTTGGGGTGCAATGTCATCTGCTGGTGTTGGTCCACTGTGTTTAAAGAAGAAAACCAAAGTCACTGCCATCCTTCTGCTAAGAAATTTTGGAGTACTTCATGATCCTTCTGCTGACCAGTTTTTTGAAGATGCTGATTTCATTTTCCAGCGGGATTTGGCACCTGCCCACACTGCCAAATGCACCAAAAGTTGGTTAAATGACCATGGTGTTGGTGTGCTTGACTAGCCAGCAAACTCCCCAGATCCGAACCCCATACAGAATCTATGGGGTATTGTCAAGAGGAAGATGAGAAACAAGAGACCAAAAAATGCAGATGAGCTGATAGCCATTGTCAAAGAAACCTGGGCTTCCACACCACCTCAGCAGTGCCACAAACTGATCACCTCCATGCCACACCGAATTGAGGCAGTAATTGTAGCAAAAGGAGCCCCTACCAAGTATTGAGTTCATGTACAGTAAATGAACATACTTTCCAGAAGGCCTATGATTTTTTTTAGTTTTTGTTTTTAAATTGGTCTTATGAAGTATTCAAATTTGTTGAGATTGGTGGGTTTTTGTTAAATGTGAGTCAAAATCATCACAATTAAAAGAACCAAAGACTACTTCAGTTTGTGTGCATTGAATTTATTTAATACACAAGTTTCACAATTTGAGTTGAATTACTGAAATAAACTTTTCCACAACATTCTAATTTATGGAGATGCACCTGTACTATATGTAATACTCTACTGAAATACCGGGACATATTAACTCACGCCACTCAAAGGCCACGCCCACAGCTTCCATAAATCTAACCTTGGGTGCCAGATCATTCCCCATGCTTGCGACAGCAAGTCCTGTCTGAGGGGAATATCCCATGGAGAACCGCTAACAGACTGAACGATTCCACTAACCACGGCTGAGTGGGCCACCACAGTGCTACCAACAATAGTTATATTGGAGAACTCTATTGGAGGGCACAGTCCCCGATGAACAGCAGATGTATCAGGAACTTCTGTTAGGAGCCTGTAGGACAGGTGTTATCAGCAACTTCTTTAAAGGGTAGCCACTGTCGCCAAGCATTATGCCAGAAAGCTGCCCCTCCTTACAGAGTTGTGCCAGTGCGCTCTCTCTCAAGATGCGTGCGTCATGTGCAGACCCATACCACCGTGCCACCACATCTATTAATTTCATGTTTGTATATAAATAAAAGACACACTGGTTGAGTGGAGCCCAAAGAACCAAGGCCTAACCAACTCGAAGAAAGGGCATGAAGCTGAGCGTGTAACCCTTACCATACGCGATTTCAGAAAATGTGCAGACTCTTGCGTGCACACTCACCACTTATGTGGATTTTAGAAAGTGCGCAAAGTGCTAGTGTGTGCACTTACCACTTACGTGGATTTTAGAAAGTACACAGAGCTTAGTGCGTGTACTTTAATGCATAAACCCAGGCTGCTTAGATGATTCACCATCAATGAGAGTGTGCTTGAGTCTGTGATTGTGCTAATACCAGCCAATTGTCTAGGTAATTTAGCACACAAACACCCCAGAGCCACAATGGGGCCAGGACTGCATCCATGCATTTTGTGGAAGTCCGTGGAGCCAGGGCTAAATTGAAGGGAAGAACACAGAATTTATAAGCTTTGCTCTCTTAGCGAACCTGAGGAATTTCCTGTGTCTCTTGATGATCTGAATATGAAAGTATGCAACCTTCAGCTTGATCGTGACAAACCAATCATTTGGTTGAATCCGAAACAGAATAGATTTTACCGTCAACATTTGGCATTTGTGCAAGATTCAAATGGCATAAATCCAATATTGGTCATAAGCTGCCATGTTTTTTTGTTTTTTTTTGCACAAAATATCGGCTGTAAAAAAAGCTGGCGGTATCCATAAGCACAGAAAATGCATGTGTCAAGGTCGCTGTGTTTCATTGTATATAATCCTGAAGCATGTTTACAGCAGGATTTATTACAAAAGGATGCACATCGGGCCCCGCTGCTAGCGAGAAAGCGGCAACTTTGTGGGCCATCATAAAACGGTCCATCTTTGCCAGACCCTTGGGCCGTCCCTCGAACTTTGAAGGGTGAATTGCATAGAGTGTCTGAGGGAGCGCTCGGAGTGCATTAGCGGCAAGACAGTCAATGTTAGAGCCTGGGGACTGCAGTGAGAAGGGTGGATGTGCATTAGCAGTCCAAGAGCGCTCTCTATTGGAGGGCACAGTCCCTGACGAACAGCAGAAGTATCAGTAACTTCTGTTAGGAGCCTGTAGTACAAGTGTTTTTTTGTTGTTGTTTTTTTTTAAGAGATCTGGCTGCATTCATGAGAAAAGATATATTATTTTCCTTAATACCCGTGAGGTTGAGCCAAAGGTGCCACTAAACCGTCACCATGGGGCGTGGCAGAAACCTGACCTGAAGCCAAGTAAAATTTCCTGTTGAGATTAGATGTGACCCGACACGCATTCAAAGGAAGGAGGGGGCAAGACTTCCAGGCCACGGCCAAGTTCAGCGCAAGATGTTCGGCTAGAGTGTCGTCCACCAGCGGCATCATTGTATAACCACGGTCCACCATGTCAGCAATGGTGGCGAAATCCACGGCCACGGCGTTTGTGATGTGGAGAGAGAGAACTGCATGTGTCGGCCAGAAGCCGTGGTGGGCAAAACATTGTAAAAGCATTTCTGCTGATTTATCGCACTCAAGTGGGGCAGAGCAAGCTAAGTGGAAAAAAATTCCAGCACAGAACTGTCCTCATAGTCCAGGCCGCACACATCGCTCCAAGCCACTGCCTCGTGCGGCGCCTCAGAAACCGCAGTTATGCGGTTATGGCGGGGGTTGGACGCTACTCCCGAGCGCAGAACTGTAGCCGCAGGCTATAACAGTGAGAACATGTAAAGAGGCCGCTAAGCATATGTGACGAGTGGGGCGGTGGGGTGGTGGAGTGATTTGGGAATGAGTGACACCTGTTCCACTCACCGGTCTCGAGTCCCACGGAGGAGATCGGAAGGATACAAAAGAGGAGCGACGACAGTGAAGGACAAGAGAGAACCAGGCATGGATTTTATTTTGTGTTTGATTTTTGTTTGTGCACGGCAGTCGTCCGTGAGGGGCTGTCGCGCTGTTTTGTGTTTATTATTAAAGCTTCGTTTGATTGTCCGTCGGTTCCCACCTCCTTCTTCCCGTGATTAGGAATTTTTTATATTGTTACACTGGTGCCAAAACCCGGGAGGAAGAAGGGACGCACTGCCGAAGATCCCTCACCGCTGTGGTGAATCCACGGTGCCATCGAGCAAGGCAAAGGAGTGTGCTGCCGTGGACGCTCGAGGCAGTGGGCTGGAGTGAGTTGCTGGGGATGGACGAACCCGCTTCTGGCCACCCCAGATGTGGAGGGGCGGCTGCTGTCCTTGAGGGAGCGGAGGAGTCAGCGCCATTTGCCAGGGGCCGGAGCCTGCTGCCATCTGCCAGAATGGGGAGGAGCAGGGAACGGGGGACTCCTGTCGGCTGCCCGAAAGCGGAGGAGCCGTCGCCGTCCACCGGGCGGCAGAGGGGTGTTGTGCCGTCCACCGAGGGCCATCCAATGTCGTCCCCAGGCACCGCGGAAGAATTCACACAGCTGGTGGGGGGCCGAGCGGCAGTGTGTCTGGGAACCGGAACAATTTTTTTTTTCTCCTCTCTCCCCTCTCTCGTCTCTGTCGCTCCTCATCCTTCCATCTCCTTTTTTCTCGTCTGTCTGTCCTTACCCCCAGGTACCCGCAGCCACCTTGAGAGGGGCGATGGGGGTATGTGGTACCCCCCGGCCTGCGAGGGGCGATGGGGGTATGAGACGAGTGGGGCCGGACCGAGAACCGTGGGAACGGAGTGAGGCCGGTGGAGTGATTTGGAAGTGAGCGACACCTGCTCCACTCACCGGTCTCGAGTCCCACGGAGGAGATCAGAAGGATACAAAAGAGGAGTGACGACAGTGAAGGACGAGAGAGGACCAGGCCTGGATTTTATTTTGTGATTGATTTTTGTTTGTGCACGGCAGTCGTCCGTGAGGGGCTGTCGCGCTGTTTTGTGTTTATTTTATTATTAAAGCTTCGTTTGATTGTCCGCCGGTTCCCGCCTCCTTCTTCACGTGATTAGGAAGTTTTTATATTGTTGCATCGTACCTCTCATGAGTGAACCCCCCCCCCCCCCTTGTATTCTTGTAAGTGATTTGTTTTACTGCTTATGAAAATTATACATGCTGAAGGAATTCAACTAGAAATATACCAAAACAAATTTTATCTTGTTGTAAAACACTAAAAATGCACAGCTTCAAAATAAGTATCAATGATATTAACATGTCTTCAACAGGCATGTAGCTAATTCAAGGTAGTTTGTGATCTCTCAGTAACTGTAACTTCTTAACTGAATAAGATAAAAATCAGTTGATCCACAGAGTGAGTGCTATGTTTCACTTCTTTTAGCACGCAAAAACGAGTGCAGAAGAAGTATCAGGTGACACTCAAAAAAGAATTACATGTGTCCATTAATGAGGAACAAATCATTTCAGAACCACCCAAAATAGCTGACCGTCCTGTATGAGTTCTGCAGACTTGTAAATGCTCTTCAACAGCACAGACCTTATAAATGATATTTATTTTACATTGTATTCTAGATTGGGGCCAAAGCTCAGGGGCCCTTCATTATGGGCTGTATTGTCCAGGAATTTATTTAATAGGATATGTGTGCCTCAGAGCCTCAATTTGTGTCTATTTTTTCTTAAAGATACTGATAAAAGTTTGGTTTAAATTATACTGAACATTCTTATTATGACATTTTATGTAGAAATTATTGTCAAGGCTATATTTGTAGTTATCATTCATGTTGTGAACAGTCCTTTAGTCTGTGACAAAATATATTTCTGTTTGTTTTCTAGATGTGACCGATGCAATGAAGAGAATATCAGTGATGATGGGAGATTCTGTCACTCTAAACACTGATGTTTCTGAAGCACAGACATATTTGTTAATACAGTGGATGTTTGGAAGCACAAGAATAGCTGAATTTAACAGACTCACGCAAGCAATCTCAATCTATGATGGTGCTGCTGGGAGATTTAGAGACCGACTGAAGCTGAATCAGACTGGATCTCTGACCATCACAAACACCAGAACCACAGACTCTGGACTTTATCATCTCACAGTTGTCGGCGAAGAGACAAAATATGAACGTTTTAATGTAACAGTCTATCGTGAGTAGAACATTATGGCATAATTTGCACTAACCTTCATTTTTAATTATATATTTGTGTTTTTTATTTATTTTATTTTATTTATTTATTTATTTATTTTTACAACCACATTTTATGATATTGGCTGCTTTACTTAAAATGAAATACATTTCTGTAAATAAAGATAAAAAGTGTGTGTGATGAGACTGAAGTCAAAGTATTATCTATCATTACCAGAATATCCACAGAGTACTTCATCACCGGAAAGTTTGTCAAGCTCAAATTGTGTGACGCCCAGCTTTGTGGTGAACGATTCAACCGTCAATCAAACTGAGAACAACAACAAAACTGAACACTATCAGCCAAGTTCAGGTACATTACTGATGATATTATCATTTATTTACAAAGCAGAACTCTGTTAGTTGTGTTCAGGTAAATCAAAACCCAACATATATTCATTGCATTGGTGCAGTACCAAAATTGACTGTATAAACCACTCAAAACTTGTCTTTATGCATATGGCAGATGCTTTTATCCAAAGCAGAATTACATTGCATTCAAGGTATACATATGAATAAACCAAGCATTACCAGGGATTTATCTTTTTTATGGATATTTGGGGTAGAGGGCATTTGCTTTTTTCCCCCCTGAGTTTACAGGAACGGAGAACAGACCGCAGACGAGCGACAGAGAAGTGAACCGGATGTCTGAGAGCCGGGGGGGAAGAGGGGAGGGGGGGTTGGGTTCTAGGAGTAAATAAAAAAAGAGTTCAGAATTGCCTATATTCTACAGTCATAGTTGAATAAGACACAATCATATTGTCTTCCTAGTATGCCCGATCTCCTAATAATAGCCCACAAAACTGGCCTGTTTTAAATAAGACTTATATGCATTAAATCTTTCTATTTTCAGACAATATGGACTGTTGTGGTTTCAATGAAGCTGTAATCCGATTGGCTCTCTCTGCTCTTGTGGGCGTGGCTACAGTTGTTGTGCTGGTTTATGACATCAGATCCAGAAGACATGAACTGGTCAGAACAGAAGAGACTGAATATTACCATCTGACTCTCAGAACAACTGAATTCTGAATTGTGCAGAAAGTTGATTTCCAGATATGTCCAGATATAATGCAAAACATCCGTTGATGCTCTGCACCTTCCCTGTTCCTTGCACAGCTATTTATTAACACATCTTTTTTTGCATTCATTGATTTATCTAATTAATGTCATTTTTGACTCTGAACATAATTGCTCTAAACAAAATAATAATTAGCAACAGAAATGATGGCATGGAATGATTTCATAAGCTCTCAGTTATTTTCTATCCTTGAAATGAATCTTACAGATGCAGTTTGTGTACATTTTTAGTTAACTTATTTAATCAAGATTTTGTTTTACAATAGCATGGGGCTTGTTTTTGTTATATTTTTTCTACTGTACGTTTATAACGTTATAAAACGATTTAAAATAGAAAGTGAAACCTTCTATGAAAATCTTATTTAAAAACTTGACCAAGCAGAGAAAAAAGTATAGAATAGAACAGCAAATAAATTTTTTTTAAAACCTTATTTAACCAGGTGAGCACGTTGAGAATAGTTTCTCATTTGCAACGGCGACCTGGCCAAGATAAAAGCATTGAGGTGCAGAGAACATAAAATTACACATGTAATTACAAGACAAAAAAGTACACAATAAAAAATTATAAGAAAATAATACAGTGTGCAGGTCATCAGATCAAACAGTTAGGAATTTGTACAAATGTCATTATATGAAGGTAGATGTTTGGAAAAAAATAAAATAAAAAATAATATAGGGTCTATGGTAGAGAGGTGTAGTTATTGAAATACAAAGTGGCTGTGCATAAATAAACACTATAGTGGGTGGCATAATGACCAGGGCTGTGGGAGAGGGATTGTGCAAAATATAGAACTCTACTGATTAGAGTGTGCAAAAATTTGTTAATGGCATAAAAGAGTGTATCGGATTAGCATGTACAATGATCAGACAATAGATTTAAGCTTCAGGGATTTTTGTAGTGTGTTCCAATCAATAGCAGCGGAGAACTGGAAGGAAAAGCGGCCAAAGGGGGTGCAGGCTTTAGTGGCAGTCAAAGTGATATACCTGCTTGAGCACAGATTTAGAGAAGGTGTTGCTCTGGAGATTAATGGTTTTAAGTAAGGAGGGGTTTTGTCCAGTAGACATTTGTAAATGAGATGATACCAGTGTGTTTGACGCCGGGTGTGTAGTGAAGGCCATCTGATTTGACTGTAGAGGTTGCAATGGTGGGTTTTATATGTAGCATTGGTAACAAAGCGGATGGCGCTGTGATATACGACATCTAATTTTCTAAGGAGTTGGTTAGATGCGATTCTATAAATTACATCACTGAAGTCTAGTATTGGGAGGATGGTCATTTTCCCAAGGGCAAGTTTGGCTGGAAAGGTGAAGGAGGCTTTATTATGGAAAAGGAAGCCAATCCTAGATTTTAGATTGGAGCTGGTTGATGTGGGTCTGGAAGGAGGGTGAAGATTCTAACCAGACCCCTAAATATTTGTAGTTGTCTACATGTTCTAATACAGACCCGTCTAGTGCGGTAATGCTTGTTGGGCAGGCAGGTGCAGTGTGTGATGGATTGAAAAGCATACATTTAGTTTTATTAGAATTTAGAAGTAATTGGAGGCAACGGAAGGAATGTTGTATGTCATTAAAGCTTATTTGAAGGTTTTTTAACACAGTGTCCAACGTCGGGCCAGACGTATATAGAATGGTGTCGTCTGCATAGAGGTGGATCATAGAGTCACCTGCAGCAAGAGCAACATCATTGATGTATACAGAGAATAGAGTCGGCCCGAGAATTGAACCCTGAGGCACCCCATGGAAACAGCCAGAGGTCTGGAGAGGAGGCCTTCCGACTTAACACACTGAAATCTGTCTGAAAAATAATTTGTGAACCAGGCAAGGCAGTTATTTGAAAAGCCCAGGTTTTTTAATCTATCAATAAGAATGTTACGATTGACAGAATCGAAGGCCTTGGCCAGGTCAATGAATACTGCTTCACAATAGTGTCTTTGGTCAATAGCAGTTATGATGTCATTTATGACTTTGAGTGTGGCTGAGGTGCATCCACGACTGCCTCAGAAACCAGATTGCATGTCAGAAAGACTATGGTGGGATTCGAAATGGTTGGTAATTTGTTTATTAATAAGGCTTTCGAAGACCTTTGAGAGGCAGGGCCGGATGGAAATTGGTCTATAGGTCTAAGCTATCTCCTCCTTTGTATAGAGAGATTACTGCAGCAGCTTTCCAATCTTTAGGTATCTCTGATGAATCAAGGGAGAGGTTGAAAAGACTGGTGATGAGAAAAAAAAAAAACACACAATACAATTAAGGAAGGAACCAAATTTCCAAATTCACCAGACCACAAGATTTAAACAGGTCAAGATGCTGCATCTCCCTTAGAATGTCGGCTGTCTGGATATGGGCAAAGGAGAAGCCGGCCCTCCAGGAGTCTGACACCCCTGCTCTAAATGAGCCCAGACACCAGCTGACCTAACTGGGAACACGGAACACCATGAGCTTGTGTTTGATGCTGTTTCTGCTGCTGCTGGACATTTACCCAAGATGTGTGATCATTTCAACGACAGCTGAAGACTGTTCATCTGAGACTCTGCCACTCAAACAACTGACTCACCTACCTGATTCTGTCTTCTCGGGGAGCGGCGTGGATCTGCCGGTTCGATGGAGGAGGAATCTGGATTTTCCCGGAGGAATGGCTTGTTTACCTGGGAAGTGCCGCGCATGCTAACTCCATCAGCACCTTGTGCGTCGGCGAGGAACTCGGGAAACGTTGCCCATCCTGTTCACAGCACCGCGGTTCAGCAGAAATCACCATATGGGTCTAATAATGCATGTGAAAACTACCAACTCGACAACTGTTACAGTTACATCTCCATTCAAGTGAAAATAAAGCTAACATAAGTAGTTTAGCTACGACCAGAAGTACTACAGAGCAAAACAGGAAGTTGACGACAAATCTAGCAGTCGTGAAAAACAGGAAATGGAATTCAAAACTGTCAACAACTCTAAAATAATATGGGACTCGAGCTTAAAACAAAAGGGTTTACTTGGTGGACACCTTAATGTACGCAGTCACATATCAAAAAACGAACAAAACCAACATCTCTTAATAGACTTAAATTTGGATTTTCTATGTCTGTCTGAAACCTGGCTTCATGCAAATTCACCTCCTGCAGCCATTAACATACCAGGTTATCAAATTTACAGAAGAGATAGGGTGAAATCTAAAGGAGGCGGTGTTATGGTGTACATAAAAAACAGCATTCTCTTTGAGGAAATAGACTTGTCAAATAGTGACTTGGAATGTATCGGATTCAAAATTATTTTATCTCCACAAATGTATTTTAGCCTTATAGTAATTTATCGCCCACCCTCGGCCAAAATTGATTTTTATGAAAATTTCCGCAGCATGCTTTTAAATTGCAACTTTGAAAAAGAAGTACCGGTAATAATAATGGGAGATTTTAATGTTAACTGGGAAGATAGATCAGCCAGGAAAAATCTCAAACAAATAAGCGATAACTTTGATCTAACGCAGGTAGTTAAGGGCCCAACAAGAATATCCCATAATACTGGTACTCAGATTGATTTAATATTTAGAAACAAACCAGAAAGAATCACAAAATACTTTAACATGATCACAGGACTATCGAATCACAATCTACTTCTGGTCGCAAGAAAATTAACCAGCAAAAGATTTTGTGTTTCCACTGCTAAGGAGCAAGAATCAACCAGAATACCTAACAAAGAGCAGGACCGTTTCAAAAACACAATAAACAGGTTTAATTGGAGTAATTTACTTGCAGGGAAAGACTTACATGAGGGAAGTACTGTGCTCTTAAGTAAACTGCAATATTTCATTAAGGAGTTTACTCAGAAATTTAGAAATAGAAACTCCAAGAGTAGCCTTCTATGGATTAATGCTGAAATACTGAAAGTGATGAAAGAACGTGACCTTGCAAAAAAAAAGGCAAATAAATCAAAACTATGTCATGATAAACACCATTTTACAATGCTGAGCAACAAATTAACATCTATGTTGAGAAAGTCAAGGGCTGACTTTTTTCTGAGCATAATAAGCAAAGCAGGGGGCAATTCAAAGTTGATTTGGGATCAGTTAAAAAAAACTGATGGGGCAGGAACACAAAGAAAGAAAACCTGTTGAACTTTTATTAGATGGAAAACGTATCTCTGATCCTGCTGGTGTTGCTACGGCATTTAACAACTATTTTGTCGACTCTGTTGCATCTATTGCACTGTGTTTTTCACAGATAGACACAAGTACTTGTTCAGTTTTGTCGTCAGAGCCCAGCATTGTGTTTTCCAGTGCCTCTGAAAGAAATATAGAAGCCTTAATCAGGTCACTAAAGATGTGTTTGGAATGGATACCACAATGCTGAAAGATCTAGGTTCATCATAAGTTATCCCCATCACAAAAATTATAAATCAGTCTATCTCCGAGGGGGAATTTCCTAATGCATGGAAGTAAGCCATTGTTTCCCCAATATTTAAATCTGGAGGCAGACAAATCATTTCCAATTACAGACCCATTAGTATTTTGCCAGTAATGTCAAAGGTTTTGGAAAAGTAGATATCTCAACAGATTAGAGACCTCCATCCATTACAATTTGGATTTGGGCCAAACCATTCTACCGACACAGCTAATTGCTTTTTCATTGAAAACATTAAATCATTACTTGACAAGAACCGCATTGTTGGAGCCATCTTTTTAGATCTCAGGAAAGCTTTTGACACTGTTAATCATAAAATTTTACTCTCCAAACTTTCTTATTTCAACTTCTCAGATAATGATCTTAAGTGGGTAGCATCTTATCTTTACCACTGATCACAAACAGTCCTTATTGGCAGCTATCAGTCTGAACCCCTTCACTTGTCCTCAGGAGTGCCCCAAGGGTCAATCCTGGGCCCTCTTCTGTTCTGCATCTATATTAATGATCTACCATGTGTGATCCCAGAAGTAAATATTCAAATGTACATATATACATATACATGCATGGGCCATCAAAAACAGCAGTGGCAACTAAACTTACACACACTATGGTAAAGATCAGTGAATGGCTAAACCAGTGTAGCCTTCAGTTAAATGTCTCCAAGACAGTCTGTATGTTTTTTACTAAAACTACCAACTCTACAGCAAATCTGGACATTGTAATATCTGGAGAAAAACTTCAAATAGTTACAGAATTTAAGTATCTCGGTATTCTCATAGACTCCAAACTGAACTTTAATTCTCATATCACCAAAACTGTTAAGAAAGTAAAATTTAATCTATCCAATTTTCGATTTATCAGAAATTCAATGTCCACCGAGCAGCCAAAATGTTTATGCATTCACTGATCTTTTCGCATATGACTTACTGCCTCACCAGCTGGTCTCAGGCAAACCACACCACTTTGAAACCAATACAGTCCCTATACAAACAAACACTTAAAGTTCTGGATAAGAAACCACATAAATTTCACCACTGCAATATTCTGTCAAAATATAATTTATTAAATTTGGAAAATCTTATTAAGTTCACAAATATCTGTTTAGCATGGCCTGGCTACTCCACCTCTTAGTGAGTTTCTGAGTTTAAGGTCCAACACCAGTCGCCTCACTAGAGGAACATCCAGAGGAGACTGTGTCATTCCATTTAGGAAAAGAGTGTTTAGTCAGTCAGCCTTCTCTATTAAAGCTTCAAAAGAATGGAACACTATTCCAACACCAATCAGAGAAATCAATAGTTATAATGTGTTCCGCTCATCATTAAAACGTTGGCTCCTTAACAATCAAACATGCCAGCACTAAACTTCCACCACCACTCTCCTAGGTCATTTTGCATGTTCTTCTTATCTAATTTCGATACTGCTGCATTTTAATGTTTACTCTCCCTTTTAAGTTTTGTATTATAATTGACTATTGTTATTGACTGTGTCCTTTAATATTGATTCTAGTTGTTTCATGAACTGCTGTTTGTGCTCTTATGTCATGTCACCTCCAGCTGCATTCCCACTTAAGCTCTGTAGCACATGAACTCCTTGTTGCATGTTTGTTATGGTGTCTTAATCCTGCTGCTGCAGCAAATGTGATGTTTATTGTATTTTGCCATGTGATAATCAATTTGTTTTACCTATTACCTACTTCCAGGGTGCCTACTGTTCATCTGGCCTAGGACTACAGATGAAAACTAGCCTTCTGGCTAACTCTGGCATATTTTACAGTTGAGCTGTTATGTTAATATGCACTGTCCTTGCAAATAAATAAATAAATCAAATCAAAGCATGGGAGGTTTTGGCTGGGTGCAACAGAGGATAAGGAGCTGTTAATTAGAGTGGGGTTCGCACAACCTGCCATGGCAAAATGCTTATTGAAGTTCTCAACTATGGAAGACATTGGTAATAACAGTATTATCAAGCCTTAGAGCCGTGGGCAGCTGTACGGAGATGTCCTTATTTTCCATAGACTTTACTGTCTCCCAGAACTTTTTAGAATTAGTGCTACAGGTAGCAAATTTCTGTTTAAAAAAGCTAACCTTAGCATTCCTGACCGCCTGTGAGTACCAATTTCTGGCTTTGTTGAAACGTTGCCGGTCACAGGGGTTGTTCGTCACTAAAGCGGAACGCCATAGAATGTTTTTATATTGGCTAAGGGTCGTGAGTTCTGGCGTGAATCATGGACTATATCTATTCTTAATTCTGAACTTTTTGTAAGGGGCATGCTTATTTAGAACGGCTAGAAAGGCTTTCTTAAAAAATGACCAGGTATCCTCTAATGAAGGAATAAGGTCAATATCCTTCCAAGGTACCTGGACTAGATCTAATAGAAAGGCTTGTTCGCAAAAGTGTTTAAGGGAGCATTTGACAGTGATGAGGGGAGGCCTTTTGACTGCAGACACGTTACAGACACAGGCAATGAGGCAGTGATCGCTGATGTCTTGGCTATTATTTTGTGGGCATATTAGTTAGGGCAATATCTATGAGGGTACCAATAAATTGGGTGAAGCATTACGCCAGTCCCAGTTTAACCTTTTCAGTGGTGAACACGAAGCGCCAGTCCCTTTTTAGGGTGTCTTTCTAGTGGTGCATTATTAGTTTCCATAGCGAACCATCAGAGGGCGTCCTACAATAATATCTATGAGATGGCTACCCTTTTTTTATTTAAATATATTCACAAACTTGATTGTCATGATACAGAAATTACGATTATGTATCTAGGGGTAATCAGATGGGCGCCGCCATGTTTCTTCACACTGCATTCAGAGAGTGAGCACGTGGCAAATGGGTGACCCATTAAGATATGAATAAAGCACATAAATTAAATTTGAATGTTGTATTGTGGGTTCCATCATAATATGATATGAGTGTTTTCAAAAACACTAAATGACATTGTTTTACTAGTATTTATGTGTATCAAATGTCTGAATCCTATAGTGGTAATAACACTGGGTGATCATTGAGAGAAGTGCACGTCTGTCTCTGGTAATAAATTTGGTGAAGCATTAAGCCAATCCCAGGTTAAGTCGCCTAACAGTAAGAACTCAGAAGATAAATGGGGAGCAATCAAATCACAGCCAAACAAACCACATTCAAGATACCTAAAACACACCTCAATGCACATATATCTATATAACAGGAAGCTACCATGAGGGACTTATTTCTAGAGAAGTGGATTTTCAAAAGTAAGAGCTCAAACTGTTTCGGCAAGGAACTGGATAAGATAACAGAGCATTGTAGTGCCTGTCTGCAATAGAGGATGACTCCGCCTCCTTTAGTGGTTCTGTTTTGATGGTAAATATTATAGTTAGCAATTGATACTTTAGAATTTTTAGTGGATTTCCTGAGCCAGGATTCAGACACAGCTAGGATATCAGGGTTAGCTGAGTGTGCAAGGGCAGTAAATGAGTCCAATTTAGGAAGTATGCTTCTGGTGTTAATGTGCATGAACCTAAGATTTTTACTATTGCAGAAATCTGCATAAGAAAGCACCTGGGGGGTGGGGACGGCATTATTAGTTACTGGGCCGGGGTTTGGTTCAACATTTCCAGAGGACCATAGTAAAAGCAGTATAAGAGCGCGACAAAATGCATTGAGAACTGGACGTTTAGAGCATTGGGCAGAATGAATGAATGGAGTAAATTTCTGGGGAGAGTTGAATAGGATCAGTGCCTGGTGGGCAGATAAGGATATAATAAGGTGAATATGTGAGGGAGGTAAACCTAGGCGTTGGGTTAGAAAAAATTAAGTGGCATCTCTATGGGAATTGGTCAAACTAGATAGGGAAGTAAGGGTCTCAAAGTAAGGGGAGGGGGGGACAAAGAGGTTACCTAGGGTATACTGAGTGAGGCAAGGTGATCTACAGTACAACAGAACAATAAAAGCTAATTCAAATAGCAATAAACGTGGCACATTGTCATGAAATGCACAGACGTTGAAAAAGTAATAAAAATAATAAACAGATGCAAAGAGAAACCGGACAGAATTAAATTATTGATAACACTACGCATGAACTGCACGCACGCTGTACAAATAGATAATCGAACAGTGCTACCATCTGTATGAGGGCCTCCGATAGGCAGACCAAAAACCCTGGCTGCCTAGAACAGTTCACAGTTCGGGGCCGAGCATCCACAGAGTCCAAATATGTGAACGAACCAAAGTGCAGAGTGAATCCCAGGATCAGTCCACTTGCTCGAGCGGGTGTCCGCCCAACAGGATGCAGCTAGCAGGCCCACTAGATGTCAACAGCACACCTGCATGCCCAGTCAGTAGGCAGACAACTGAATCTCGTCATTCATAACGCAACGGAAGACAAACTGAAAGGCCGCGATGGAGGATCTCCTCAACCGAGCCACCATAGAGGACCCGGCAGCACCCCGAGGCCGCCAGCACAGCCGGGAGGTAAGCAGACACAAGTTGCTGGCTCAGCCACAGTAGCGCACTGTATGTTGACTTAGATTTACCATTGTGTCTACTTAGCTGTGCTAGATAGCTGGCTGGTTGGCTAGAGGGAAGCTAGAAGCTAAAGACAGATTCTGAATATTAATATTACGCAGTTTTCGGCGCAGCTGTATGCTAAATCCTTGCAGTGATGTAGCAGTTAGTGTAGCTAGCTGCCAGTGGAGCTAATTTTGTTAGCTCGGATCCCGATTAGCCGGGGGTTATGCTAACTTGGGTAGCAAGCTCAACTGCAGTAGCACAATGTATGCAGACTTAGGTTCACCGTTGTGCAAAAATGGAAATAATCCAGGACGAAATAGGCTGAGGTATCTCACTGGAGTGTGTGTGGAAAGTTATTTTTGTGTGCACAGACAAAAACAATAAACAAAAACACACCATATACACATACGCAATACAACACGTCTGATCTCGTTACGCCATCTTACGCCAATATTTCGACTTTATTCTCGTAATATTCCGACTTTATTCTCGTAGTATTACGACTTTATTCTCGAAACATTTAGACTTTATTCTCGTAGTAGGCCTATTACGACTTTATTCTCGTGGCACTAAAACACTGCCGTATGATTCTCCTACGAACAGACAACTAAACAAAAAAATCATTAATTTACTAGAAATAAGATACTGACAAAATGTTCATTGCGCCAGTCTATTTATTTTCTAAAATTTGAATTATTGCAAAATCTGCAACTCTTCTGTGGATAATTTTAATTTCATAATGATCCTTACTCCGTGAAGTCAAGCAGCAGAAGTTAAGTGATAATATGCAAATATTAATGACCCATTTTGGGGTGAACTAAATATACACAACTAGTTTTACACGTCACTGTTTATAACACAGAGTGATCATCCATTGCTGGGTGGGCTTTAAAAAAATGGGGCATAAATTAAGAGTATACCCACTTCTCCAGGCACCACTACACCACTGGATATTCCCCCTTAAAATGTTCAGAGGTCAAAAATCGTATGCATTGTCAACAACATGGCATGAAACCCACTTGTGTCATTCATAAATGTTACTAGGCAACCAGCAATGGGAACACCTACAAGTGACCAAACTCTTCGAGCACTGCCGACATGCAGCAACAAAACTCAGCGCGTCAGCGTTATTAGTGGATTACAAACGGCCAGGGAATATGGTTAACGCTTTTGTTTTGTTCTGTTTGTGCTCGTGTCGTATGGTTGGTAAGTTATGGATGTGTTTTTATGATTTAACTTCTGTTCTTCTATTTTTTATTTTATTTTATTTATTTATTTATTTATTTATTTATTTATTTTTTTTTTTGCGTATAGATTACTATTTGTGTAATCACACAAATACCATAGTTAAACTATGTTGTTTTGTAACAAAACCATGGTTAAATTGTGGTTAACATGGAATAACTACAACTATAACTACTAGGCAATTTTTATTGATTAATTAATTTAGGAGTGTGGTGAGTAATTTTGTTGAAGGAATTAAAAAAAAAAACAAAAAAAGATTATCTTGTTGTAAAACACTAAAAATGCACAGCTTCAAAATAAGTATCAATGATATTAACATGTCTTCAACAGGCATGAGGCTAATTCAAGGTAGTTTGTGATCTCTCAGTAACTGTAACTTGTTAACTGAATAATATAAAAATCAGTTGATCCACAGAGTGAGTGCTATGTTTCACTTCTTTTAGCACGCAAAAACGAGTGCAGAAGAAGTATCAGGTGACACTCAAAAAAGAAGAATTGCATGTGTCCATTAATGAGGAACAAATCATTTCAGAACCACCCAAAATAGCTGACCGTCCTGTATGAGTTCTGCAGACTTGTAAATGCTCTTCAACAGCACAGACCTTATAAATGATATTTATTTTACATTGTATTCTAGATTGGGGCCATGAATTGATTCACATGAATTGATTTAATAGGCTATGTGTGCCTCAGAGCCTCAATTTGTGTCTATATTTTCTTATAGATACTGATAAAAGTTTTGTTTCAGTTATACTGAACATCATTATTGTGTCATTTTAAATTATAATTTAGGCTATATTTGTAGTTATAATTCTTGGTGTGAAAATGTCATTCTATGACAAAATATATTTCCGTTGTTTTTTTTTTTTTTTTTTTTCTAGATGTGACCGATGCAGTGAAGAGAATATCAGTGATGATGGGAGATTCTGTCACTCTAAACACTGATGTTTCTGAAGCACAGACATATTTGTTAATACAGTGGATGTTTGGAAGCACAAGAATAGCTGAATTTAACAGACTCACGCAAGCAATCTCAATCTATAATAGTGCTGGTGGGAGATTCAGAGACAGACTGAAGCTGAATCAGACTGGATCTCTGACCATCACAAACACCAGAACCACAGACTCTGGACTTTATCATCTCACAGTTGTCGGCGAAGAGACAAAATATGAAAGTTTTAATGTAACAGTCTACAGTGAGTAGAACATTATGGCATAATTTGCCATACATTTGTCATTTACATTTTTTTACAACTGCAATTTATGATATTGGCTGCTTTAATTAAAATTAAATACATTTCTGTAAATAAAAATCAAAAGTGTGTGTGATAAGACTGAAGTCAAAGTATTATCTATCATTACCAGAATAGCCACGGAGTACTTCATCACCGGAAAGTTTGTCAAGCTCAAATTGTGTGACGCCCAGCTTTGTGGTGAACGATTCAACCGTCAATCAAATTGAGATCAACAACAAAACTGAACACCAAAAACCAACATCATAAACCTGTCACAAGCTCATTTATTCATTGCATTTGGTGAAGTACCAAAAGCGACAGTATAAACCTGTCACAAATAAGTTTTTGATTCGAAGTGAAACCTGCTGTGGTCCTGCTGTTCTTGAGAAACAGCATCTCTTCCGCGGCTCTGTATGCTTTCATCGCATTTTTTATTTTTTTTAGTCTTGTGCCTGAGACTGTATGACATTCACGTTACATGATTTGACTAATTTATATGTAGAAAGAGCGACAGCGCACCGCATTAAAAGAAATGAAAATTTTTCCCATAACCGCTGGCCAAATTCAGGAACGAAACTAAAATGAAAGCATCTTTGAGAGCAAGGGGCCCCTGGTGTTCCGGGGGCCCTATAAAGCTTGTGTACTTTGCGTATAGGGAGGTTCGGCTCTGCCTCCATATATTCTTCCACTACTCTGCCATTTTGATCTGTTTTAGCATCCCTATGTTATATTATTCGCATTGCAATCCTCATACCATTGAGTACACTACAAAAAAAAAACATTTTAATTTATTTTATTTATTGGGCTGAAATGCTATAAAAGTGAGTACACTTTAAAAATTGCTTTAAAAATATGCTTTTAAAATATAAAAACAACATTAATCATGGGTTACAGCGAATGGATAACAATTTTTAATGTAAAATGTAACAATAGAGAAACATAATTGCTATTTTTAAAATGTTTAATTAATAGCAGCTTTAAAGAATGAACTTTTTTTTTAATTAAAAAAAATTAAATAAAAATAATAAATTTCAATCTCCTTTGACCATTCATGAGCTAAACATTTAGGACTCAGAGGTTCTACCTTCAAGGATCAACAAAACATTGGTTAATTTTTCCCTTTTGTAATATCAGAAATGCTGTCACAGTGATTGGCATTGGTGGGCATGACTGATCACTCATTCTCTCCATGCACATCCTCTTTGTTCAACAGCAGCATCTCTACAGTCACTGATTCATTCACTATATTGTGTGATATTTATATTGTGTAAATAAATATATAACTGTAAAAAATGAATGTTGTTCTACTCACCGGTGACAGTCACATTGAATCTCCTGAATATGGTGTGTTCACTGTTGATGATCTGTAGTTTAAAAATTCCAGAGCCTGCAGTTTTGATGTTTCTGATTATCAGAGATCTTAATCCATTTAGGAAGGCTGAACTCCAATTAATTTGTTAGTTTAAAGTAGATTCACTCTTTTAAGTAATTGCAATTGAATAAATAGTTAGTCCACAACACGTTTACTTTTGTTTCAATGATTTTTATTTGTCAGTGTAACTCAGAATTGTCAAGTTCATTTAACTTATGTATATGTTTACTTGTGTAAATTTAAACTTTATCTACAGTGTCGATAAACAAAGGACATATCAAAACAGTCACTGTAAAAAAAGGCGAATTTCTTTAATTAGTTTGATTTCATCTGAAATTAAAAGAGTAACGTTGTATATGAAAACATTTGAATGCATGCATTGATTAAGAAGCAAGCAAACGTTCGTAATCATTATCACAAACATGCTTTGAATTGCTCAGGTGATCAGAACGGACTATTCTACATGTCTTCTACGTGTACAGATCTTCTGGCCTATTATGTACCAGTGCACATGGAATTTGTCTAGCAACAGACTGTCGCCTTACGAGATAAGTGAAATCCAATTTCACAGTAATGTACCAAATAATGTAATGAACAATTCCACTGGGAGACATTAGCAGGACACATGGAGTGAGCTTTCACTGCTATGTTGATGGTAATTGGCAAATTAACATACCAGTTCTCCAAACTGCTGTACTAAAGATGATATCAAAAGCTTGATGTCTAGTCATTTACTTAATTCAGGCCAAAAAATAAAAAAACAACAATTAGACCAAATTTAATGTATAATAGCCATCTACAATAGTCATTTGAAAGCCACATTTCTAGTACTTGCAAAACAGCACTCTTCCACTGATTACTGTTTGAAACAACACTGAAACAACATTTCATGCTAAATGGTTATAAGTAGGTTAAGAATATTATTAGAAGTCATTGTTGAAATAGAAAATTTCAATCTCCTTTGACCATTCATAAGCTAAACATTTAGGACTCAGAGGTTCTACCTTCAATTCTTGAACACTATATAAACATTATACATATAATTCCTTGCTAGCATGCTCTTTGTACACATTAAGATCTCTGATTTGATTCTTAGATCAGTTTTTGTCCACTAGAGGACAGAAATGATCGGCTCAGATGTTCACCATGATTCACACTGCTGGGCGTCTCCCGTCTCATTAAACTGAATTTGTCTCCTGCTGCTCCTTTTCCCCTTTCTCTTGTTTTTCTGTGGAGACAACATGCAAAGACAATGACGGAAATCAAAACAGACAGATAAACAGTGTTGCTGAAATACATACACATATGATTTTACTAAAATGAAGCTGCGCAACCAGTCAAATTCAAGGACTAGAACTGTTGCGTAAACATACTGTTATTAAAATAAATGATGTTTCACTCACCGGTGACATCCACATTGAATCTCCTGAATGTGGTCGTTTTGCTGTTGATGATCTGGAGTTTAAAATGTCCAGAGTCTGTGGTTCTGATGTTCCTGATGGTCAGAGATCCAGTCTCATTATTCAGCTCCAGTCTGTCACTCAAACTCTCATCAATATCATCTGTTCTTGAATCCTTTCTAGCAACAAGACTGTTTTCAGCTCCAAACGTCCACAGTATTAGATCACCGGTCTGTATTTCAGCATCATTGTGTAGAGTGACAGATTTTCCCTCCTCCACTTTTTCCGTCCTCACTTCATGTCACAACAGCAAACAGAAATACAGAAGAAAATAAAGTAGTAATTAGTTTGCAGTTTTACCATTACATATGTTTAGATGACATTTAACCTACTTTGGCATGTTCAAAGATAACTAGGAACTTCCTTTCCATTTTGTATTGTTCAGTTATCTTACCGACAGCCAAAGGCACTGAACTAATCTCATCTCTGTAGGATGCTATTATCTATCCACAACTGTGTAAGCGGGAAAAAAAAAATCACAGGGATTCAATTCAGGCCTCATGACCAACAGTGGACAATGCGAGAATGTTCTGTTAACGTCCCAAATGTCCTCTTTGTAACGTTTGCTATGTGACCATAAAATACCCCAAATAGAACGGAATTTATGTGGAAATAAATCAGATACAAATCAGATGCGTAGCCTACATAATCACTGTCCTGAAGAACTTGTACTATATAATTATTTTGATGTATGTAACCATTGCATTAAAATTGTTTCTATATGAATTCCACGACAATAAATTAAAGGGCTACTCCACCCCAAAATGAAGATTTAGTCGTTATTTTTGTTTTCTTCGCTTACAAAAAGTGTTCCCGTTGCTTCAAACAACCCAGATTGCACGTCCGATGGCAGATAGAGTATTCTGACGATGACTTTCATACCTTTTATGGACCTTGACACTGTTATTTATTTGGCAGTCTATGGGACACTCTCAAGCCTCCAGGTTTTCATCCAAAATATCTTAAATTGTATTCCGAAGACGAACAGAGCTTTTATGGGTTTGGAACGACATGGGGGTAAGTGATTAATGACAAAATTTTCATTTTGGGGTGGAGTATCCCTTTAAACTCAATGTACTATGGAAATTGATTTGTGATGTCATATATGCTATTTGTTGTGTTTTGTTTCACCAAGTGCAGTGTAAAATGCATACATCGGATATGGGTCACTTTTAAAAGAAATGTAAGCATGACGTCCAAAAATTCAAATATAGAGACAAAATCGGAATTGGTCATGAAGACCTGCAGTGTAAATGTGGCCTTAGAGGCCTATGTCCTTTTAGCTCCAAGCTGCTGAAACCATCTTGCCTGGAAGTTTGTAGTAATCCTGAAGACCTTGATTAGCTGTTTAAATAAGATTGGAGCTAAACTCTGTAGGAAATTGCTCCACCAGGAACAGGTTTGGACATCCCTGATCTAAACCAAGATCATTAACACATTGAAAGACTTACTCACCACCAACTGTCAGAATGAATAGCTTGTATTTGGTTCTTCTTCTTCTGCCGCTGATCTTGAGTTTATAGAGTCCAGTGTGAATGGTTCTGATGTTATTGATGGTGAGATTTCCATAATCATCTAGTCTCAGTTCTCCTCAATAACCCACCATCACCACCAAAAAATCTCCTACTACTCACCACACCAATTACATCAACAATGAGATTGTTTTCATCTTCGTACCACCATTGTATCTTATCATCTTTATGTATTTCAGTAAGACCAGTCGGTAGAGTGACAGATTCTCCTTCCTTCGCTGACTTATCTTCACCTGTCACAGCAGCACACAGTGGTTATTTTGGCTTGGCATGTTCACAGAAATTGCAAATTGCAGATATTGATTTACATATGAACTGTACAAAGAATGTGGGAGGATTTGTAGTGCACATTTATCGATTCACTGAGAATCAGAATGGCTCTATAAAATTCATATCTGTGTGTAAAATATGTGTACAAATGTTTTCACGCAGCATTCTTCATTCACCAGTAAGCACCCAAACTCCGCCAATTAATTCAAAAAGGTAAAAAAAAGACATTATTCTAATGCTATTCTTAAACAGCAGACAAAATGTTATTCTAAAACAAAAACAACAAAAAAGCAGGAATATGCATCCATATGTTAGTCATCTTTATAGTGAATTCTTTGATTCTCTATCATCGAACACAGATCTTAATGTAAGTAGCTTTTGTAAAACTGAAAGTAGATTTTTTCTATTCACAAACCCAATCAAACTGAAACATTTAAATATTAATTTTGAAACATTATTATGCACCTTTAACCTCTAATGCAGCATAACAAAACTTGGCTGTAATACTTACCCACTTGTTTTTTTAGTTTAGAGATTCTGCACTGACAGTGAATCAAAACTGCAACCGCCAGCAGAACGGCAACAGTTATCCCTGCTATAGCACCAGGAGACAGAACCTGAATGGGAGCTGCTAAAGAAAAAGATGTGTTGGTGAATGTGTCAGCCTGAATTTTAATCTGATTTTTAATTAAAATATTTTGAGTAACCAAGTCAAATTATCGGTAACAATATAAAAAAAAAAAAAAAATGTTTACAATACCCAGCCCAGCCCAGCCCTACCACTAACTTTAAAATAGTTGTTAATTTCATATACTGTATATACTAAAGCAGGGGTTCTCATCAATATGATGAACAAAATACTAATGATATATTCAAGGGTTTAATTTTAATACAAGTATCTGATTTAATTATGTCATTACATTGAAAGACTAACTATAAAGCTTTACCAGTGACAGAGAGAAGGAATCGCTGTGAGCTCTCACTGCCTCTGATCTGTACTTCATAAAGTCCAGTGTGTTCAGTTCTGGTCTTCTTGATGGTCAGAGACCCAGTCTGATTCAGCTGCAGTCGATCTTTGAATCTCTCATCAGCATCATTTAATGAGCTCTCATTAGTCCCTACATCGAGTTTAGCCAGGAGTATGCCTTTATCTCCAAACCTCCACACTATCAGATCATCTGTGTGTATTTCTGCATCAGTGTGTAGCGTGACAGAATCTCCTTCCATCACTGAGACTGACTTCATTCCATCCGTCTCGTTAACAACGCCTGGAAAACAATCAGATCAGATGTGTGATTGAGTGGAGTGCACTGAGGTTAGAAGTGGGACATTTCAACTTAAATCAAGATATTTCCACCACAGACTTTGTCTGTAATGTGATTCATTAGATTTACAATGATCTAACTGTCATCTAACAAGACTTGATTGAGATACCCACCAAAGATGGTAACACTAAATATCTTGGTCGTAGTCTTTTCTCTCGAGATCGTTAGTTTATATTGTCCAGAGTGTGTGATCCTTGTATTTCTAATAGTGAGAGAGCCAATCTTTTGATCCACTTGCAATCTGCCTCTGAATCTCTCATCATCGGTGACAAAAAATGAGGTCAAATCGTTCTTTCTCGTTATTTGAGAAATGACATATTCTTTAGGTCCAAACACCCACAGTAAAGTATCGTCATTATTTATTTCACTAACATCAGTGTGTAGAGTGACAGAATCTCCTTCCATCACAGACACTGACCCTGTTTCATTGCCACCAGACACACCTGCAGAATATAAATGAACAGTTACAGCCAAAGATTAAACTCACTAATACAACAGATTCAACTGAAAACATTGTGTGAGACAGATATGGCATTGCATTACTGAACAGAATCATAAACGATGATTTAGACGCTCATCTGCTTGCCTGTATATATGCATCATCAATGTCTATACTGAATTTGGTCCTCCAATATTACCGTCTTTTTGCATTAATAAACTTTAGGCTATAAAACGTTTCTCTCGCTGCAGTGATATACGATATGAGGATGTGCGCGTGAACGCATATTCCACTAATTTTCCAGCAAATTCAACGACGACTGATTCAGATGCGATTTCCAATGAAGCTCTTATTAAAACGCTTACCAATCTTGTATGGTTATTAGACGCGTTGTTTCTTCAATGTCAGTTCCCGCATTTGTCAAACAGCTGTGAAAACTTAAAGATTCATAACTTACCTCCCATAAATAATAATAAAAGAGAGAGCAATAACGTCTTCTGCATGTTGTTATAGAGCTGTGTCCAAATGTAATATGGATGATCAGTAGAGAGTGTTTCTATTTTTTCTGTTTCAATAGGTCTTCGTGTTCTTCATATCTGAGCCGCGCCCATACCAAATGAAGTGTGAATAACTCACAATATACCTACACTAAACTCTAACAGCCTAATCCAGACGTTATACGAACAGAGAATCCCGGCTTTTCTCGAATATCATTCGCTTAAAGGGGACACGGTAAATTTGTCCTTAAAAGAAAATTTGTGATAGCAGAACAGCGTGTAAACAGAGGGACGCATGGTAAGCTCAGAGTGGGCGTGTCAGCAGGTGCACACGTCTAGTGTGTTGAATTTTGTAGCGTCTTATTTTCATCAATCCCTAATGATATTTTTCCTTTACATATTCGCGAGAAATACAGTTTGTAAGTACAGTCTTAAATACATTCAACATGTATGAGCTATTTAATTATATGCATTCTTGTTTGTTTAATATGCATGGTTTACCAATAAATTATTAGATGGTCAGCCTACATATTCACTGTCAACCCCCAGGTCTTTTTTTTTTTTTTGTACATAGAATTTGAGGCAGTGATGTGGGATTAGTTGCCATTCCAGTCCTATGCACATAGCAATGTTTTTTATACATCTAGGCTACAGGGTTTTACATTGACCATAAAACATGGCACAAGATTTTAAAATTGCACGTAATGTTTGCCATAATTAAAAATGTGTTTTATAAAAAATAATTTATTTTGACCTATTTAGTTTGAAGTCTTAAGCAATAATGTGTGATAGATTTGAATGATATGAGTAATTTAGACCTGGATGTAAGCATACTGTGCAGTTGCAATAATAAAAGTGTGTTCTGTATGTTTGTGTGTATGTTTGTGTAAAGGAGATGGGTGATGTCTAGTCTACCATCATTTGTGTTGCATAATTTAGTTCCAGTGCTACACTGGGAGGTCATGTAATTACTTGTACAGTGCTGAAGTGTGAATGACCACTTGTAGTATCTCCACACCCATCTCCTTGTTGTGTGTGCAAGACCAGACATCCTTGTGGAACTTGTCCTTCAAAGATGGCAGCAGTAAACCTGAAAGGGAAAAGACAGAGAGAACAACAGCTTAATCTTGAGCCTTTTCACAAATTGATTGAAGACTGGAGGATCTTAAATTGATTGTGATTGCATGTGATCAGGAGCAAATTTGTTTAGTTTACAAAGACATATATCATTGTCATGATCATGTTTTGTAAACAAAAGGCCAAAATAAACTGAATGTCAATGGTCATATCTAACCGCTGGTGTTTCATCGCAGTCAGAGTATGTTGTCTGTTACTGCTGAGTTTACACATTCTGCTGTGTTGCAGGCATTATGACACCCAGATCTGCTGGGAAAATCTCTATAAATGATACCATTTACTCTAGTCAGATCTGTGCTCAGAGCATTAGTTTGCCAGATTTGTTGCTGCATTGTTAGCTTAGCAATTGGGATTTTCTTATTCTGTTCATACATTTGACCATTTCCATCTCTGCAGTCTGTAAAGATTCATGAATCTCTGCCTGATTTTACACACAACTTTAATCACATGTTCAGTAAAAATGAGCTCTCTGATTAGATTCCATGTGCGTTGCCCTTCCCAGAGAGGGATGGGTTCGTTGGCTAACACTTGTGCCACTGTGTCTGTGGTTTTGTTGCAACGAAAAAGACAAAACTTAGACCTTCCCTTGTTACTGGTGACAGATTAATGAAATTGCAAATTTAAAACATCTTATGGCTTTGGATGGATTTGGTCCATTCAAGATATTGCAATCAGATTAATCATTTTAGTTGGTCAATTCTGGACATGTTAATTTCTCTCATCTAAGATTTTGCACAAACCACTAGAAGATAAATAAGTTATTTTCTCATTAGTTGATTTTGACATTCCTTTCATTTTCCTTTCCTAAGAGTTTTTTGCTTCTAATCACCTTCTGTTTTTTCTCTTTCTACATTTCTGATTTCTACATTCTAAATCAATGCTGAATCATCATGAGATTTCTAAAGGCCATTCCTGGCCATTGTAATATAATGTATTAAAATTCCTGTGGTTATAATATAAATTATATAAATATATTAAAAAATAGTATAAATTAAAATGAGTGGTTATCATCTCACAGATCTTTCTGAACATAAACTCTTGATTTGGCCCTGTAACTACAGCAGTCCTGACATGCATTGTGTGCAAGCTGGAAACCAGTTATAGGATCTGCTGCTGTGAACATTCAATGAACTTCAAGCACATACTGAGAGCATGGGTCGAATCATTGCTCCGTTTGAAGATTTTTGTGACTACAGTATGGGATTGGAAACAATTTTCTTTTGTTTCTGAGCTGAGATGTCACTAGGTGCATTCTTTTGAGAATCTATTTGAGTGTGAGAAAGTTTGGGGGTTGGGCAAACCCAGAGCAAATGCAAATGCAAAGTACACATGTTGTTTTAGATTTATGGTCTCTTCATGTTTGTCTGTCTTCTTAAAGACAAAGACTGAGAATCATACAAGTGTGTAGTAATTTTTGTAAAATCTAAAATAAAGCTATAAGCTGTATATTAGGACTGAACTTTGAGCAGTGTTGTTGAGCCAAATATTGTGAGATCAGAGATTTTACTACTATTGAGTGATTTTCAATACATTTAATTTGATTAACTTGACTGTTTTTCTAAGCTTCACTTTGACATACAAAAGATTCTAGTGAGAATTTAATTATCTTTTTAGTTTATCCAATCATAATTTCTCTTAACTTCTTTGCACATAAATGTTTCCTTTTCAAATGTTGCAAAGGTATAGCTGTAAAGCCAATAGATTAGTTACAGGAAATTATCAATATCAGAATTTTGGTTTCTATTTAAAGCCCTCCGTTGAGCACCAGAATAAAATTTGGATGATGTTATTCCAATTTTCGGCTTCACAAAGAATTAATTTCATAAGGAAATAATTTCACTCCTTTCAGCAGCGAACAATTCAACCGTAAACCAGACTGAGGATGCCAACATTACTGAGCTCTATCAGTCGAGTTCAGGTATGTCACAGAACTCTGTTGAATGCGTTCAGGTATGTCAATATAAGTGTCTATTAGCTTTGTGAAAGTACAGAAGCTAAAATCCACTTTTAAGGTAACTGTCACTTTCAGATTTTTTTTTTTTTCCCAGCTGATGAATGATGAAAAAACTATCAGCCAAAACAGAATCCACCCGACTTTAAAGAGCTCAAGCATTAAAAAGCAACAGAAGACAAAACTGGTGCATGTGCTTAGAATAAACATAGCATTGTCACTCATTGGTATGGACAAAAATATAGTTATCATTATTACTACAGAGAAACAGAATCAGTTTTGGACCAAACATGGTGTTGATTCATGTTAAAGCTTGTGGATGCGGAGATAATTTACAGCATAATCCAGGTTAATCCTGTAATAATGTTTTTTTTTTTTTTTTCAATCAAAACTTAAATTTGATTTAGAAATATATATGACCTGTTTGTGCGTATGAGGGTTTGGTGCATTTGCATGCCTTTTCTTCTTTAACAGAAACAAAGAACAGACAGCAGACAAGTGAGAGAGAAGTGTAGGGTTCAGTGAAAGAACCAAAAAAACACACAGATTCCTAGGGGAGTCCTAAAAAAGAAAGAACCACATAATCACACAGATTCCTAGGGGAGTCCTAAAAAGGTCAGTAATCACTTATGTAATACAAAGTCTGTGGATGTTCTAAGTCCTTTAAAGTGGATGCAGTAAGTCTATTTGAAAGAGCTATAAATGCACAAATCTGAATCAGTGGGGGGGGGGGGTTCATATATTTTTTTTTTTTTTTTCATACTGCATCCACTGTTGTGGATTTAGTGAAGCTGTGATCCGATTGGCTCTCTCTGCTCTGGTGGGCGTGGTTGCTGTTGCTGTGCTGGTTTATGACATCTGGGCCCATATTCTTGAAGATTCTAAGATTCCTCTAAGCTCCTAATTTATCTTAAAAATTTCTACATAGGAGTCTTAATTTAAGACAATTTCAGGACCAATCTGAGAGCAACTCTGAGAGAGGAAATGATAAAAACTTTTATCTTACTGAGGAGGCGGGGCTGACCCCATTGCACGTGATAACACAGGTTTTTGGTGATTGGTATTTTTTCCAAGACCAAAATAAAAAATAAAATATAACTTTAAAATCTATTATAAACCTTAACCCCTAAATTACAAATAAAAAGTGTATTTTTTCCTGTTGTACTGTACTTTCTCTCACACATATATATGCACTTTATTTACCATGCTGTCAAACTTATGTATTTCATAGGAAATAAATAGCAACACAATTATTGCAACAATAGATGCTTATAGAAGGTAGTGACAGACCCAAAACATCACTGCTGCATAGTTGCATTTTTCCTGTTGCCAAATATGTTAATGCAGTTAATGTAGTGATTACTTCCAATTCTGGCGCTATATGGCATTTCTGCGTGGTGGTGGAGATGTTAGCATGTCTATAATAGGTTAATATCTGTCATGCATTGTGTGCAACACATTTCTTCTCCCTCTTTATGTTTCGTTGCTTTTCTCCACTGCTAAAGAAACTCCTAAGCCTCTTAAAAGTCCTCGTCCGTACTCCTAACTATTTTGGACCTTCGGAGCTCTTTTAAAGGTTTTTCTTTACTAGGATCTTTTCTTTCATTCTAATAGGAAACATTTCTAAGATTTTTCTTATAATTTTGTAACTAGGAGCAACTCTTAGCACTAAGATTGTTCATGAATACGGGCCCAGATCTCCAAGAAGTGAGCTGAACAGGACAGAAGAGACTCGATATCTCTTAAGAGGCTAAAGGAAGCAGATATGATTCATAGGAATTAAGGAAACTCTTATGCAGAGTTCTGAACCATATACTAGTGTAGCCTATCTATTATATCTGCCTACTTGCAGCCAACTCGCTCCAGCGAGGTCATCTGTTATAGCACACAGCAGAACTGCTCAGCTACTCAATGGCACTGTGATAGGAGATGGGGGATATTTTTTTCGAGAAATGGACGTTTAAAATAAATAAATAAATACAATCTAATTGTTTTATTGATTAAAATGGCAATTGCATTGTTTTATGGGTCTCTACTGGTAATTCGTTGCCTTCTATTGGCATGTTAAGACCACTAAATCCCAATGAAATATGGCAGGTTACACTACTGGACAGGATTGCCAGCTCAAACTCGCAGCTTTTTCTATGCGGTTTGGCCGTTAGTCAGATGAGGTCGGTGTGTTTATTGTTTAGATAGATTATTTTATTTTACTATTCACAGCCACTAGGTGGAGCTCCAGTAATGTCGTTGAATAATGAGAGCCATCAAAACTGCTCGTCTGTTCAACTACACAGCACTAACAAAACACAACATCCTCACATTACTGGAGGCTTGCTTCAAGATTTTGACTTGAAGTTACGAGTTTTAAAATGAATATGGACAATATGGAAATTAAGTGTTCATCTGTGCACATGAATATCAGTCTGTATAGCTAAAATGATTTATAAGGATTTGGTCCACTAATAAAGAGAAAACTCAATAAAGAAGGATGTTTTAGTTATTATGGCTACCAGTAGCTAACCAGGCAAACACAGATTTCTTGCTGGAAACATGCTGGTGGGACAAGCTGTAAAGCTATGACCCTTGGCCCCACCATCAAGTTATACAGTTCTGACGGGTGCTTTTATAGCATGCAATATTTTTCCGGTCTTTTTCACAAGAGGACACTATAAATGTAAAATCTATAAATCTGCTAAAAGTCCATTTAATGATACATTATAAAGTCTTTAATGGTACATTATAAATTACTAAGCTATATGAGCTAAGAGGCATAGAATTTCTTTTGATTTTTGTGTGTGTGTGTGTGTGTGTGTGTGTTGTATTATTTATACACTGTATAAAATGAATATTTATCCCCTAAATCAAAGATATTGTGGTATAAACATGATGTAGAAAGCTATTTTGGTGTAATGTGACAAGAAAACCACAAACAGGAAATGACTTCACAGATAGGACCCCTTAGGCCCTCATGACTATGTGTAAAGGTCAATAAGTCTCAAATAAAATAATTTAAATAAATAATTCTACATTCCTACAAAATGGCAAGGATCGTTTAGATTCCCATGCCAAATTGTACAACCCCATGAAACTTGAAATAATAAACAAACAGACACCCCAAATGAATCAGAATAAAATCAACTATTATTGAAATCACACCTTTTTTTTTTTTTTTTTTTTTTTTTTTTAACAACATATATTGTTATTGTCTGTCAGTGTCTGGGACAAATTCACAAATTTCTGCAGCTTTTACTGAATGATGTTAAATCCTGTTTGTCATACTAGTTGAATATTTGATCTTTCCTCATTACTCATCTTACACATCTCAGACCTTCTTCACCAAACAATCTTAATTAATGAATCATTATAGAAAACATCTTGGGCAACCTGACTTGTCTTTGACCTTTTTTTTAACACTATAGTATTTATGTAAAAAACAAAACAGTCAGTGAGGTTGATGTTAGCATGACAGGAAGAAGCCCTTCACCCACATGCATAATACATTAGAAACACACTTCAAGACGTTCGTCCATGTATCAGACCAAAACCGCATTTCTTTCCAGATCTAAAGGAATCAGGCCACGTCAGGTTTCGATTTGACTAAACTGAACTTGAAGAATGTTAAGAAAGAAAAAAAAGGGTTATATAAATGAATAAATTAATTATATATGAAGTTGAATGAAATCAGTTTAAGTATTCAGTCATAAAATACAATTAATTACATTTATATATAAATTAACCCCGGTGCATAACTGAAAGACACAAAGGCGTTCACTGACAATCGAGCGCGTTCACAGACGCGCGCGCACGTTCTGGCGCGTGGAGAAGTTCAGCTCTGACTGAATGTAACGCCGTGTGTTATTTCTTTACAGACCACGAAGCTACAAATTCCCGTTCGTTTTTAAAATAGGCTATAATTGGTTAAATATCTTCAGAAACGCACGGGAACGCTCCTAGGGCAACGTTTTAGGAAATTCGTTTTACTTAAGGGATTTTTTATTTTATTTTCCAGACACGTTAAGTGATGTCTCAGTCAAAGAAAATCTTTTATGCATTTGTTTGGTTCTGCTTGCATTTTGAAGGTCGGATGGGTAAGTTATTCATGTTTTATGGCATCAGCTCTTTATATTAGAGATAAGTCAGCTATAAAATCAAGAATTACTGTCTTTTGGGTGGGAAAGGCCAGTAAGGCAGCTATTTTTGACCAGGTCCAAACTGGTCATTAGTTACCAAAGCATCTTAGCTGTTTTGATTCTGGTCCTTGATAATCTACCTTGTACCAGGTAATAAACACTTTGTACCAAATAATATGTGATTGAGTGAAAATCCCCGTTCCATTGTTCTCCAGGTGTGTTTGGTGTTGAGACAGGTGAAATTAAAACAGCAGTAGAGGGAGATTCTGTCACTCTACAAACTGAGAAACAGAGAGATGAAGAACTGTTTTGGATGTTTGGACCTCAAAAGGTTCTCATTGCTCAAGTCAAAAAGGAGGATGGAGTCTTCAAAGTTCATGACGGAGCTGATGGGAGGTTCAAAGACAGACTGGTGCTGAACTATAACACTGGATCGCTGACCATTAAAAACATCAGACCTGAACATGCTGGACTCTATAAACTAGAGATATTAAGTGATACACCCTCACACAAAACATTCACAGTGTCTGTCTATGGTGAGTAGAGAAACAATGTTGTTTGTTCTTAATATTGTGTTTAACGAATAATTTATTTATTTATTTATTTATTTATTTTGCATCGTAAACACTCTAATATAAAACTTTTTTTTTTTTTTTCAGTAAACTTATTCTAATTGGTCATTTCATATCCTTTTCCAGCTCTTCTTCCCATTCCTGTCATCACCAGAGACTCTTCACAATGTTCTTCATCCTCATCATCATCATATTGTTCACTGGTGTGTTCAGTGGTGAATGTGGGTAATGTGACTCTCTCCTGGTACAAAGGAAACAGTTTATTGTCCAGCATGAGTGTGTCTGATCTCAGCATCAGTCTCTCTCTACCTCTGGAGGTGGAATATCAGGATAATAACACCTACAGCTGTGTGATCAACAATCTCATCAGAAACCAGACCACACATCTGGACATTAGTGAACTTTGTTGGCCATGTCCAGGTACGTCAATGTTGATATTAGTGATTATTAAGTATGCAATTTAGACATTTTTCAAATCATTTTGCATTTTTCCATATTTTATATCTAACTGTAGCATATAAGATTTGTTAGCTTTGTGTTATTTGAGTGGATGAGATGGCAATCAATGGTAAACTGCACACTGTGGTGGTCACATTTATCAGTTTGAATCTCCACATCGCAAATTTAGACCCTGTAAAAAAGATAGTCTGTGAACATCTAAGTGCTTAATTTAACAGGCTTATATTTATTATAAACTTTATTGTTCATATAGTTTCTCTCTGTTCTTTTATGTTCTTCAGCTCCTCTGCCGATTCCTGTCATCACCAGGGACTCTCCAACTTGTTCTTTATCTTCATCACAGCAGAATTGTTCATTGCTGTGTTCAGTGGTGAATGTGAGTCACGTGACTCTTTCCTGGTACAAAGGAAACAGTTTATTCTCCACCACTAGAGCATCTGATCTCAGCATCAGTCTCTCTCTACCTCTGGAGGTGGAATATCAGGTGGAATATAAAAACACCTACAGCTGTGTGATTAACAATCCCATCAGCAACCAGACTCAACATCCGGACATCGATCAGCTCTGTCAGCCATGTTCAGGTACATGAACTGTTATGTTAGAAATGTAACGTATACAAACTTGAATTGCTTTGTGGTGTTTTTGTTTTGTCTTTGCTCAGGCCCTGTCCACTGCTGTGGTTTTACTGAAACTGTGATCCGATTGGCTGGCTCTGTTCTGGTGGGCGTGGCTACTGTTGCTGTGCTGGTTTATGACATTAGATCAAGAAGATCCTATCCGAAGACGAGAGAGCAGACACCGCATGCAGATGAATATGATGATGTTGCATCAATTCACTAGGGGGCGATAATGTTACTCTGTTCTTTATTCTTTTTAGGAATATAAATAAGGAATATTCCAGGTTAAATGCATCTAAAAATCACTTGACAGCTTGCATGCTGTCAATCATACATACAGAATAATAAAATCGACAGTAATCAAAACATGAAAACCAATGCTGTAATGTACACTTTTTAAGCGTTTCCTATCTTGTCATATTGCCATCTGGTGGTTATATTAGGTACTTTTTGTGACTTTATGTCATGTTTTTTTCCCACTATTCAATGTAAAGTTTTTATACTTTTATACTAAGAAGAAATTATTTTCATTGTTTCATTATAACATATATATATATATATATATATATATATATATATATATATATATATATATATATATACATACATACATACACACACACACAGACACACACACACACACACAATATAAAGTATTTCTCATTGCAACATCTTTATATATATATATATATATATATATATATATATATATATAAATATATATATATATATATATATATATATATATTTAGATGTTTTAATGAGAAATACTTTATATTGTGTGAAAAACATGTTTGTCTGACATATAGATTTTTTCTTTTTTTTTATTTTAACTGTAATATCCAGCAAATTCATTAAAGATATCAAATGTCTTGAGACTGTATAATTTATTTATTTACCTGTTATATAGTCTTGCTCGACCTAGATTGCAAACTCAAGTTTTTAGTTAGGTATGCTTAAATCACATTTGTTTCCCCCTTTGTTAGATATATTCCAGCAGTTCCCATACTTGCACCCCCAAAAAACTGTAATAAAAAGTTTTTGATAATTCACTTACAAAATTAGTTTGTAAAAGTTCAATTTCTTCCATGTAACCATTTCAGTTACATCAGAAAATGTTTCATATGAACAGATGGCAGTTAATTATAAAAAACTGAATTATGTGTAATCTGTTACAAGACAGAAACATACTATAGATTAAAAAGACTTCAAACAGGAAAAGTGTAGGATTTATCAAATTAGTTTTATTTTCCTTTAAACACCACAATAGTAAGCACTACTACATCAGTGACCAAACGTAAACTCAAAATAAAAGAATCTTTCTATACATGGCCACAAATTACATTAACACAGACAAAATGCATGAGCATTTAGTTTGGATCTACAAATATTCTGTTTAATGTCTCTGGAATCTGTTTTTCCTTTACTTACTCTATCTGTTTAAACTGAAAGCATTTGTGTGTAAAATGTCAATCAAGGTCAATGCAATTTCGGTTACATTTTTAACAGGAATAAACACTTGCAAAACACATCATTCTCAATAAATGTTTCCCTCACATGACCTATTTATATTAGAAAATTACAAGCCAATTTGTGGAGTTTTCATAGTGTTTGTTATAGATCAAGCTGAGACATTCAAGTACACTAATGAATGCCTTCGTTTCTCCATGTCCAGTCTCCACTCATCTCATGTCAACTGCTGCTGGAACTTTGATGATCACGGCTGCAGGAAAGACAAAAAAAGCAGTCAGGATCCCCCTTCAACCAATACAGTTGTAGAATTAACAGGTGAATTTAATAGTTTACATGTTTTACTTTTAATATGAATGTAATTTGATTGCAGTAGAAGAGAAGATGATAACTGATTGACTGAAATGATCAAATCTCTGGTTGCAGAATTTAGAACAGGCTGCATTTCTTTTTTATTGATAAAGTGGGACAACCAGTTTATTACAATAATCTATTATTTATGTTATGAATACCGAAACTGTCTTTTCTATTCATTAACAGATTGAGAACAATTCATAAAATAGTAATATATCTGTACGAAAGCATTTATATGGACATTAGGTCCAGTCAGACCAACCACTGCTTAGTTAACGTTTAATTTTATTTACTAGATGTAAATTAATCAAAATGTAGTCAAAATGCAATAAACCAGCTTTGAATGTGGAAATATAAAGATGAATTTCACCCATGTTATAATATCCCAAAAATATCAGTTGTAGTTAAACTTGTAAATGAAGAACTACAAAGGACCTAGGACTGAGCCCTGTGGCACACCACACTTTACCTGTGTCACTTTTGCCATCTCTTCATTTACAAAAATAATATTGTAGTTATCTGACAGGTAATAGCTTAAGCAGGCAACCACCTGTCCACAAATGCCAATATGATTCTTAAGTATGCTCAGAAACGTCTTGATCTATAGGGTCAAAACAGTGCTAAATAATACTAAACCATACTATCATAGTCATGTGGTAAATAAGTTTTTGTGTTTGAGGAGTATGGGTACAACTGGAGTAATGTCAATCATCTTTTTTTATTCTAAATGGCTTATATTTCTTATGAGCTTACAATTAAAACTTGACACTTTCTCACATTATTTCTCACAGTAAACTGAGAATTACGTTCTCTCATGTCCAGACAGAACAGGCGTAGACATATTTTATGGGGAGACTTGGTATGGTTTGCATGTATGTTTTTTTGTACGGTAGGTGGCGTTATGAGTCGGTGTCGTCCCGCGTCACGTTACCTGCCAGACGGAAGAATCAGCCATTTCGAGCGAGTTCTGCGCTCACTTGTATTGGTAACATTAAGGGAACGTAAACCATTTTCCACGTCGGTCAAATCTTAAAGAATAACAGACTTTAATCTTAGTAAATTCAAAATAGTCTCAGTCATTATTTAGCTGTTTTTTAGTAATTGTCGTTATCAATCTGGCTGGGGTGCGGCAGAGAAACGACAACACCACAGATTTATATGGATATTTCTAGCTACGATCTTCATCTTTTTTAAGCTCCAGAAATAACACAACTCTACAATCAGGATGGGCATCGCGAATTTGATGTTTCCTGTCTTATTATTCGTGAACGGTAAGTAGTAATTTTATTTTTGTAGCTATAACACTTTCGGTTTTAATTAATAGAACCGGAAATAATGCGTATTATTTTCTTTTATACGCGTATTTTCATACTGCTTGCGGTGTTTATCATGCTCGTAGCGATTGTTTTTTATTTGGATACAAGACAGAGAATAAAAATGGCGTATGTGCTGAATTCTGCACTATTATTTCCCTTTATAAATCCTCGGACGCCACTGGGTTTCAAGTTCAGGCCTTGCGATAACAGCCTTTTGGAGGTTGATATCCAATTCACGTCGGGGCTTTGAGAACTGTGTGTGGTATATGCTACTTAACTAAATTTAATTATTGTCTCTCCAGTGTCCATTCGTGCAATCTGTGCGATTTTGGTTTAATAATCAGGATTCCGAGATGCCAGTAGGCCTTATGCGTATTCGTCACAAATCTTTATTCGAGTTTCTTCTGTATAGCAAATATATATAGAATTGGGGTCTGATTAATTTTGTCGATGCAATTGTCATGGCTGTTTTAACAGATCAGTTGTTTTTGCTTTACGTCATGCTGTAGCCAATGATGTAGCCTACAGTCCCTCCCTGCTTTGTTTTCTCAAATGCATCTCAATCATAATCATAAACCGAATATAAACGCGATATATGGACTACATATGATGGTAATGCGGTATTTATGTTGAGTGTAGGCTATATTACGCAAGTTCATCGTACAGTACAGTTCGTCGTGTTTAGCTGCATAAACCAGTTTTTCATGATTTTTTTATGTTGTACTATGGGACAGCTAGCTTGAAAGCTGAAGCATCTGTATGAAAATATTATAGGATTTAGCAAACTATAGGCTATCCTTGTTTATTCTAATTCTATATGATGTATAGGCTAATAGCGGACCAATACCAAGCAAAATGCCAATAAACTTTCATTCAATAACTAAAACATAATTATAATTTATAAATGTAATACAATTGTCTATGTTTAGAATATTTCTGGTTAAATACATAAGTTAGCCTATATTATTAGCATACGCCGTGATGATGATTTTAATAGATTTTTTTTTTTTTTTTAATTAAACGCGAACAAATGCCTTTACATTAATGTACTTACAGTGAACGTCCAATCCCTATGACAGCTATGCGATTTGTTGCGAAGGTATGCGAGTGAGCTCGTGCAAAGGTCTGGCAACCTCAATACACAAGGGGGCGAGAGAGGAACATTAGGTTATCTATGCATCAAACCGGATGTGTTTATATTCAGGTGAGTTCACGTATTCAGCCAAGTTATACAATTTTTAAACAGTTTAACTGGCATTATATTAGTTAAAATTAATGGAAAACTAAGGCGTTAATTCACGCTACACTGACTCTATTGATTTTGGGTTATGAATTAAGTAGCTATTCACAACGCAACAGCGCGTTTCGCCTTGATGTGTTATTAATAGTGGGGGCATTGAAGAAATATGAATAATTTCCACTTTGCTGCGGTTGATTTTATTCACAGCACATTATAAAGACCTTGCTTTGGTGAAAAAGGGGCTATAGCTTGCTGAATGCGTATGTAAAGAAGTTATCAACGATTTTGTTGGTTTGTAATGGAATGAATGGTGAGTTTGACGTTTGTGATGTTTTGCTGTGGTTTTCTTCATCAGTGGATACTGTAAAAAGATTGCAATGTGTTCCTAGGCCTGCACTTAATTCTTTATCAATCTGCGATGTAGGCTACTAACAAATGTGTGTTGCTAAAAATACTGCTGATGTAAAGCTCCAATTTTTGTTTAATTAAAACAACGCCATGGTCATAGGTTCGATTCTCAGAGAATGCATGAGATGATAAAATACATGCATTGAATGCAGCATCAGTCAGTTTAGATAAAGCATTCGCCATATGCATAATGCACACGGACAACCTTCCGGTCGCTCACGTGGAACCAACAAGGAAGTGACTAAAACTGCAATTCACCGACTGGCCGCTAGAGCCTGGCTCCAAAAGGTAGACAGTCCCATAGACTCCCCATGTTAAAATAACAAAATTTACAGCAGGAAAAAAAAATAACAACATACACATATGTATATATATATATATGTTTACAGCCTGGTACAAAAAGTGGTTTCGGTCTGTATAGCTAGTTGATCTTTTTTTATATATATATAAATCATCCATTTTATATAAGTTATATTAAGCCTTAAAGTTCTGCATAATTAAGGGTGTGTCCACTTGAGTGACAGGTGGATTGCCACTGCTGTCACCACCGTCGAGCTAGGTGGGCGTGGTTTCAGCAACCAGCTCCTGCCTCTTTACCCATTTTTGATTATTCGGGAGTGACGTGTGGTGACACACTGCCAAGATGGTGACGGCTGGCTTCGCCCACTTCGAGCTTCAAAAACGCTCTTTAGAAACCTACGGGTGATGTCACGGACACTAAGCCATGATTTTCTACAGTCTATGATAATGCATAATCTATGTGCGGTTTATAAAAGTAATCACAAGATCATTTGAGTACCTGAATTGAACAGTTTTCTTTTTAAAGAACTAAAAATGTAGTATAGTAGTGCAATTATTGTGTAGATTATTTTTTATGTTTTGACCAAGTATCCTTAACCTTCAAGATCAAAATATCACACAGACTATTTCTACAACAAAAACTGTGAAATATCTTTGAGCAAATGTGAAGGTATGATATTGTAGCTCAATTGCAAGTTGTTGCATGTCTAGGGCCACGTTGCTGTGCTTATATTTTTGTTCCCTGGCAGTCGAACCCATGACCTTGACATTCTAGAGCCATATGGTGCCAGCTGTGCTAAACAAAATGTTAAATAACCTTCACCTAGATTTGTGCTGTTTGGGGTCTTATTACCTTGCATTTTAAAAGAAGGTATGTCATACAGGTTTTTAAATAACATAAAGGAGAGAGAAAGAAAAAAATAATAATTTTAGATGAATGATCCCTTTAACAATGGTTTAACCAGGAATACTGTACAATTTTAGATGTGAAGAATGGGAAGAAAGCACAGTTGCTGTCCTCAATGCAAAATCTATAAAGTTCTTACAGTTTTATCATCAATTAATATCATTTTAATTGTGGTCTGTTTTCAACAATAGTTAGTTGGGATTTTCTATGATGTAAAAGTTTGATTTCTAAGTGGCCAATCTTTGTGGTTTTAAAAATGTTGATAATCAGCGTCCTATCAGGAAGTAAGAAAGGAATTTTGAAGCTTGGCAGTTTTGAGTGTTTTGCAAGAGCCCCTCCCCCAGTGGGAGCCTTCCAAGTGAGCAAAAAAAGAACGTAATTGAAGACAAGAGGCCATTCTGTTTGAATGAAAGTCACTGGAGGAGAGAGGCCTCAACACGCTGAACAACCTGCTTTTGTGTAGAAGCAGCTAAACACTTAAAGGGACAGATCCCCAAAATGTAACTTGTGTAATTTATTCACCCATATTTAGCATTGACACACACGAAATGTTACTAAATCTGTTTGTCTTCTTGAAAATAGATAGCAGGACATTAAATTACAAACCTGAGTATTGGTTTAAAACGCACCATGCTTATTTAAAAAATGTAAAAATAAGTTATCCATATTACTACTATTAAACATTTTTTTAATTACTTTATTAGACTTTGTATATATATAGATGTATGTGTGTGTGTGTGTGTGTGACCCTGGACCACAAAACCAGTCTTAAGTTGCTTGGGTATATTTTTAGCAATAGCCAAAAAATTATAATTTTTTCTTTTATGCCAAAAATCATTAGGATATTGATTAAAGATCATGTTCCATGAAGATAATTTGATTTGAAAATTTCCTACCATAAATATATCAAAACTTAATTTTTGATTAGTAATATGCATTGCTAAGAATTCATTTGGATAACTTTAAAGACGATTTTCTCAATATTTAGAATTTTATAAGTATTGCATGTGCAGCCTGGAGGCTTCATTAAATAATTAGTTGTTTTTTTTTTTTTTTTTTTTAAATTCATTATGACTAAAAGTAATGTAAGAACAATAAAAAAAGCTTGATGTTTTAATATTTTTATGTGCAGCATGTCACAGCAAGACACTTGAAATCACCCATAAACATGAAAAGCACATGCATGTCCATTAATTTACCAAATTTACAATTGAAATGTCATGTGGACATGGTTCATGAACTTATTGCTGTGATTTTTCTTATAGTCAGTTTGTGTTGTTTGTTGGTATTTTCCATTATGTGCCACTTACAGAAGTTTATCTCTACACTGTAGACCTATCTATTTCATAAGTATTAAATTTGTCGATTCAGTTGTAGTTTAAGCTTCTCAGTGTGATTATTCACGTAAATCATTGTCCAGACCGTTTCTCAAGGTTTTCAGACGGCATTGTCATCTGGCACCCGTTACTTTTCTCATCGCTGATACAGAAGAGTGGATCACAGCGACAGATGAGGATGATTTGAGGGAATAGTTTTATAGTCGCATGTGCAGGGTCTTTATTAGAGCTTTATTCTTGTAGCTAGTACGTTTAGATTTTCAAATGTCTTAAAAGAGGCCAGAACCCTCCATATATTTGTATATTTCTCAATATTAATCGTTAGGCTGAGCCGTAAATCGCCCTCTGCTGGAAGAACGCGACTTTGTGTCGAAAACAATATTCACCGCCCGAAGGGCGTCGAGTCCGCTCTAGGAGCAAGAACGTCAGCGTAACGACAAAAATAACGTCTCCTTCTGACAAACTGTTTGACATAAGTGTGTATAATGTTGATTTCGTCAAGGTAATATACAGCGTATGGCTCAAACACTACCGGAAGTTTGATTCTTTGTCAAAAGTTTCTCAGTGAATCCACCGTTTTTGTCCGATGACAGATCTCTATCTAAACGTATGACATTATACGAGCAATACACTTACAAAACAGCTTCTTTGTGTAGAAAAATATTTTCCTTACCCTTAATTTGTTGCCTGCCCGTCGCAATGTAGGTCGTATATAACGCATTATCCACCGCTTCGGCTCTCAATAGTTTCTAAACGCGTATTGATCTCCATCAACATTTTTTTTATTTAAAAATAAATCCAATACAGTTGTTTTAATCCGCCTTAATGGCTCAACAAAACCAACAAATAACGTAAACATCTTACTATTGAATTAAACAGAAGAAAAACATCGTCGTGTCTGTATGTTATAAAGCGCTATACTGTATCACCCAGTTTCAATTTTAATATCGCAGCCAGACAATCGCACGCCAGTTTCCGCATTCTGCTCGTCCGCGCTCTCGCGAGACTTCATTTAAAACCCAAGGACGAAACTACTCGTTTATTTTGAATGAGACCGCTTTTGTGTTTGATTTTTTTTTAGGATTCGAATCCTGCCTTACATATGCCTTACCAGATTTCTGAAATGGTTTGTAAATATAGTGTATTATATTACTATAAAAACATTAGTCTGACCATAATTTATTTCTCATGTAACATGCAATTTAAGTAATATACAATAACGTGTAACACACACTATGATATTCACTGACACAGAATGTTTATTTGAAATATTTGAAATGTTTAAAATATTAAATGGCTTATTTTTCTATTTTTTATATATTTAAGGTAGGCTACAGATGCATGTGGATGCACATTATATTACAATGATTTGTTTAAACACGTGTTGTGTGTTCTGTATGTTTGTACGTGTTTATATGTACATGTATATTGCTTTTTTAAGAGCTATCAATGTATTTAGTAATATACAGTTTTTTTCTTCTTCTAAATGTGGGGCTCATTTGTAGTTCTACATAGAAAGAGCTACTTGTGAACCGTTGCAGATGGCATTAAGCTTATCATCTCAGCTGAAAAATGTCATGGTATTATTATTATACAGGAGTTGTATGTTTCTGTTTGTTCTCCAGGTGTGTTTGGTGTTGAGACCGATCCGGTGGAGATTCGTGAGTTGATGGAAGGAGATTCTGTCATCCTAGACACCAATTGTATTACCAAACTACAGAAAGATGATGAGATAGTGTGGAAGTTTGGATCTGTGGTCATAGCTACAGTCAAGGCCAATAATCCCTTATTATCTGATACTGATGATGCAAGATTCAAAGACAAACTCCAAATAAACGCTCAAACTGGGGACCTCTCCATCAGAAACACCAGAACCTCACTCTCTGGGCTTTATGAAGTGAAGATCACCAATATCACTAACACAACATACAGGAGATTTAAGGTTACCGTCCTTGGTAAGCACTCATTTATGACATAGAGCAACATATTTTAATACTTATTCTTTCTAAATTGAATCGCAGTGTTCAGGTCATGCAGAATGTTTCTTTAAATTTAAAGTGTTAAAAATGAATATATATATATATATATATATATATATATATATATATATATATATATATATTACAAAATTTATTTTTAAATAAATGCTGTTCTTTTTAACTTTTTATTAATCACAGAATCCTAAAACAAATTATATATATTTATATATATATATATATATATATATATATATATATATATATATATATATATATATATATAATTAATTATTATTATTATTTTGGGTGTATTAGAATTATTGTCAGAACACAATCATTAACATCAGTTATGTATGTGCATTATTCCACATGTATTTCAGATGCAATTCCTACAAAAGTTTCAGTAACGGCGGGAGAGTCTGCCATTTTACAGCATAATATTGCTGATATACACAATTATGATGTGATAGAATGGAAGTTCGAAGATGGAGAGACTCCCATCGCTCAAATCAACAAACAAACCAGTAAAAACCCCTCATATGATGAAACTGATGAGCGATTCAGAGACAGACTGCAGCTGAGTCAGACCGGATCTCTGACCATCACAAACACCAGAACCACAGACTCTGGACTTTATAAACTACAGGTGCAAGGTACAAACATAGCGACCAAACACAGGAAGTTTCGAGTCACGGTCGATGGTGAGTAGAGTGTTTTTGGTTTGTAACGGAGAGACCCTGAACTGTGTAACTGATTGAAGATTATAAACGCAAGATGCTTGTAACAGGATTTATTTTACAGCTGATTGTCTCTCTTTGTCCTTTACAGAAGCTGGTCTGTCCACAGGCATTATAGTGCTGATATGTGTGTGTGTTATTACACTGATCGTGGTGGTGGTTGGGATTTACTGTCGGAATAAGAGACAACGTCAACAAGGCCAGTATTAACTTTGCATGCATGGCCAGCATTAACCAAAGTAAGCATTTTTAATGCAGAATTTTGAAATGTTGTGTTTATCTTAATGATTTGCTGCACTGTTTAATGACATCTGTGATTGTTCAGATAATATTTATAGCATTTCACTAAATGACAGCTGAAGAATACTTGAATGATTTTGAGATCTGGATTCAATTTCACATTTTAGTTTACCTTCACTTGTGCGAATGTAATTTATACCGTCTTTTATTACTCCTTCTGTGCTTCCTTTCAGGTGATGATAAAGGGGACGGAGTACAGGATCCATTGAAAGGACAGAAATAGTTCAGTGCTTCTGTAACATGAGCTGTGGATGAAATCTACCTGTGTGCTGCTGAGTTGTGATCGAGAGTAGAGAATATGCTTACATATGTTGTACATTCACTGGAACAGTTTGCACTACATGCTGATCAATGATCCTAGTGCTTTATGGTACACTTCTTTCTTGCGTGTATATACGAGATATCGTGCCTGTTATTGATACATATATAATCATGGTGGCTGGTGGGACCATTGACTGCGGCTTTAAAAGTTTTAGGTGGAAATTCTTTAGATCACCTGACATCAGCAGGTGCCATAAAAAAAAACAAAAAAAAACTTTTCCTTATATTCATGCTTTAAAGGGGTTATAAAAGGAGATTGTGTGATAGTTGTTTTATGCATGTGCAATGACTTAAGGGATGAGCCTATTTTTTGGTTAAAGTCTGCAAATGCATCCCCCCCCCCCATAGTATTATGGAAATTTTGTGCCTCATTTTTTTTTAAGATCTATATTTTACTGTTACTCTGATACTATGTTTACATGGGGATACATTATGATAAACTGTTGTTCACTTTCCTCTTGTGAACAGTGATTTGAGTGGTGAATGTTTCCTGTTATGTATAGGTATAGGTATATTTCTTTTTTTATTTTTATTATTGTGAAATTCAAGCTTTTTTTTAAATCAGAGATTCATAAGTAATATGAATGCCAAAGTTATTGCACTTATTGTAAATTCATTGGATTACTATTCCCCCCAATTCATGTTGTTAGGCTGCTAAGTTGTTATTGAAAATTATGCCTTTGTTTGTATATTGGGAAATTATTTGAAATAATAAAGAAGGAATATATGCAGCAGCATTAATCAGTTTTTATTTATAGCTTACAATTACCATGATTTCAATTGTCAAATGTTTGAAAAAAAAAAAAAAGTTTATTGTAACACATTCATGTTCCTTATTTATGTTCTATTCTGTCTTTTGCTGTTTTCTAAAAATTTTAAATTCTCAGAACATAAATTTGAAAAAAAAAAAATAACTGTCATTTTCAGAACAAACAATGGAAACATCTGTTAATCAAAGGTAGGCACAAGAGGAAGTGGTGCTTAGGTGGTCGATGGGTGTTTTCCTGTTGTTGTGTTCACACATGACTGAGTGACCCTCAGAAGAAGACTGGAGGTAGATCTGAAACCACCTTAACCAGATCTGACTGAGCCAGTCACTAGAAGGCGCTGTAAACTCATCTAGAACAGAACATGCTGCCTCATACAGCAGATGTTTTCAGCCTTTTCCCCATCAAAAATCAAGCGCACTGGTTTTTCTTTCAGCACAGCCATCGTTATGAAAAATCCTTTATGAATTTCGGTATCGGTCTTTAATTAGGGTTTTAGCTTGTAATTCTCTTGTCAGTCATTTTGGCAGTGGCTAGGAAACTACACCCAGAATTAAACGGCCAGTCTTCTCAGATTTATTTAAATATTCGCCGTGGTAAACTCACATTTTACTAAGATGGTCAGAAATATGAAGAATCTCATTGTCCGCGTTTTTTTCTTGTTTTTCGCTAATGGTAAGTCGTGGAATTCTGTTCATTTTTGGCCAGTTTCGTTTCAATCAATGGAACCAGGAAGTGGGGTGCATTTGTTGACATTTAAAATATTTTCGAACCATTTTCTAGCAGTAGTAAGTCGTGTATACATCTTAAAATGCTTTGTTTTTGGAGGGATTATTCCATAAATGCAACGACACAATAGATTTATTTTCCCGATCTACCGCATGTGCTTTGCATTTGTACGTAGTTTGCGTATGTTTACGTTTCAGCGTCTTGACGTTTTGCATTGTCGCTGTATTTGCGTAAATCTTAATCTGTTGTGTGTGCAAACACTTTTATTTACCTACTTTGTTAACATTAATTTGTTAACTGTTATCTTCTTTACCTAGCTACAACAATTCCAGTTGTTTATAACTGTGTCACTTATTTACGTAGCCTTTTCGGTCAAATTTGGATTCTGGTACTGTTTTATTTATTATTTTATTACTGTGTATGGTTAAGAAAGTTTTACATGGGCCTGTCTGAGCATTTGTCATTTGTGACCCTGGACCACAAAACCAGAATAAATATCCATTTTTCTATAAAAAAAAAAAAACACTGTATGGGTCAAAAATTATCGATTTTTCTTTTATGCCAAAAATCATTCGGATATTAAGTAAAGACTATGTTCCAGGAAGATATTTAGTAAATTTCCTACCGTAAATATATCAAAACATAATTTTTGATTAGTAATATGCATTGCTAAGAACTTAATTTGGAAAACTTTAAAGGTGATTTTCTCAGTATTTTGATCGTTTTGTACCCTCAGATAATTCAAATAGTTAAATCTCGGCCAAAAATTGTTCTATCCTAACAAACCATACATCAATGGAAAGCTTATTTATGCAGCTTTCCGATGATGTATAAATCTCAATTTCGAAAAATTGACACTTAAGACTGGTTTTGTAGTCCATGGTCACATTTAGTTACATACAATTCAGTGATTATAATCTAAATGTTTACAGTTCAGTAGGAGTTACTGTGTTATAAATGAATAGTGTATTTGTTTTCTAGGTGTGTTTGGTTTTGAGACCGATGGCGTGAAGTCGATATCAGTGATGGAGGGAGATTCTGTCACTCTACACATGTGTCTTAATCAAATACAAAAATATGAAAAAATACTGTGGAAGTTTGAAAACACTCTCATAGCTCAATTCGACAAGGCTTCCCAAACGTTCTCCACAAAAGACGGAAATGATGGGAGGTTTAGAAACAGACTGGAGTTAAACACTGAATCTGGATCGCTGACCATTAGGAACATCAGAACTAACCACTCCGGAGTTTATAAAGTGGACATGATCAGCACGAGCGGCTCCTCGAACAGGAGATTCAATGTGACTGTAATAGGTGAGTAGTGCATTGATGAATATATTTAACAGAAATCTGAACTCGTTGTGGAATTAACACACTGATTAAAGTTGGAAAGTAATATACTGGTGTGAAATGGTCAATTTTAGTTTGACATGCAAATAAAAAGCATTAAATTGTGTAAAATAACTAATTGAAACACCATTTATTCATATGTGTCGCCAAACTCATACTCAGGTAGCTGAGAATTTCTAGACATGACTAGAAACTCTGATAACAACAAAAAAAAAAGCATGAATAACAGCAGCAAAACAATGAAGGAAAGTTTTGGGTTTAAGCAAACGGATAGATCTCACCTGGATTTTCTCGTTGCATTGAAACTACCCTTTGAAGATGTATTCCACACGTGAAAGAAGGTCCCATCACGATCAGCCTTTCTTATAATGGCTCCCTATAAGGTTGTGCAGTTCATTCCCTCTGTTTGGCCTTCAAACTCTCTCTCTTTGTTGTCATGTGACCTGGCAGCCCACTCCCATAGTAAGAATCCCACAGTTTTTTTTTTTTTTTTTTTTTTTTTTTAGACCACATTGTAGTTAGGTGGTCTGGTTCCTATATAAAACTGAATGAAACTGAAACTTAATTTGGTGTAGTTGTGGTGCAAGTAATCAACTGTGAAACTCTTCCAGGTGTGTTTGATCCAGATGCAGAGAAAATAAAGCCTGTATCAGCAAAGGAGGGAGAATCCGTCACTCTAAACACTAACTTTAACGTACAGAAAGATGATCTGATGGTGTGGAATTTTGGACGGGCCACCAAACACTGCGTATATAATCCGCTTCATCACGTCCCGTGTCAAAGTGATGTGAGCGCCATCGCTAAAATTGATGGAGAAACCCGTGAGGTCTCATTAGATGCTGGCGACAGCGAGATGTTTAGTAACAGACTGAAAATGGACAAACTGACCGGATCTCTGACCATCACAAACAGCAGACCCGAACACTCGGGGTTTTATATACTACAGATCAGTAATAACAATGGGACCAAATACAGGAGATTCAACGTTACTGTTAGTGGTGAGGATCACGGGCAATTTTATACTGAACTTTGATTTTATTCAGTTATATATTCTATTCTATTGTATATAGTGTTAATGTATTTAATTAAGATGCATTTAGCCTAAGATTCTCCTTTTATTTGTGCCAGTATGTGAGGTAGGTTTCCAACATGGGCTAATTTCCGATCTTTTTTTTTTTTTTTAGCCATTACGAAATCCCACTCGCATGTTGTTTGGATGTCAATCGCTATAGTGCTTTTGTTGATGGTGGCACTTTGGTGTTTGGCTGTGGGCTTTAAAAACTGGCGCAACAGGAACTGTAAGTAACAGAAAAGCGAATATTTTCAAGTAACTTTTTTTAGATGTTTCTTTAGGTGTAATTATTATAATAATAGTTTTTTTTTATTTTACAAAAGAATCTAATTGTAAAAATACTCAAGTGGTGGAAAATAGATACCACTGAGATGCATTTAAGAGGGGTTATGTGGCTTTACCTTTATTCCTAGTTTTGTTGGGGAAACTGAGGTCGTATACCTGCTGTCAGTCTACAGGGGCGCAGCAACAACCTGATTATTTTCCTCCTTCAGATAACACTCCGCTTCCTGTCCTTATCTTATAACATAACAAAATTAATGAAGAATAGTGTAAATTGACTTTTCTTTATTTCTTATTGACAAAATGGTGTTTGTTTGAATTCTGGCTTTGTTTGACTTATGTTTGTTGATAAAACAGAATTAATACCAAAATCGGTGATAGAGGGAGAACCTGTGACTCTCAACACTGATCGTACGGAACTACAGAGAGATGATGTGATCGAGTGGAAGTTTGGAGGCAAAGTCATTGCAAAAATCAGCAGAGCAGCCGATAAGATCTGTCAGAAGACTTATGATGGTGCTTATGAGAAGTTCAGAAACAGACTGAAGCTGGATCAGACAGGGTCTCTGACCATCACGAACACCAGAACCACAGACTCTGGAGATTATCAACTACAGATCGCCACCAATGGAAAAGTGGAACAATACCAAAAATTCAACGTTTCTGTCATTGGTGAGTAGCTCAGATTCGCTCATATATATCATCATTAAGATGCACTTTATGAATTTTTATTATGTTTTTGTGAAGTAGTATAACAACATTATCTATTCACATCTTTGGTGATTATTCTCTGCTTTCTTATAGATTCCAGTCAGAACATACCTAAAGAGTCAGCTGAGTCTCCTCTGATGAGTGAAGAGAGATGCAGCAGCTCCAATATGGAGTTGGTATAATGCTATTAACATTGATGAGAAATGTGTCATATATGCTGTTATTATTATTATGAATGACCAAGAACTTGCTAACTGTACTGTATACATTATATGTGCATCGCAATTGTGTTTTTCTGACTGATGTGCTTATTTCTGAAAATATTCACTATATAAAGTGCAGCTAATGTATGTGAATGTTGTTTTTTTGTACATATCATTGAGCCTGTGATGTGTTTACAGACATGTTTCTGCTGAAATAATGTTTTATTTACTTATGTCTAGCACTGTAATTTTCAAATCGATATACCTTTTTTTCTGTGAGCATGTAAATGACTTAATTGCAGCTATAATGCACTTTGTATGGCTGTTTAACCCAAATAGTAATAAGAGAAGACACTACAGCTTTATCACTGCTATTATAAAAACACGGGAAATACAGCATTGTTGCTTTATTTTTTTTGAACATTTGCTGCTCGTTGAATAAATGTGGGAGAAAATGGCCTCAATTTTAAATTTCCATTTGCGGTTTGGTACTCTGAGTCTTATTTTTTGTTGACTATATTTATATATATATTTTAAGTGTTATATAAGTGTTATGTAGCCTTATAACTCTAAAAAAAAAAAAAATTCAATTTTGCCATATTTTGTGTTTTCTATGAGTTTGTCATGTGATCAGATCTGACTATGAAATCTTAAATGTAACATGAATTTAAATGTACTGATTCGCACCCCCTACGCTCTTATTGGGAATGATAGGTTTGTTTTTACTTTCAACTCTTAAATTTACAAACTATGTAAAAGAGAATTATTATATAAAAAGTAAACTTCCATATGCAAATGATTTAGCATCTTTGTGTCAGTTTGTTCATTGATATACATAAAGGTGTATGTGTGTGTTTATGAAAATATTTGACTTTTTGATCTTTGAGATGCTTTGAAATTGCATGACGCAAGACAGTAGTATATTCGCAGAAGTCACGTGACTCGGGAGGTTTGTCTGGAGTCCCTCATCAGTAGCCTCAATCACTGCTGTCATTCAGTTTGGATGCAGTCAGAAGCGGGTTTAAAATGCGGAACCATTCTCTCCTTTTGTGGGTTTTATTATTCGTGGACGGTGAGTCAGATTTATTTATAATAAATTTAGCACTTTCGGTTTCAGTAGGCAATGAACTGGAAACAGATCATTCCCATTTGCTATCATTCTTTTATATCTCCATTGTTTCCTAACAATTCTAACGATATTTAGTTATCTATAAATAGATGTTGTGATGAGTCGCATGTGAATAATGACATGATAGTATTTTTGGTGGGGTTAATTAACTTGTGCACGTGTGTGTTTAAAGAAGTGAAAACCGAGGGCGCTGACGGGCTTTAATATTCTGCGCATCACTATTTTATATTAAAACTAACAACACCACAAACACATTAATAGAATATCCCCGCCGTCAATCCGGGATATAGACACAGCACATACTTATTCATAAAGCTGTTATCAGTGTGAATGAACTTGTTATTGTTAGGCGTGATAATCCAATAAACCGGAAATAGTAAACACGCCCTTGAGATAAATCACCATTTTCAAACTCGTAATTATCGCTTTTGCTCTGAAGTGCTTTACTGAATGATGTTGTAACAGTAGGTGGAGTGAGTTTGAATCACTGGGGTATTCAGAGATGGCCAGTGTTTTAATTAAATGTATTTTAAATACGTAGCCTAAACTATTTTGTACTTTGTATTTTGCTGAACAATAAAAATGAAATAAATTAAATGTAATTTGTAATTAAATACATTTAGAAACAGAATTACTCAAAATAAATAATCAACTAAAAACAAATAAAAAAATATTAACCAAATAAAAAATTTTACACCCATATAAAACATCTTTCTTCACACACACACACACACACACACACACACACACACACACACACACACTATTTATACATGCATTTATTTATCACAACATGTTTCTTGATTGCATTTCCTTGCATTTGTACATAACACTCATGCACACATGAATACCATATGTTGTTTATTTTGTGTATTGTGTTCTCTCAAAAAAAAAAAATATTATTACTTCCTATTTGCTTATTCTATTTGTATTATCTGTGTCTAGTCTTGTCAGTGTCATTCTGTTTGTGCTGTGGAAGCCTCTTTCGCAATACTTTGTATGAGTAAACATACCTGGGAATAAAGCTCTTTCTTCACCTGTGTTAATAGTACTGCCAACTATCATAGTTTTTGGCTAGATTCAAGTGAATCATATGATATCCTGTTGGATCCTGGTTAGTTCAAAATAGTGTAGAAATATTTGATGGTTTTTAAGTAAGCAGAAATTAAAAGAAATATGGATCAATATATTGGATATATACTGTCTAGAGTTGGGTTAAAGGAATATGTTGTTTATAAGTTATTCAAGGAGGGGAAAACAATTATCTTTCTCTTATCTAAATGTAATGACATAACGGTGTATGTTTAATCTCGCTCTTTGCAACACCTGTTTCTCTTTGTTCTTCAGGTGTGTTTGGTGCTGCTGAAGTGTCAGTGTCAGTGTCAGTAATGAAGGGAGATTCTGTCACTTTACACACTAATGTTTCTGAACTACAGAGTGATGATATAATAGACTGGATGCGTGAAGATAAACTCATCATAGCTAATGTTAAAAACAACGAATATGAAATTAAAAACAACAGCCCAACAAATGATGTTCCTGACAGGAGTTACGAAGACAGACTGGAGCTGAACCATAAAACCGGATCTCTCACCATCAAAAACATCACATCTCAGCATGAAGGAACTTATATACTAGACATCCGGGGTAGACATCTAATATCCAAGAATTTCACTGTTACTGTTCATGGTGAGTAACCCAAGATTTACATGTGCTATTTATTGGAATTAAAAGATCACAAGATCTACCTTGAAGAGTAAACTATTTATATTTTGTTGTAAATTTTAAAAAAAGATAAGTAAATAAAAAAAATTTCAGCAACTGACAAAGTTAAGTGTGTGAGGTGTTTTCATCAAATCTGATCATTTTCACAAAAATGAAAAATATAATGTTTTTATTATATTACTGTTCTCTTTATTAACAATTTTTCATTCCTTTATGTATTTTAAATGTTACATTTTTAAATGAATTAATTAATTTCTCTATTTATTTTGTTTGTTTGTTTTTAAACATGAACGTGTAATGCCAAATTAAAATAGGATGAGGGAAAAATCCTTGGGAAAGCATATATATCACTATACGGCGTCACAATTATTAATAGTATAGATCTAGAGACATATAGTCTTTTTCATAATATTGACTCATTTGTTTGTTGTAATAATGTAATATGTATAATGTAATATACTGATGATAATTATTATATTATAAAGAAGTCCCTGAAAATTCAGAAAGATAAAAACCATTAATAATGAAAATTCAGTTAAATTAACTTTGTTTTTTGTAAATTTAAAATAAAATAATAATAAAAATCCAATTACCAATTGAAAACATAAGGTGTGTTGTGTTATCTTTTCCTGATGACTGAGTTCAGGGAACTTTACACTGACAATTAGACTTAGTGTACACATTCTGATTTAATAATAAATTAACGAGGGTCAGAGTAAAAGAGCCAATAGAACATGATAAGCAGTCATTAATTAATTGACTGATGGTTTGATCTTTTTTTTCTTTCTTTATAACATTATCTAAACAGTAAATTATTGGCGGCACTATTTTAAATACAGTGGTATCCAAAGTCATGCCTTTTTTCTCATTACAAATAATTGTATAATCCAGAAATCTAAGTAACAGAATTTTTTTTATATTAAAATGTTTGAATGTTTTGCATTTTTTTAAATGCTAAATATTTTATATCAAGAATTTTTTTATAAATCTCAGCCTTTCACACCCTACTACTTTTTTTTTTTTTAAATTGCTTGCAGTGATCAGTCTCTGTTTTAAACTGTTCCTGTTTGTTCTCCATTGACTTAAGTTGTTGAGACAGATGTTGTAGAGTCTCTGTCAGTGATGGAGGGAGATTCTGTCACTCTACACACTGGTGTTACTAAAATACAAAGAGATGATGTGATACGGTGGTTTGGAAATCAAGGCACCCTCATTGCTGACTTAACCTGTTAACATTCACCCCTCTTAACTGAGCTCAAACCCAAACCTGATCTACACAAACTAAAAAGGTTGCAGTTTATAAACCTTTTAGAATACATACATAATTGTGGTCTCTTTAAAAAGATGATAGTTATGAGTTCACTGTTCAGAAGTCAGAATTCATTATAGTGTTGTAGAAAAAGAGTAAAAGAAGCCTAAATGTCTTGGAATGTAAAGTTCCATTAATTATGAATAAAATATATAGAGGAATAACTATACAAAACTGTGCCAGAGCAACTGAAAACACAATTATTAGAAAAACACAAATCTGTTAAAATAAAAAAAGAGATTAATGTAAGCTTTTTTCTCTTATAGAAAGTACATTTAAAAATGGCATTCTGAGTGATTAATATGAGAAAAAACTTACTCTGCCTAATTTTCTGCAATCTTCCTCATCCTTATTCTACTGGTTTTAGTTTTTTTCAGTAATCAGCACTATTGATTTTGCCATAATAATATAAATCTGAAAATGTGTCTTCATTGACAAAATCATATGTCAAAAGAAGTAATCAGCACTATTGATTTTGCCATAATAATATAAATCTGAAAATGTGTCTTCATTGACAAAATTGTTGTCAAAATCATACATTGTGATCCATGCTTAAGTCATTCAAAGACTGATTTCCCCATGTGACTCTTATTGTTACTAAAATATAAAATGGTGCCTTAACAATATAGTTAATAAGCATTTGGAAACCTGTCAAAAAACAGTCCTTATTTATTTAGAATTCTTTGTTTTTCTAACCAATAACAAATCTAAAATAACATAAGGAAACATAATCAAAAAACAAACCCTTAAAAAAACAGTCCTTATTTATTTATTTTTATTTCGTTCAGTTATTTTTGTTACATTGGTGCATATATTAGTCAAAGCAAAAATTAAGACATCTAAATGCAGGTATTTTAACTACAAAAGGTCTATGCTTGGCAATATACATAATGGCTGAAACCCCAATACAAACATCTATACGTAATCTCTGTAATTATCTATACATTGGTTGCATTTTGCATCCATCTGAACTCCATTAGCTTTAAATTTGCTTCCTGTGTGCACTAAATATTAAGGGTTGGGTACATTTGGGACGTCACAACAGCCGGTGTCCCTGTTATAATATTTTGAATGAATGACCAATCAGCTCTGCAGAAAGAACACTGGGGGCGGAGTTATTCTGTACGTAAGACTCCATCAATACTGAAATACACATCGGAGAACACAAAAAAACAAAAATAAGTAAATAATTAAATCTAAATAAATAATAAATAATAATTTACTCTGAATAAATAGTATGTAAACAAAACAGAGATGTCGATATTTTTACTAAATTACCACTGTTTGAACTGAAAAATCGAATTTATTTTGTTTTTTTGTAATATTGCCATAAAAACTACACTGGTGTTAACATGCTTAAATTAATCTACCATTGTCACTGGACTAAAACATTTAAGAATTCCCCGTTTCAGTGTTCTGTGAAGTGATGGCAAATCCCGTTACGAATTAAAACGAAGTTATCGCTATGAGAATACGGTCGTAAATGTCGAACCCTGAAACTCTGAGCTTTCGAATGACATATCGTTTGTCATTTTTAAATAAAACTGTAATGTTAAAATCGTTTAGTAAATGTAAACAAACAAACTTTGGAACCGGCGGTGGTCTCGAGCAAGTTAATGGATTAAACAGCGCTGCTGACTCGAGATGGAGTAACATCCATCAAAGAAACAGTCTGGAGTTTATAAGGTGGAGATCAACACCATCAATATGATCGTGCACAGGAAATTCAGAGTTACTCTTGGTGAGTAGGCTAGCTCAAATTTTCTGTAAATATTATTGTTGGTGAGTAGCTTCACTTTTCTGCCTAAGATAAGCCTAAAAGATTTTATTAGAAATTATTTCTGTTATCATATTTTAACTCTTTAGCAAACAGTTTAGTTGCTTAAATTAACACTTAATGCTACACTGAATTAAAAAAAAAATAATAATAATAACGTTAAAGAGTCTGCAGAGTGGCCAAAGACTCTCCAGGGATCATATATAGAGAATTGCAGAGATTAGAGTCTTGGGGTCAGGAAAAAAAAAAAAAGAAAAGAAAAGAAAATGCTCAACTGAAAACAAACTCCAACATATTAATTTGCCAGAAATGACTGGAACTTCAACCAGGACTTCTATGGAATTCTATGGTCGGATAAAAAACAAAACAAAAAAAAACAAGTGATTTTAACATCAAACACGTCCTGTTAGACATCTGGTTACTCTAATATAAGCAGGTCTCATTGCACTGTCTCAGCATCAATTCTTCCGGCATCCATCCACCTCTCCTTCTCCACCACTATTTCTGTTATTCTCCGTCAATACCGCGACAGGGGCTCAAGCTGAACCTCGGCTTCGAGTCTCCATTAAAGACAGCAAGCCAAGTTTGTTTACCATCAACCATCAGGACTGGATGGGCAGGCAAACTCGTGAAAGTTTAGTTGATGAGAAGTCAACCAGTCACAGTACAATCTAGTGGACCATGGCCTCATATCAGTGGTGACATTACCTGTGGAGTGACTAGAATGAAAATTTGATTCAAGTTCCGAGTTCACTAATCTTTCCATGAAGATACACCTACAACTACACCTACAACTATAGGATGCTTGAGTTCATCTGTCATTGTCACTGGACTAAAACAGCTAACAACACTTGGTTTCAATGTTCTGTAAAAGTGATGGCAAATCCTGTTCTGATTTAAAATTAAGATTCAAATTTCAATTCAAATTTGATTCAAGGGTCATGAATCGAACGTTGTTGGATCAGAACTAAACCAGTCTTCACAGAAAATAGAGGGAAAAAATAAATGTCGCAAAATTCAAAAAATAAAAAAAAACTATAATAATGGGTAAAATAATATATATATATATATATATATATATATATATATATATATATATATATATATATATATATATATATATATATATATATATATGATGTGTATGATTTGCCATCATCGATCATACAATCGATCATAAAATCAAAGTGTAAACTGCTGTCATAATATTTTTCCCTTCTCAATAACTATTGCTCTTATTGAAGAACATGTTCTTGACATTTATGGAATCAAAACTTGACTTTATTTATTTATCAATACTCACAGTTTCTGTTAATAAAACTTTAAGAAATACAGCACAAATACCGGACAACAGGCTTCCTTGAGTCAAAAAGGTAGAGACCAACTGCTATAGTAATAGCAATGTATCTGGTTAATTGACATAGGACTTGCTGAGAGTGTATATAAAATATTCCCAAATGAATCAGTGTTGAATCCTATGTGATATGACTTTAATATCAGAGTTACCTGTTTGTTCTCACATGTATTTGTTGACAACAGGAGAATCTATCATTCTACTCTCTGGTGTTCTTGAAATACGGGAATATGATCTGATATTGCTCAAGTCTAAAAACAATAAAATGACAAAAAATATCATATAAAATTACAATGCTGAAGTTATTATATGACAGTGCTGAAGGATAGTATGTGAAAATGCTGAAGTGAGATTCAAAGGCAGACTGCAGGTCTCTCACCATCAGTGGCTCTGAAACCACAGACTCTGGAGATTATCATCTAAATATGAGCAACAAAATGTGCACCTTACACAGGATAATCAGTGTTACTGTCAAAGGTGAGTAGATATGCATGACAAACCATAGCAAAAATAGACAACAAAATATTATGCATTTCTAAAAAAGATTTTTTAGTGTAGTGTTCGTGCCAGTGCTTGTGGCTCTTGTAATTATAAATGTGAAGTCGTTTGCAATCAACAGTACTTGTTTCTCTCTTAAATATAAAATTAAAAACGTATCAAATAATGTATACTCTTAGTTGCAGTTACAGTTGCTTTTGTGATTTACTGTCACTGCAAGAGTAAGTATTACCCAAAGTTTAAATAACATGAAAGAACATCAGTGAGATCTTACTATTAAGATGACCTGCGTCAAAATTAACATAACTGAAATATTAACACAGCTGCTGCAAATAAGATCCGTGTTTGATCTCAGCATTATTTTAGACATTCTGTGTGTTTTTGTTGTTTCTATGCCAATGATGTGTTTGTTAGTTTTTCTATTCAGATAGATAGGGATAAGGTTTGACTGCTAACCTTAATGGAAGCTTAAGAGTTTAATGGAAAAATAAGTTAGCTATTAAGACTCTCAAAGTTCGGGATTTACAATAAAGAAAACAAATGTTATTGTTGTGTTAAAAGTAATTACATATAATCAAGCAAGACTTACAAAAGATCTAAATCTACAATAGCTTCCAGATCACGAAATTATCTAAGCAAGGAAAAGTGGAGTTATTTAAGCAGGAACTCCAGTGTGGTAAGAGTGTTTTCAAAGTTGTTGCTGTGTCTCTTTCTGTAATTTTATAACAGGTGTCAGTGAAGATCAATTGAATCAACCTCAGGATCAGCATGACTGTGTCTCTTTCTGTAATATCAAAACAATCAACATCAAAAACAAAATGAATCAACCCAAAAAACAACATAAACATCCATAACAGTACATACAATGACTGTAACAATATAAACAAGCTGTATAAATGAACAAGAGCTGTATTTGCTATAGACAGATAAGCTAGGTATGGTTGATGTATTAGTTTATTGACAGTGTAATGTGCAGCACTACATGTATGAAAACTTTATGCTTTTAATGGCTTAACATTTAAGTTCTTCTTGAATTTCCATTTTGTACTGTCCCATTTTTGTAGCATAGCATATTAATATTTTTATAGATTTTTTTTTAAGTTTTGCATTTTGCTTTGTGAATTAAATCTGACCATTTTGTTGTGAATCTGAAATGCTAAAAACGAGCTGAATGTATACAGATTTGTTCCACTGTCTGAATATTTCTGCACTCTAGTGAACAAATACTGTTTAAAATGCATCAAAATCAAGAAATGTAGTTAGCATTCATTCAGCCTTTAACTGAATATGCACTATATGTGAATGAGCATCAAAAAAATATCATAATTAAAAAGCTTGCATTTCCGAATGGGCTTGTGAAATGTGTTATTCCATCTAGTTATTGAATTCAAATTACATAAAAATTATTTATACATTACTGTGAAAATATAAGAAAAATAAACTAAAATTAATCTAAAATTATTTATACATTACTGTCTTTACAATGTTGATTTAAATGCTTCTTATTTGTTTAATCTTTAGGCTGTTCGCATGGGTATTCTTGAATCTTCCAATAAATAAAACCAAATCAACTTACAAATTTAAAAAAATAAAAAACAAAGTTAAATACATAAAGCCAAATAAACTTACAAAAATAAAAAAAAAAAAAAGCAAGAGTAGATACACTGAGACTGTAAGAAGAGTGAACAGCAAAAGGATGCTTTCTGGAGTGCCCTTTTTGCGCTTTACCTATACACACTTTTCACACAACTTTAATACCACTTTAAGAGCCCTACCTACTTACATGTCTTACCACTAGAAGTGGCCTATTTGCTCTTTTAAATAAATAATAAAAGAAATATAAAAAAAAATGTTGAGGCAGAAAAACCTAAATGGCACAATGTTTGCATCAGACTAGTAACACTAAAATAAATAATAAAAGAAATATAAAAAAAAATGTTGAGGCAGAAAGAGAAAGAAACAAACTGTTTATTATTGCTGTACAATATGAAGTACATCACCGTTTCATTGTCTGTGATCTTCCGATTCTTCTGACGTCATTAACCAGAAGAACAACAGCGGCCACAGCAGCTACACTTATCAAAGCAGTGACGACCAGTCGGATCACAGCTTCAGGAGAGTCGAAACAAAGGTCGCAGTCTGAGGAAAGACACTAAATCAAGCACTGAAGAAAATGCATTGTAAAAACTCTCACAAAATTGCACAAAACTTGATTTAGACTACCTGAATGTATTTGACAGAGTTCACTGATGTCCAGATGTGTGGTCTGGTTGCTGACAGGATTGTTCACTACACCTGTAGCTGTTTATATCCTGATATTCCACCTCCAGAGGAAGAGAGAGACTGATGCTGAGATCCGACACACTGATGCTGGACAATAAACTGTTTCCTTTGTACCAGGAGAGAGTCACATGACTCACATTCAACACTGAACACAGGAAGATCGTCGATGATCTTTCAGCCGATAAAGCACAGTGCGAAGTATCACTGAAGATTGCAGGAACAGGCACATGAGCTGGCAAACAAATGGGGAAACATAAACAAAACTAGAAACATTTTCTATTATTTACAACACTTACAACTTCATCTCACCATAAACACTGACAGCGAATCGCTTGGTTGACTTCTTGTTCCTGATAATGATGCTGAGCTGATAAACTCCAGTGTGTTCGTTAGTGATGTTTGTGATGGTGAGATCTCCAGTCTGTCTTTCGATCTGCAGTCTGTCTCTAAATTTCTCGTCATTGTATGTTGTGATGTTTCCTGCTGCTATTCTGGTTTTATACGAGTTCTGCTCGATCCAAACCTCCACTCGATCTCATCATCTCTCTGTATTTCAGTAAGACCGGTTCTGAGAGTGAAAGAATCTCCCTCCATCGCTGACACGGTCTCATCTGTCTCAGCGCCAAACACTCCTGGAGATGCACGACGCAAGACGTAAACATGTAAACATTTTAAATGCTTTAAATGCTACAAATAGCAACCCTGTACAGACACATCAAATGTTAATTACTCACCAATCAGAGGAACAAAGCATAAAAAGAACACAACGAGCGCGTGAATCATTTTCTTCAACCGTCTGAGATGGATCTCAATGCCTTTATCTCCTCTACATAAAAGGTGCATTCACACACACAATAGTTTTCTAAGTAAGCGGATACAATTAATAATAGATTTCACAAAACAAGTCGCGTCTTGAATATGCACCCATTATCTTAGCTATGTCTAGATAACTTTAGAGCCAAGAAGAAAAAGTCCTCAGCTAATCAAAAAAAAAAAAAAAAAAAAACTTCAGTCTGCGCGCCTCCGCGAAGCGCGTCTCGATATGATGTAACACGTGAACGCGCAACTACCTAAATACTGATGTTGTGGCTCAGTTTCGCATCCCGGTTTTAATTCCTTAGCTCTTAATAACATCACAAGACAGTAACCTCTGTTTATCGCTTGTTTCCATGGATATGACATGGGTATTTCAATATAAAGACACATTTGTATACGTTCGTTATACGTTATAAGATGTAGACAAATAAGAGCTGTTCCAAGGGTGAGAATCTGGAGTTGATGGAGTTGCTATTTTATACAGTGTGAGTGGAATTTGTGAGTGGAAATCTGACTTAAAGGAATAATGCCTTTGCCCATTTACCCATCAGTCAGCCGCACACATGCAATTGTAAACAGAAACAGTAGCAAGACGTTTGCCCACCCAAAAGAAACCACATTCATTTGGGTCATTCTGCCATTAAACTGGTCTGAATTAAAGTCAGACCACAGCAGCTTTCACTGTGACTCAGCAAGAGCCACAAAAGCAAACAGTGGAAACAAGATGTTTTATTACATGAGAAAAAAATAACACTTTTATTTAGGCTTACTGTTTATAGGCCTACCTTTAGATCCATGACAGCGCTTCACTAAACATCAGACCTCTGGAAAATGATTCACACTTCTCTTGTTATTGTGTGTCTTTCCCGCTTCTTCATTTTGCTTCTCATTTCATATGTAAATAATCATTCCAAACTTGAATGGAATCCACTGAAGAACTGACTTGACTCAAGTTTGCACATTGGTTGGGTTTTTTCACTGCCTGAATTTTTATTTATTTATTTAGTTTTTTATTTTGTCACTTTGAGCTCCTTTGACCACATCCTGTAGACATTATCTCAGCAGACTCAAATTTACCATTAATATTGTTATTGTGCATTTAGTGAGATTTTAAAGTTTGGATTGTGTATTTATTCCCTAATTTTATTAAATTCATCACTTAGTCATTATATTCTGCACTCTTTTTTTGTTGAATAGAATTATTATGATATAGGCCTACTGATAGCCTACATTTCTGAGGGGGACAACACTGTTGTACAGTTTTTTATTTTATTATTGATAATCTTATTGTTTTATTATGGTTTCAAATAATATGAAACTACATTTAGTATTTTTACCGCACTGCACTCAGACCATAGATTCAGACACGTTTTTTGACCTTGATTGGACGCTGATCTCGCTCCTGGAGCGTCCCCTAGTGACTAAACATGAAAACATATTTTTCTGCAATGTAATTTTTTAAAGTGCCATGTTGCTTTGATTTATGTAGAATGGGCCCCGTTTAGAGACCTATTCACTTTTATTTTAAAACCATTTTTTTTAAACGATGAGTGCTTGTTTTCTTAATGTATAGCCTAGCCTACTCACATGACAAAATGTTATTTAATCCTCTATTCACTGTTGGTCTACATAGCCTACAGGAGACAACTGAATTAATGTTTTTGAAAATGACCATTATTAAAAACATAAACTAGGATGCCTCCTGTTGATGAGTCTCTTTTTGCTCAGTCCTCCTGTCAAAATGCTCCTGCACACTTATTAAAAATAAAAACAACAACAACAAAGTAGGATAGTTGTAGAAAGAAACCGTTGTGAATAATGGCAGGATGTCATGTTTGACATGTTTTCATTTATAGGATCCTTACAGTATCTTATTGAAATGACAGGTCCTCGCAGCAATGTCTCCCAAGACTTTAGGATGGACAGATTAGAATTGATATTGATCACACACCCCAAGTAGCCAAGTATCACAGAGCACAGCTAACACATGAGGCCTGACTCTGGAAAAAAGTAAATCTGTAAAGCTGTGAACTGAAGTAAATATGATTAATAGTAGAGAACTGAAGTCAGTGTGAGTGAGAGTGGATTGCATCCGCCTGCTCCTGATCTTTAGTGTTTACTGGTACAGATGCTGAATCGGAGGAATGCTTGGAAAAAGTGTAAAGCCACTTTGAATTCTTTTGGCCACTGCCTTGCCTTTCAAAAGAAAGAAAACATTTTAATTTGCTGACCCCCCAATACAACAACTCTAGTTAGTGACAATAACCAGGCAGATTCAAAAGTTTTTTTATTTTCTTTTTTATTTCATTTAAATTGTTTGAATGTACAGGTGCATCTCAATAAATTAGAATGTCGTGGAAAAGTTAATTTATTTCAGTAATTCAACTCAAATTGTGAAACCTGTGTTTCAGATAAACTACTTCTGTTTGTGTGCATTGAATTTAAGTCTTTGGTTCTTTTAATTGTGGTGATTTTGGCTTACATTTAACAAAAACCCACCAATTCACCAATCTCAACAAATTAAAATACTTCATAAGACCAATATTTAAAAAAAAAAAACATTTTTAGTGAACTGTTGGCCTTCTGGAAAGTATGTTAATTTACTGTACATGTACTCAATACTTGGTAGGGGCTCCTTTTGCTTTAATTACTGCCTCAACTTAGCTGATTGGCATGCCACCATATTCTAAGATAGTGAATTAGCTAAATTGTTAAATGTTAGCCAAAATCATCACAATTAAAAGAACCAAAGACTTGAACTACTTCAGTCTGTGTGCACTGAATTTATTTAATTCACAAGTTTCACAATTTAAGTTGAATAACTGAAACAAATGAACTTTTCCACGACATTCTAATTTATTGAGATGCACCTGTAGGTTATCAAGAATAGAAATGTGAATATTGCCATGTGGGAATTTTACTGAGGTGATTATGAAACGATGACAAGGCATGATTGATTGATTGATGCCTTATGACTATGTTGATGATTCATTGCATTTTTCATCTGCGCTGTGTTGCCTCAGTTTGGTCAGTTATTTCCACTTGCAAAGAAGGGACTTCAAGAATAAAACAAACGATTTCAGAAACTAGTACACATAACTCTCTATCTCAAACTGCTCAATAAGACATAGACACCACCGCTCTCTGACTGCAGGAATGTCAATCTAATAGAAATTGAAATGTTATCTTATTGGTAGAATTCAATGACCAGCAATAAAGCACAACAACTTTATAGCAACCTTTTGATGAAGAAAATAGACAAGCTCAGCTAAGGGAAATTGAATGGAGTGTAGAAGGCATACTGTAGACGTTATATGCCATAGGAAAACGATTTATAGACGAGTTTCATGCAGGCTTTTCCAATCTGCAAGAGTAACAATCAAAAACAACTAGCTCGCACACACACACACAAAAGTCTAAGATCTTTAAACAAAGAAAACCGAATAACGTTACATGCAAATGTTGCTACTTCTGCCTGACCGCCAATAAGTATAGACCTATCTATTAACATATTAAAATTAATTGACATCGACTCTGCTAATCATTTAACTATAAATATTTCAACGCTACACGATTGCTGAACAATAATAACTTAAGCGATTACCTTTTATTCGTGTCGCTTCTGTTCTGATGGCTCAGACTGTACAGCCTCCCCCTACTGGACGCATCAGGAACAACATGAGCATAAAAACTGTCTGGGCTATATCTGCCTGCTCCAGGTCTGCAGCCTCCCACTACTCGGAGATCCAAGTAGAAGTGGGGTTTGCTGTGCCTCAATTGTCTCCATCCCTAATCAAAAACACACCTGAACATAATCAGGGTCTTCAAGATCACGCTCCTTGTAGGCAGGTGAGTTTCATCAGGGTTACGCCAGGCCTCTTTGTATCCTTAAAAACGCATTTTCAAAAAGTTCCTTTAAAGCATTCTGACCCACTAAATCAGCGCATTTTCCAGCAGAGTTTATCGTGAGATCGCAGGTTGAGAGGATGACAGCTCGAGTGTGCTGCTCGTTGATTTCTGCTTTATTTTGTTTCTCTGTATGCTTGAACACAAGAGACGCTGAAGGAACACTTTTAATTTCATCTTTTTTCATTCATCACACAGTGCGAAGAAATATGAAAATAAGATCTTATAAAAATGGACTTTAGGCACATATCAGAATGTATTAATGTACACTAGCAGTGAAAGTTTAAAAAAGCCATTGAGATTAAGTTATGTTTATATTTCTTCCATTACAAGGAAAAAACGATGACCAAGATTCATTAATGTTGTTATATAGCTTCAAAATTATGTACTTATGTTTTTACAGTAAATGGATCAATTCATTTGGCTGCCAGGTTATGTATGCCATCACTCCTGAAACCCCTTTATTTTTTTTGCCAAATATTTTGTTTGCTTGCAATTTATATTCTGGGGCTAATAATGACTTGCGAGCCTTTAATGAAGTATTAAGATGCTTAAAGTGTGGTGGTCGAAGTATTTGAGTATTTATTTGTGTATATATCATATTAAAATGGGCTGATGTCCATGTTTTATGTTTGCATTACTATACACCACCAGTTGTGAGGTAGGTTCTGTTTTTTTTTTTTTCACTCCTTTCCTTTTAAACATTTTATTTATAAATGGTGGAATATATCTTTTTTTTTTTTTTTTTTTTTTTTTTTTTTTTTTTTTTTTTAAAATGCTTTGGTTGATACATACAGATACATTTGTATGTTCTACACTTAAGTTTGATACACACGAGGCATTCAGTGATCTGGTTTCTCTATCATGTTTCTATAACAGAAAACCCCAGGATCATGTCCAAAACCCGTTGGAGCAGGACTGTGTGTTGAGAAGTGTTCTGGTGACAGTAACTGTCCAAACAATCAGAAATGCTGCAGCAATGGATGTGGACATCAGTGTATGCCTCCATATAAAGGTATTTGTATTATAATAGTGTGACTTAAATTAGCTTTTACCTTTTTCATATGCAGTGAGGCATTCAGTGATCTGGTTTCTCTATCATGTGTTTAGCAGAAAAGCCAGGATCATGTCCAGAACCCGTTGGACCAAGACCTTGTCTTGAGATGTGTTCTGGTGACAATAGCTGTCCAAACAATCAGAAATGCTGCAGCACTGGATGTGGACATCAGTGTATGCCTCCATATACAGGTATTTATATTTTATAATAGTATGAATTAAATTAGCTTTTACCTTTTTCATATGCAGTGAGGCGTTCAGTGATCTGGTTTCTCTATCATGTTTGTGTGTAGCAGAAAAAGCCAGGATCGTGTCCAAAACCGTTGGAGCAGGAGTGTGTGGCTGAGATGTGTTCTGGTGACAGTAACTTTCCAAACAACCAGAAAATGCTGCAGCAATGGATGTGGACGCCAGTGTATAGCTCCATTTAGAGGTATTAATATGGCAATGTGTGGGTCGGGTTTTTTTTCTTTTTTTTTTTTTTTTTTTTTTTTTCCCCAAGTGCAGCGAGGAGTTAAGTGAGGTTTGTCACGTGTGTATAACAGAAAAGCCAGGAGTGTGTCCAAGAACAACTCTCAGAATAAAAGGTGTTTGCGCTGAGCGGTGTTCTCATGATGGTGACTGTCCGAATGATGAGAAATGCTGCAGCAATGGATGTGGACATCAGTGTACAGCTCTACCTAAAGGTATGCTATACTGATGCATTGGTAAGATTTTTCCCCCATTACAGTTCTTCTGTGATCTAGTTTCCCTGTTGTGTTTTTTGTATAACAGATAAGCCAGGAGTGTGGGTCCAATGAGTTTCCTTGGAAAAGGATTGTGTAAAGAGTTGTGTGTCAATTGACGTTGACTGTCCGAACGATGAGAAGTGCTGCTCCACTAAATGTGGGCATGAATGTACACCTCTACCTAAATTTATGCTTGGTTCCCCAACACACACTTTTTAAGCGAGCCAGACAATTTTTTTTTTTTTTTTTTTTTTTTTTTTTAATGTCTTAACGTTTTTAATGGTAAAAGTACCTGAATTTGGCCCATAGCACCATTTTCAAGCATATGCTTTTTCAAAATATTAATAAAACTTTGAATACAACTTTCTGTAAAAGACTTGGTGGTTCCTGCTTTGTTTTTGTGCTGTTTGCCACTAAATACTGACTATCTGTATCCATGCAGCGAAGCCTGGTCCATATTTCAAACCAAATGTGATAACTCTTCCATGATGATCAGTGTCCTGCCAGCAAGAAGTGTTGCCCAACCACCTGTGCATGCAGTGAACCATGCCAGTTTAACCATCGGGGAAAAACTTTTTATACCATATTTGAGGTCTTCTACATTCATCAAATAAATATTATAGTTTAGCAAAACTTCTCTGTGTGAAAGTGTTTATGAATGCTTTGTCCAGGAGCTTGGCAGCAAAAGTAGTGGGGAAATCCTTGAAATGACGTGTAAGCTACAAGAAATGAAACAAAGAACACAGGTTAACCCTAATTGAGAGACGTTGAGACGTTAAGTTTTTTATTGGTCTTTAGATTAACAATAACATTTATTCAAACAAACTGAGAAGGGGGAAATTTTCATATGGCCATTCAGTCCAGAATGTTGGAAGAAAAACATTGTCATGCATCAATGGTACTAGGTTTAGCCTTGTTCATTCGTGCTGTTCTACATTCACAGGTTACTATTCTAAGGAGGCTATGAATCCAAAATGTTTTTGCCCACATGTGAAACCAGTATTGTATTGTCGTCTTTACAGCTGTAAAACCAGCAAACAACATTAGAAATTTAGTATTTATATAAATCGTGGTTTAATATAGTTTTGAAAAACATTCAGTATTTAGCGAGTCCATATGTCTCCAAAGACTCCAGATTTGGTTTTTGTTTTTTTGAATCTAGTCCTAATGACTGATGAATAAATTAATACTTTTGACTCCTCCCTTTTCTTTAAATGCAAAATTAAAAGACTGAAATGTATCATTTTATAAAACATTATTTATGAAAACCTGTATCTGAATTGTAACTTAAAGTTATCTTAATGTTGAATGTTACCATATTCATTGCCCTTCCCCTTTTATACAGTATTTTGTGTAGGTCTTGAATGTCTGGTTTTTGTACTGGCAAGCAATAGGCTACTGACTAAAGATAATCGCTAACCCTGCACCCTTTGACTAAAAGCAGACTGAAAAAATTGTGCCTGTGAGATTTTTGGTGAACTTTCCGTTAAGCATTTAGTGCTTTTCATCTCGGCAACTTCAAAAAGTTCTGAAAGCTAAATTAAAGTTTACCATGTTAATGACCTCAATCTATAAACATCAGAGATTGCCTCATTAAAATATCTCTATCAAAGTGAGAGATTTGGAAAGCACTGTGTTATTTATGTTTAGGACAGACATTCAGTGAGGTTTATGACTCACTGGGGTTTTAGAAAGAAGAAAATTTGGGAATGGGAAAGAGGAAGTTTTAATTAAGAATGTGTATCAGACATTGTTCATTAAATAAATGTCTGAATAGAATATTGTAACTGGAAACTGTGACAAATGTGGACAAGTAGAAACCGTAGAACACATACTTGTGAAATGTGATGCATGTGAAAAAGCAAGATTTCTATTAATACAAGCTTTAAGATCTTTGGAAATAAATAATTTGTCACTCCAGATGTATTACAAGATCGATTTAAAAAAAGAATTTTTTTTTTTACATTTATTGTTTCCCAACTTCCCAGTATCAACTCCACACTCCTGTCCACTTTAAGGTAAACTGACCTGATTCCCTTACATACAAAATAAAACAAAACACAAAACACTATATAGGAATAAAGCTATAAATAAATATGAAAAACTAAAGGAGACACAGAGAATAATCAGTAACCATAAGAACAGATAAACTAATGCAAAGCAACAGACTGTAACGTATACACGGTTAAAAAAAAAAAATTCCCCCCTTTCATTTTAAAAATTCCATAAACTTAATTTAAATCAACTTCAAAGTACAACCATTTCAACTCACTAATTTCAATTTTGCCTAGTGCTGAATTGCTTTATTGAAGTTCATTTGACTTTACACATTTTGCAGTTTCAACTTAAGTTCCAAAGTTTTTACATTCATTTTCTAGTTATAATAATGTAAAATTTATTTTAGATTCAGATAAAAAAAATATACTAAAACGTTTGAAACATTTAAATATTATTTATTATTTTTTTTTTTTTGCTTGCCAAATTAATAAAGAAGTTTTTAATATTAATAACAGTACACAACCTGCTAGTGGATGCTCATGTGTGAATGCCAGTATATGTATACAACAAGGGCACAAAATTAGCAAGAAACTGTCATACAAAGCTGAAAATATAATCATACCTCATGGAAAACAACCACTGAGACGAGCTTGAAAAAAAAACCACACACATACATGTCCAATACAGTCCATTTTTTCTTGAACATTTAAAAGGAGAAAGGTGTTCTGTAGTCTTCGTATTAGGAGGCCAGCTTGCATGAAGTGTCTCAACATTAGCCTTTAAAATCAGAAAATAGAGTAAAAATTACTAACAGTTGGTTATTCTATATACACTACACACTGACAGACTTAAGTATACACTAATTCAGAAACACATTCAATACTTTGAATAACAAAAAACAAGTGATAGTTTAAAGCAGGGTGTCAAATCCTGCTCTGAGGGTGACCATCCTGCAGAGTTTAGCTCCATCCTTAATTTAATACATCTGAATCAGTTAACTAAGGTCTTACTAGGCTTTCCAGAAACTTCAAGGTAAGTTGTAGCTAAATTCTGCAGAAGAGTGGACACCCAGGAGCGAGTTTAGACACCTCTGGTTTAAAGTTTCCCTATGCTGCGTCTGTGAGTAATAGGAATATTATAATGTAACAATGTACCTAAAGTCAGTTGAAAATCAATGCAAGTATGTTGATGCAAGTTGATTGAGACGTTAAACAAATCAAGATATTATAAAGGGTTTTGTTCAACCAAAAATAAAAATTCTGTCATCAGTTACTCACCCTCATGTAATTTCAAACCCAAAAGACTTTTATTCATTTTTGGAACACAAATGAGGGTATTTTTGATGAAATCCGAGAGCTTTCTGACCCTCCATTGGCAGCAACGCAACTAAAAGGTCCAGAATGGTAAAGACATCATTAAAGTACTCCATGTGACTCCTGTGGTTTAACCTCAATTTTACAAAGCATAAAAACTAGATAGTTCACTGTTGAGATTGTGAATTGCTGGATTTTTGTTAAATGTGAGCCAAAATCATCACAATTAAAATAAACAAAGACTTAAACTACTTCAGTCTGTGTGCATTACATTTATTTAATACATGAGTTTCACAATTTGAGTTGAATTAATATGAGCTTTTGACACTATCAACCACACCATTCTTCTCTCCCGCCTTGAATCTTCTCTCAGTATCACCGGCACTGCCCTCTCCTGGCTCCAATCTTATCTCACTGACAGACAACAATTCATCCATATCAACAACTGCACCTCCTCCACTGCTCCGCTGCCCAAAGGTGTCCCACAGGGTTCGGTGCTTGGTCCTCTCCTCTTCAAACTATACCTGCTTCCCCTTGGCAATATCATTCGCCACCATGGTCTCAACTTTCACTGCTATGCCGATGATGTTCAGCTCTACATCTCCACTAAATCCATCACCTCTGCCACCCACTCCACTATCACTAACTGCCTCACTGACATTAAATCCTGGATGCACACCAATTTCCTTCAACTCAACTACGAAAAAACAAACATGATCATCATCTGTCCTAAACCCATCACTAAAACCATTCACAGTTTCTCCCTCACTGTCGACACCTTCACCCTGTCTCCATCCCTTCACAGTCGCAACCTCGGAGTCATCTTTGACAATAACCTCTCCTTTGAACACCACATAAAACAAATCACCAGAACTGCCTTCTTTCACCTCAAAAACATCGCCCGACTCCATCCATCACTCTCTTTCTCTGCTGCAGAAACCCTCATCCACGCCTTCATCACCTCCAGAATCGACTACTGCAATAGCATCCTGTACGGTATATCATCCAAAACCTTCTGATGCCAACCTACTGACTCTACCTCCCAGGACCAAGCACCGAACCTGGGGTGACAGAGCCTTCTCTGTTGTTGCCCCCTCCCTCTGGAATTCTCTCCCCATACAAATCCGTGACTGCACTGACCTTTCAACATTCAAATCACTGACAAAAACTCACCTTTTTAAAATGGCTTTTAATGTTTAGTTTAGTCCAGTGTGTTTTTTTTTTAACTTAAGTGCATTTATTTTATTTACATTTTATTTTCTATTTGATGTTGTTACTGTTGTTTTTGATTTTTTCTATGTAAAGTGTCTTTGAGTACTCAGAAAAGCGCTTTCAAATAAAATGTATTATTATTATTATTATTAATTACTGAAATAAAATTTTCCACGACATTCTAATTTATTGAGATGCACATGTATGTGTAGTTACACAAACATTAGAGCTGTAGATACTGTACCAATGTGTACTTACACTGTGGTTACTATGTACACATCTATTTACTATGTAAGTACACAGGTATTAGGGACATTTAATATAAAGTGGGACCGAAAATTCTAATAATAAGAAGAAAAACTCAATAAACCAAATATTGTCATAGTCATGTGTTTATTAGTCATGCTGAATCAATGAAAGCAGTTAAATCTTCTGTTTATTCAGCTACAGTTCCTGAATTTCTTCGGCGGGGCATATTTGGAGTGTCCGCGCGAGAGCGTCCATCTGGCCTTTGGATCAAATTTTACTACTGATCACAGAGCCGTGCTTCACTGACAGGATGTTCATAGTAGCATTTGCCTAATCGCGATTGTGATTTCATTTTGTTTTATCGTGCAGCCCTACTGCTGATCATTTCATATAGCTACCATCTACATCAGCATTAAACATTTAAAACCATTTTAGCTGAAAATGTACTTTTAGAGAGAAGAAAGTGGTTGAAATAAACTTCATTTTGATCTGATGTGGATTCTGACAACTGTATAAGGAAGAATTCTATTATTTATATGTAATGCAAAAGGCTAGCATTACCATGGTAAACAATAAATACAAGACATTGCACCAAATCATATATCATATTTATTGGGTCCCATAGTTTATCTGTCAATGAGTGTCTGCGCTCAAAGCTCCAGATTGTAGCATTTGGTGGAAAAGGTATAGAAATTCGTGTGAATCTTCGCTCATCGGAAACCTAGGGGTGACGTCACGGACACTACATCCATGTTTTTATGCAGTCTATGGGGGTTACATAAGGACATGTGATAAATGTTTTTTATTTTTTTTTTATGTGCATGTTTTTGGACTAAAGCCCATGTTGTTTTGTGCTGTTCTGTTATTATAAGCGGAAACAGGCATTACTGAATAAGTGCATGTGTCCTCTTTTTGTGTGAAATTACGGTAAATACCACTGTAATTTTGCATAATTAAATGATTAAAATGTGCATTGCTGACATGAGTTAATTTTTATAAGTGTACATGTTTTATTGTAAAACAATTGGAACATTGATACTTGGGTTTTAAATATTTAAGAAGAACAGTGGTGGTCAGTAACGGAGTAGCTTTACTTTGTTACTCTACTTAAGTCAAGTCTGCTTTATTGTCAATTCTTCCACATGTACAGTACATACATACAGAGAATCAAAATTGCGTTACTCTCAGTCACCATAGTGAAGGATATCAGATGTTAATATATCCAAAGTTCATCAGAGGTATAGAAATTTGATGGCGTGTCTGATTAAAAACACGGGACAGATACCAGTCCTTTGCGCTCTTTTATTTTTAAGTTCAAGATGATTATTCATAGACAATTCCCATGGCATGGAGATGGAACAGATGTTATTGGATGGACAGGATGTACAAGATGGTCTTAAGTCACTACAAACAGTACAATTAAGAAATCAAACTCATAATTCATCAACAAACATATCAACAACACACACACACATATATATACATATATACATATATATATATATATATATATATATATATATATATATATATATATATATATATATATATAGGTCACTCAATCCAAACAATAAATTGGCAAACAAACTTACTTAACGCATCCTAAGGAAAGGACTCAAAGGACATGGTTGGGTGTCCATTCAAACACCCACACCTCACCAAAGGAAGAGAAACAAAGGAAGGAAGTGAGGTCTACTTATAGAGCTTGACCAGGAGGTGTATGGGTAATGTAGTGCACTTGCATGGGTATTGAAGTCCACTTGGAATTGTGGGATATGTAGTACATATACATACATATATATATATATATATATATATATGGGGAAAAGAAAAGGAAAAATGAAAGGGTCAAATTCACAACAATAAGGGCATGTAAAAAAAACAAAGATATAAAAAATAAAGTTAAATAAAGCAGCGCAAGGCACATGGCACATAGAGTGCAAACCAGTGAAGTGAACAAACAGTGCAGATAAAAAGATTTGAGTGCAAAAAAAGCTTATTCAGTCTGATTAAAGTGACAGGTCTCAAAGAGCAGTTCTTTTATTTAAACTAAAGTAAATAAACTTTTACTTCACTACATCACAAAGCATAAGATCGTACTTTTTACTTCACTACATTTCATAAATACATATCGTTACTCATAATATATCACGTGCTCCAACACACAGAAGCGGTGTCTGATTCATGAACGAACTGAGTCTTTTCAATGAACCCAAAAGATACAAATTAGAATGATCCGATTGCAGCTGTTCTAGAGTCGACAGTGAACTGAATTCACAACCGGGAGAACTCACTGATTCAAATGAACCATTTTGCCAGCAAACTCAGTGAACTGAATTCACAACCGGGAGATCTTGTGAGCGAGCGCGTCTGATGCTGTTAAAAGTAAGTTATTAATGTAGATCAGGGATAGGCAACTTCGGTCCTGGAGGGCCACTGTCCTGCAGAGTTTAGCGCCAACCCTAATTAAACACACCTGAACAATGCAATCAGTGTTTTCGGGATTACTAGATAGATACAGGCAGGTGAGTTTTTAATGAGGGCTGAAGCTAAACTCTGCAGGATAGTGGCCCTCCAGGACCGGAGTTGCCTATCCCTGTGAACAATAATCCTAAATTTCGTAACTGAAAATCATATTTAGGTCAAAACTGTAAGTTGTATGTGAACTAAATCTGCTGTAAAGAGCTGATGCTAACTGTCTAGCTAACAAGCTTGCTGGTGCTAAATTGAGGTCATTTTTTAAAAATATAAAGTCCAAATATTTTTATTCAAACACTTAATTTTTATAACAAGCAGAATAAATGATCCCGGCTGATTTAATCTTGTCACAGTGTAAACATTAACGCAGTTTGTTCACCAGTTTAAGGTTTTTCTCCAGTGTGAATTGTCTGGTGCTGCTTCAGTTGATGATCTGAACTAAAGGTCTTCTCACACTTAAAGCACGCATGAATCTTCACACCGCTGTGTCTTTTCTGGTGTAATTTTAAATCTTCCAGCCATAAAAAGCGCTTTCCACATTGATCACGTGTACGTTTTTTCTCCCGGTGTGGATTCTCTGATGCAGTTTCAGTACGGTAACAGTAGCAAAAGCCTTCCCACAATCAAAGCACACATGATCACCGCTGTGTGTTTTCTGGTGTAATTTAAGAGCTTGTGTTTGTCTAAAACTCTTCCCACATTCGTCACATGTGTACGGTTTCTCTCCAGAATGAGTTCGATACGTAACACCTTGCTTGGATTAGAAACTCTTTCCACACTGAGGGCAGCTGAAAGATTTTTGTCTTTGTAAATGGGGATTAAAAAAAAAAAAAAAAAAAAAAAAAAATTAAAACAAATTAAACCAAATCAATCAACTCCAATAATATTGTTTAGAGATAATTTGTCTGAAAGGATTTTTTTTTTTTTTAAATGTATTATCCCAAAATAGCACATACATCCACAAAATAGCCTTTAAAGACTACTTGATCTAGAACATCTGATAAACATTTTAAGACGCATTTAGTTTTGGTTATTGTCAATGTCTCAATTCAGTGGATTCTGGGATCTGGAAGTTCAATTCCAGTTTTTGAGGGACAGTTAATCATGTACACCGACAATACTACTAAAGACCAGAAATCCCATTTATTCTCAGTAACACCACACAAATGCACACAGAGACCTTTAAAACTGATATTTATTTGAGAAAGACAAGACCTTAAGTCCAACATTGGGGGGCAATCAAGGGCTTTCCAATGGTTAAACTGGCATGTTATCTGCACGCATGTCCACAGGTGGTTGGGCAAGACTTCTGTCTGGAAGGACATTAATCATGGAAGAGTTATCAGCACACATTTGGTTTGAGACGCAGACCAGGCTTCACTGCACAGAATCAGTCCCTTCATTTAGAGGCACTCAAGCAAGCACAAAAAAAAAAAACAAAAAAAATAAAAAAACTCAATGCATGCAACAAACTTTACTTTTAGAGATGTTGCATTCCAAGTATTATTAATCTATTTTGGAAAGCCATGCGATAACAGTGGTGCAATGGGCCAAATTCAGTTACTTTGACATTTCAAATAAAATACTGTGTAGCATTAACAGAACAAATACCTTAAGATGCAGGTGTACATAGACGTCCTCCACATATAGAGCTGCAGCACTTCTCATTTCTCGGACAGTCAAAGTCATTGACACACAATTCTTCACACGATCCTCCTACTCCAGCCAAAGTCATTGGACACAGTCCTGGCTTTTCTGTTACACACACTCACCTCATCACTAAACTCCTCGCTGCAAATGGGGAGGAAACCTGCCCCCCCCCCCAACCAACACATTGTGTTCCGAATTCTCCATGTTTCGTGCATTGACAAAGATGCGTACAGAATTGGCGCATGCAGCCCGTAATGGAATAGTGCACAGCCTGCGCAGCCTACGCTGATTAATAGACTGAGAATAAGCGTAGCGCTATAGAGTTGCATCAGCCGTTCTGACTGGGAAGTTCTCTGGATTGCTTGCATTATGAGTAACGGACAAGTCAGTCCAGTGTTATTTGAATATTAACGTTATACTGCAAGTATATTTGCAGATATGGTTTCTAAGTTTATTTAGATTGACGCAACCCATTTACAGCACGTGAATTACTGTATTATATGCCATCAATAATTTGAAGTTAAATATAGCGATCGATCACTGCGACTTGAGAAGTAGAAGATATTGTTGTTTATGTATCCATTTTGTAACACTTAAGTGATCCATCTGCTAATAATTTTTTGGTTCTAGAAAACCTTGCTCATGTCCATCTGTGTTGATGCCAGAGCAATCATTAAAAGGCTGTCACTGAGACAAGACTCTGAGTTCTGACAAGAATACTGTAGCAGTCAGTGCAAAATCGATCCAGCTTAAAAAAAAAAAAAAAAAAAAAACCAAAAAACACCTGTCCACATCGCCATATTAATACCTGTATATGGAAGCATACACTGATGTCCACATCCATTGCTGCAGCATTTCTGATTGTTTGGACAGTTACTGTCACCAGAACACATCTCAGCACACACTCCTGCTCCAACAGGTTTTGGACATGATCCTGGCTTTTCTGCTACACAAACACATGATAGAGAAACCAGATCACTGAATGCCTCACTGCATATGAAAAAGGTAAAAGCTCATTTAAGTCACTATAACAATATAAAGACTATGGGACTCATTCATGAAGCTTGCAGAAATGGGAGTAAATTCTGAGTAACTTATTTCTTTCTTTCTATTTTTAAACAGGAAAAATAAGTCGGGCCTGACTCAGTATAAAACTGATTTTCAGCAGGTTCCTGCTCTGCAGAACATAAATACCACATACCCAACAAAACTCCTAGACAAGACAGCAACAAACACAAAGAGAGTGAGCATCAGGGGGAGACCATGAAGCCAATTTGACCATTAAACAATGTCTCGTAAACCACATAATGCGTGTCCAGGAATGCTGTGGAACTTTCTCAGGGTTGGCTCCACTATATTGCATAAATGCATAAAAACAAAAACACACATTAAGCCACACATAATATGGAATATAAATACCATTGCTGCAGCATATGGACAGCACTACCACACATCTCAGCACACAGTCCTGCTCCAACGGGTTTTGGACATTGCTGCAGCATTTTCTCACAAACACATGATGGAAACCAGATCATTCACTGCATATGAAAAAAAAAGCAGTCCTCGAGGCATACACACGTGTCCACACCATTGCTATCATTTCTCATCATCTTTGTCATCAAAACAGGACACACGCTCCTATCATGTCTTTGTCATCAGGCTTGCTTTGCTGCTAAAAATCACGTAACAGAAAAACCCATTAAACATTACTAGTAGGCTCTCATTTTTAAGAATATTACCGAATATAAAAAATGCATCTCAGCACACCCTCCTACTCCAACGGTTTTTGGACACAATCCTGGTTTTTCCTGCTATACAAACATGATAGAAAGCAGATCGCTGAATTCCTCGCTGCATATGAAAAATCAAAAACACCATTAAAACAATAAAAACAATATAAAAACTATTAAAACAATGAAAACAACAACAACCACATCAACAAAAAAAAAAAAAAAATAAAAAAATAAAAAAAATAAAAAATTCCCCCAGTGTTTCTTTTGAAAGACCTCCAACATCCACCATTAACTGAAACTCACTGAAAGCAGGGAGTAAACAGCACCACAATCATATCGAAAGCATGCATGTCATCTAGAGCAATCTTTATTAGAAACATCCTTAACAGGACAGCACAACCGTCAGCTTCATATACTGACCAACCACTAATGAAGAGGATCATTAGGGGAGACCAGGGAGAGCCGAAATGGCTTTTTTTCCAGCACTTGCATGTGTTGCAAAACCCCTGACCTACATCAAACTTAAGTATATTTACTCTGCATTAAATCAAATTTACCATTTACCCCTAAACTACCATTTCAACATAGAACCTACCCCACTACTGGTGTTGTGTACTAATGCATAGTAATGCTAATAAAACATGGACATTGGTTAATATTGTATTATATGTTAATAAACAATTATAACAAACACACAAACACTAAAGGTTCTTCAGTGGTTCTTTGGGGTGGCATATAGCACTGCTGTATAAAGAACCTGTTAAGCACAGTATGGTTCTTCAGTGTTTCTTTATGGCAGTGCTGCTATAGCACCTTAACCACCCAAAGTGTATTTGCTGAAGAAAACCTGGTTCTCAGCCTTTTTGTCCCCAAGGCCACACTATAAGGAAATATTCCAGGGCCCCCACACAAGACTTTTTGATCTCAGTAAAGCATAAGTGATTAAAAACAGCTTTTGCCTTTGTAGTAAATTCCTATTCATAGCAAACCTATGAGAGTGGAGTAACGCATCTTAAATCTAAGGAGGAGAACGGGGTGCTGGTGGGACGCAGCAAGACAATTCAGATACTGAGAGCCATCGGTTACAGTTTAGATTATGAGGAAGGAATAAAATCCTATTTGACATCTGCATTTATATCTGCAAGACTATTTTTGTGTTTGCGCATCTGCAATTGGATGTTTCCGGTCATTGTCAAATAGACATTTAGAAGATGTTTAAGATCTTTATGATTTAGAATGCATGTAAAACTAATATCTGAAAGATGTCTATCAGATGTTTGTACACAACAGATGCTCTCCAGATAAAACAATCTTTAACAGACATCTTTGCAGACGTTGTGTGGGCTGTCTGGGATTGGAGGATGAGAGAAAGCCAAGATGTGATTGGCTCTAGTGTTTGAATGAATATGTAAACTGATAAGAGGCTTGACATTAGGAGGTGTTTGTGAAGTCAGTCATACCAAAATTGTCACAAACTTCTTTAAAAAGACTATGGGACTCATTCATGAAACTTGCAGAAATAGGAGTAAATTCTGAGTAATTTGACCATTAAACAGAAAATGCTTCATAAACCACATAATGTGCGTCCAGGAATGCTGTAGAACCTTCTCAGGGTTGGCTCCACTAGATTGCATAAATGCAAAACAAACAAAGACCCACACATTAATATGATATAAATACCTTTATATGGAGGCATACACACGTGTCCACATCCATTGCTGCAGCATTTCTCATCATCTGGACATTCACGGTCACCAAAACATCTCTCGACACACGCTCCTATCATGTCTTTGTCATCAGGACACACTCCTGGCTTTCACAAACCAAAAAAAAACACACAACAGAAAAAAAACACACACACATAAGTAAAACCAAAACAGTAAAACCATTAAACATTACTAGTAGGCTCTCATTTTGAGGAATATTACTGAATATAAAAATGCAGTAGCCAGCAATATTAACTTGTCCACTGTGGTTCAGTCATTGTACAAGTAAAGTGAAAATGAAGTATTTAAGGTGCTGTATAGTGCATTTAAAAGATAGGTGCTAAATAGCACTTAAAGTTGTTCCCCAATTACAGACCAATGAACCACTTTAGTGCTACTTACTAAATAAATTATAGTAACAATTTTGTAGCAAACACGCGATCAGACTATTTGAACAAGGGGCTTGTAAGGTAGTACTTCATTAATGTCTTATTTATAAATAGCTGCATGCTAAATTGAATAGAGTTGCTAAATGAGTGAAGTACAAAACATTTAGAAAAATTTCACAAAAAGACTTCAGTAGGGACGGCATATACATACCTGGTAACGACTCTTCATCCAAACGAACATTTCGTTTTACTGTAAATAAATAAAAGATTTCATTACAATGGAAAAAAAAAAAAAAACACACATTAGAACTTATGATGTAAGATGTAAACTTTAGTAAACTACACCACCATTTAAAAAAAAAAAAAAAACTGAAACTTGACATCTGTAGGCCTACTCTTTAAAATATTCCGACATGTGCCTAAAATCATATTTTTTTAGTATGGGTACTATTTACATATTTTCTTTGCGCTGTGTAAAGTTAAAAGATCTCACCCTCGGCACGTCCTTTGGCGTCTGTTGTGCTCAAGCACACAGAGAGACACAACAAAACAGCAATCAACGAGCAGCACACCTGAGCGTTCATCCTCTCAACCTACAATCTCACAATACACTGCAGAAAAACACGCTGATATAGTGGATCAGGAGGTTTTAAACGTACCTTTTGAAAATGCGTTTTTAAGGATCCAGTGAGGCCTGGCGTAACCCAACTCCGATTAAACTCACCTGAAGGAGCGTGATCTTGAAGACCCTGATTAGGTTCAGGTGTGTTTGATTAGGGATGGAGACAATTGAGACACAGCAAAACACAGTCACTGGTCGCCATCTCCTGGAGTAGCCTGATTATGTAACCTGCACAAACTGACACAGAAAATAATAATAATAAAGTTTACAGTTGTTGAGTCATTTCTCAATAAACGGCAAACGTTTGCAAATTTGAATTTAGTAAATTTAAAATTCAAGTTCCTAAATAGAGGATTAAATAACATTTAGCTTATAACCATGTGAGTAGACTAGGTTATACATTAAAACCAACACTCGTTGTTTAAAAAAACTGGTTTTAAAAAAGTAAATAGGTCTCTAAACGGGGACAATAAAAAATGCCATTGCAGAAAATATGTTTTCATGTTTAGTCACTAGGGGACGAGATCAGTGTCCAGTCAAGGTCTAAAAAACGTGTCAAAATGCAGTGAGGTAAAAATACTAAATGTAGATTCATATAATTTTAAACCATAATTAAATAATAAGACTTATCAATACAAATAATAAAATAAAAAAACTGTACAATAGTGTTGTCCCCTCAGAAAAATAAGCTATTATTAGGCCTATATCATAATTCAATAATTACAAAAAAAGTGCAGAATGTAAGTGATGAATTTAATAAAATTAGGGAATAAATACAAAATCCAAACTTTAAAATCTCACTAAATGCACAATAACAATATTAATGGTAAATTTGAGTCTGCTGAGATAATGTCTACAGGATGTGGTCAAAGGAGCTTAAAGTGACAAAATAATAATAATAATAATAATAATAACTAAATAAATGAATAAAATTCAGGCAGAGTGAAAAAAGGAAGTTTAAAAAATAACACAAACAAATGTGCAAACTTGAGTCAAGTCAGTTCTTCAGTGGATTCCGTTCAAGTTTTGGAATGAGGGAGAGAGGCGTTACATTGGTGCCGTGACCCGGATGGGAGTTAGGTTTAGGTGGGTGAGTGTAATGGTGGCCAATTGTAAAACAACTTGAATACTTGGGTTTTGAATCTTTAAGAAAAAAAAGCAAACAAATGGCCATTTTTATCAAGTTTTCATTTGTATATAATCGACCAATCGTGGGTTCTTCATGTGAGAAGGTGAGTTCTATAGGGAACGATCAAAGGCGATGCAAATATGCTCGCGTGTTTGTTCGTTCATTGAAGCGTCGCTGAGGAACAATAAAAAAAAAAGACACCAAAGAGCGCAGCGACGCTTCAAATCAAACGAACGAACAAACAAACATGCGAGAGCGATTCGAAAGCACAAGGAGCCGTCTGCTCTGCTCTCACGAATGTCACACAACAATCGACCTGCACAGTGCAAACAGCCAAAACCTGGATATTTTAGGAAATATTAAAATCCTGGCCGGGACTTGTCCCGTATGAACGGCGCATATGGCCACATACTGCTAAAGGCAGTTCAGCATCGCAAACATGAATACAAAGCCCCAGAAAGCCAGCAAGTAGCCTAAATAATAATATAGAGTATTTAGCAGTTTTGTCACACTTTAATTCTTGCAATTAAGTATATTTCCCATTATAATCACTTGTCTTGATAAATAATCTATAACACATTATATTAAGGCGTATAAATAGTTACAAATATAGTATAAATCTTCTAAATCAGTTGTTTTTTAGTATATAATATAGATTTATGATGTAAAATATTAAATTAAATGTCTAATACTTATAGGGGAGAGTGGAGTAAGATTAGCCACTTTTTACTAATGTGATCCTCAAGATAAGGGAAAATGATTCAGAAGTACAATGAAAATATCTGTCCTATCCTAATGAAAGTATTCCTATCATTTTAAATGATCAGACTGAATCTATGACAAAGGGTTCTAAAAATATGGCTTCTTATAAAAAAGTTTGCCCATGGCTCAGTTCGCCCAGTGTTTGGGGTAAGTTGACTCGAGTCGAGTCAGTGGGTAAGATGCACCATCTGGGTGCAAAATGACCATCTGACGGAATCTGATTCAAACCCATATGAAATAAATAATAATTTAAAAACTAATTTAATAATTTCCTTTGACAGACAGTCATATTTCTTTTCTTTAAGTTAACTTTAACAACATAAAACCAACCAAATGAAGTTTCAATTTCTATATTTAATTGTTAGCATTTCTGAAACAATATGTTGAACACCAAAGTTGTAGCCTTCCTAAAAAAGACTAAACAGAGAGTTTGTGTTGGCTATTAGTGACTACAGGTGGAAATATATTTGTATTTATTTATTTGTATTTGTTGTACATAGCATATCTGGCTACACTGCCAGAACTTAAACTGATAGTAATCAAAAGAGCCCACAGACATGTTACTGCTGACAGGATACCACAAACGGTAAGGCAAACAAAAAAATTTATAAATAAAATACACATCATTATCTGTCAGAAACGTTATCAAAACAGTAGAATATAATATATATACATATGAATATACTGTATATAGAATATATATATATATATAGAGAGAGGAGAGAGAGAGAGAGAGAGAGAGATAATATATAGAATATATATGAACTTATATTTGCTTAAAAAAATTAAAATTGATGAATATAGCATTTTATTTTCATATTTAATATTACTGCTAAATACTGTACCTGCATAAAATACAGCATTGATTGTTTTTATTTGTATATTGTGTATTTGTAATGTTTATCTTTTGTTTCTTATTTTCTAATTACAAAGATAAAATAATGACAAAGGTTTTAATCTTCGCCTTTGGATGTCCTGAATGTCTGCCATTCTTTTGTAATTTATATTTTCAATTCAATTCAAGTTTATTGTATAGCGCTTTTTACGATACAAAATCATTGCAAGCAACTTTACAGAAAATTAAGTTTTTCTACAATATTTAGTAGTAGCTTATCAGTGCTGACTGTCAGTTTCATGTGCATAGGGCAGAAATGTTGAGAAAAATCAAATAAAGACAGACAGATTAACACTATTACCGGCAATTATGCAATCAAACTTAGAGCAAAATGTGGTAGTTTCGTTATGTATGTTTCCTCTGGTTTTTAGCATCATCTGAGGTCCTCTGAGGGGTTGGCATCATCTCTTCTCAGGTGTCCTGGGGTCCAGACTGGAGCTTGTGTGTAATTCCCCGTATTGGGCAAAACAGAAAGAAACAAATAGAGACATAATTAGCGTAGCTGCTGTTCCAGCCAAAGTAAAATTAATTAGTTTAACCCAAGCTAAAGAATAATAATGTGCATTTGATCAGATATAACTGCAGTCCAAAATTATGAGATGCATTATTTGAATGCTTGGCCAAGAGAGGTGTGTTTTTTAATCTAGATTTAAACAGAGGAAGTGTGTTTGAACCCCTGACATTATCAGGAAGGCTATTGCAGAGTTTGGGAGCCAAATGCGGAAAAAGCTCTACCCCTCCTTTAGTGGACTTTGCTATCCTAGGTACTATCAAAAGTCCAGCGTTTTGTGACCTTAGGGAGCGTGATGGGTTGTAGCGTGGTAGAAGACTAGTTAGGTACGCAGGTAAGTAAGTAAGTAATAATATTTTGTAACTGATACGGAACTTAATAGGTAGCCAGTGCAGAGACTGTAGTATTGGAGTAATATGATCATATTGGTTTCTTGACCTGGTAAGGACTCTAGCCGCTGCATTTTTGGACTACCTGTAGCTTGTTTATTGAGGGATGCAGGACAACCACCTATAAGTGCATTACAATAGTCCAGTCTAGAGGTCATGAATGCATGAACTAGCTTTTCTGCTTCAGAAACAGGTAACATGTTTTTCGTAGCTTGGCAATGTCTCTAAGATGGAAGAATGCTGTTTTTTGTAACATGGGAAATATGATTTTCAAAAAGACAAGTTACTGTCTAATATAACACCCAGATTTTTGACAGTAGAGGAAGTAAAAGTACATCCGTCTAATTGCAAATTGTAATCTACGAGATTCTGTGTAATGTTTTCTGGTCCAATAATTAATATCTCTGTCTTATCTGAATTTAATAGGAGAAAATTATTGGTCATCCAATGTTTTACATTTTTAACACACTCTGTCAGCTTAGATCATTCAGAAGTTTCATCTGGTCTTGTTGAGATATATAGTTGAGTATCATCAGCATAACAGTGGAAACTAATCCCGTATTTTCTAATGAATATTACCAAGGGGCAACATGTATATTGAAAATAGCAGAGTACCTAGGACAGATCCTTGTGGCACTCCATATTTTTTACTGGTGATAAATGAGATGACTCCCCCATTAAAATAAAACAAAGTGGTAGCGATCGGACAGGGTAGGGTATCTAAACCATCTTAAAGCCTGCCCTTGGATACCTGTATAGTTTTGTAATCTATCTATGAGTATTATGTCGTGATCTATGTTGTCATGCGCAGCACTAAGATCAAGTAAAACTAGCAATGAGGCTATGCAACCTTGGTCTGATGCAAGAAGTCTCTTTTTCTGAGTTTTATTATCCCAGATAGCACTGATGTCATGCTTGATCTTTAAGATGTTCATTTAACATTAATTTGTTGTGGGCATGTTCAGGTATCACCCAACTTGGCCTTCAATGTATTCAGTAAGTTTTCAAAGGTTTCTGGGGGATCCTGAAAGTTCAATTCTCCGTTTTTTGAGGGACAGTTAATAATGTAGACAGACAATAATACTACAGTCATGTTTGGGGTAAAATAAGATTTTCAATTTTAATAAATTTAACCTTTAACCACCAAAAAAAAAAAGAAAAAAAAAAACACTTATACAGATATAATCGCTGCTCAGACATAACAAAAAAATCCTGAAATAATTTTACAAGCAGAATAAATGATCCCGGCTGATTTAATCTTGTCACAGTGTAAACATTAACGCAGTTTGTTCACCAGTTTAAGGTTTTTCTCCAGTGTGAATTGTCTGGTGCTGCTTCAGTTTGATGATCTGAACTAAAGGTCTTCTCACACTTAAAGCACGCATGAATCTTCACAAGTCCGCTGTGTCTTTTCTGGTGTAATTTTTAAATCTTCCAGCCCATATAAAGCTCTTTCCACACAAAGTACACACAGGTGAGGGCTTCTCCTCTGAATGAATTTTTTTAGGTGCTTCTTCAAGTATGATGCCCTAGCAAATTGTTTACCGCACACTGATCACAGTTATATCCTCTTTTTTCTGATGAGACTGCGGATGTACTTTAAGACCGTACGCTTGTGTGGTAAAACTCCTCCCACACTGATCACATGTGTATGGTTTTTCTCCAGTGTGGATCCTCTCATTCGTTCTCAGATATTCTGACCGGCAGAATCTCTTGTCACAATGTGAACACTCGTGTAAGGTTTTTCCCCAGTGTGCATTCTCTGATGCAGTTTCAGTACGGCAAGAGTAACAAAAGCCTTACCACAATCAAAGCACACATGATCCTTCCTCACCGCTGTGGGGTTTTCTGGTGTAATTTAAGAGCTTCTGCTTGTCTAAAACTCTTCCCACATGTCGTCACATGTGTACCGGTTTCTCTCCAGAAGGAGTTTTCAGTGTGATACGTAACACCTTGCTTGGATAAGAAACTCTTTCCACACTGGAGGGCAGCTGAAAAGATTTTTTTTGCCTCTTGTTTGCTGTGAGCAACTCAAAGATTCATCTTCAGTTTTGACTTGATGTTTCTCCTCTGCTTCATTCAGTTCTTCGCTCTCTTCACTCTCTTCCTTCAAGCCTAAAATTAAAATATTCAAAGTTAATTTTCATTTCAAGTAAATCATAAAAACATGATAGAAATGTGAAAGGAAAGGATATTTGCTACAGTTGCTATACAAAATGATGATTATCTGTGTTTCAGACCAATAGGGCATTAGTGGCTGTGCTGCCAGGCTCAGTCACATTTCTACAGTAAACTCCAGAGCTTTCTCTGGCCAACAGCCAGAGCGTTTTGGCCCTATCAGATACCAAATCAGGCTGAAGAGGGTCAACGCTGCTGATCATTTCATATTAGGGCTGGAGCGATAAACAATATCATATCGAATTGTGGTGATATAGTGTCCTGCAACAGGGCAGCTTTAAAGCCAGACTCAGTGGACACTGGACAGACACAAGTCTTTCCTGGCAAAAAAACTGTAAAACTTTTACAAAATTGTGTGCACTTGCTAGGAGATGAAGTTGATTTTTATTTTTATTGTTTACCGTTTTGCACATTTAATGTACCTCTGAACGCCAGACACTGTTGACAGTTATCTTTCTGTGAGGAAAAAACTGTAATTGTGTTACAAATTATGTGTACAACAGCATTTATGTTTACATTTTGGACATTTACTCCACTCTATTTTCCATATTTTTGTCACAACTTTTATTTTTAAATTTATTTTAGTACGTTTTTTTTTTTTTAATAAACTCTACTTTTAAAGTGTAATTTAACAAACCCTCTAATTTTTGTGGCTTCAGTCATTGTTGGGATACTCTTTTAAAGCTGGAAGCATTAACAACTTTTATCGAAATATATATCGTTTGATCGTTCAATATTGGAAACATTTTTTCTATATCGAGATTACATTTTTGCCATATATATCGCCCAGCCCCCCTATTTCATATCGCGATCAACTAACAGTCAGCATTAAGACATTTAAAGTAACTTATCTGTAAATTCTCTTTCAGACAGCAATAAATGTTTGAAATAACTTCTGTTTGTTGATACGATGTGGATTATCACACTTTGATAAATCCAGAATTATATTATTTATATGCAATACAACAGGTTATGAACACTAATCATTTCCAAATCAAACATAACACATTTATTTTGTTATCATTTTTTTACTGTACAATGGTTGTTTTATACAGACGAGCTGATATTCCATATTTAACTCCTTAACTCAGGATTTCGTTCTGGGAGCGTTCACTGTTCTCTAAGGTTAACTATTATAACTCTATATCAGAACTGGAGAGAGATGATGTTTCAATTTCACAACATCATTACTAAATTATCTGAAATAAACACCAACCTATTTGTTCTTCAGTATCTTTCATGTTTCACTCTGAAGGAGTCTGGATGCCGACTTTTGATCTCACTGTAATCTTCAATAAAACTCTGTCTTTAACCGATTTATGTTTCTTCCATGGTCCGTCTGAATACAGGTCTTGAAGATGTAAATACTGACTGCTTTTAAAAAAATTATTTTGTAATGCTTCAAATCTTTTGTTTTGAAAGAGCAGTTCTTAGTGCGAACCTTCTTTCTTCTTCTTCTGGTGGTTTTTGGCGGTCTGGGAAACCAACGTAAAAAAGCGGCATTTGCGTCACCTACTGGTCAGGAGGACAGTTTAATAAGAGAGAAAGTAAAGTAATGATACTTCTCTATATTCTTAATGTTAACTTAAACATGTAATAATTTCCTCAGTATAATGTTGTTTGTCTTTATTCGTTTCTTAGAATGATCTACTAATTCTCCTCGACCTAATTGGTTGAGATAGCTGAAGTCTTCCTCTTTCATATGCATGGCCTACATTTTAGAATACTTTACTGTTTCTGTGGGTGTCCTCATTTGTCACAATTACCCTATTTTGTGCAAAAGTAATTTTTCTCAGTCTCTCTGCCTCTCCATATCTAGAAATCTATCACCCCCAAACTTGGTCCTGGACGTTGGATTAAACGCTTTTTTATTTCTGTTATTGTCCCTTATCTCACATAATTTCCTTTTCAGTATTTGTTATTTGTAATAATCTCTTAATGTACAGCTGTGTTACTTTTTACAAACCTGGATTTCATCTTGGGGGGTTACAACATGAAAAACCCCATAAAGCAATTAGTAACAAATCATGAAATTGAAATTGTTAGGTACAAGTCGACTCAGTAGGCAAAAAACCAAACAGAAACAATCAAAAAAAAAAAAAAAAACAAAGAAAAATAATAAATATCATAATATATGTTAGATTAATACTATAGAGCTAGTATATAGTATAGACACACCAAAACAAAAACAAGACAAAAAACCTTTAGATTTAACAACAAATGCACAAACAGAAATTTAAACTATGATTTATTTGATGAAGACAAAAAGACCTTAAATACAAAGACTTTTTCCAGTGGATAAATTGGTGTGTTATCTGCACGCATGGTCACTCGGGTGGTTGGGACACACTTCTGTCTGGCAGGACATTGATCGATCACAGGAAGAGTTCAGCACACATTTGGTTTGAGATATAGACCAGGCTTCACTGCAAAGAATCAATGTCCCTTCATTTAGAGGCAGTTCAGACACATTACGGAAAACACTCTAAACCACAAACTTTAACTTTAGAGAAACAGTCTTTTGTATTCCCAAGTATTATCTAATCTATTTTTTAAAAGCCATTCAATTAAATAAGTTAATTTCACTTTGACATTTCAAATGATAAAAATTACTCAGTGTGTGGTGGTTGGGGACCGTCCCAAGCATCAAAGAACAATTTACCTGTCCATGGGTTAAAAATGCACGGTGTGTACACGTACACGTCCTCTTCACAGATATAGAGCTGGCAGCCTTCTTCTCAAGGTTTGAGCACTCAAGTGCAAAGGTCACTGGGACACACAACTCGCCACATGGTCCTTTCTTCTCCAACCAAAGACACTGGTACACATTCCTGGCCTTTTCTGTTACACAACCCACATGACAAAAACTCTCACACACCTCTCTGTACTCTTATGCGAAAATAAAATAAATAGACCCACACATTAAAGGACAGACACCCCAGATTGTGAAATAGGGTAACAAAAAAAACACAAACAAACACAAAAGTTGACCAAACTAACAGTTTATTACGACGTTAGGAAGAAAAAAAAAACTTGTGTTGTGTATTATTAAAATATTTACTGTAAATGTTGTAAGACGTTGAAAATATGCAATTAAACGCACTAAATTGCATACATTTCTAGACAAATAAATAAAAAATACTGGAATGAAGCCGAGGTTCAAATACTTTTCATTCTAGATGGACATTAGACTCAGTTTTTATACAGAGGGGAGCTTTTGGGCTCCTTTTATTACTTAGAATTTAAAACAAAACGGCTAAAGCCCTTTTTCCCCTTGTAAATTTGTATAAAACCAAGCACATTATGTGGGAACAAAAGACCGCTGTAAAAACCTTCAGAACATTAATGGCAATAAAACTGTAAAAGTTTGGTTAACGCTAGTGCGTGCTGAATGTGGGTAGTTTTTTTTGGGCCTCACTTAGTGCAGACGGAAGTAACTCTAATTTTGGTTTGAGAAAAACAGCCCTTCAAAAGACACATGAACTTATAATACAAATCTACAGACAGAATAAATGAGGCTGCAACAGAAAACATTTAAAGGTAGTCTATTTTGGATTTCTTTCCATTTAGTCTGGGGAAGAAAAAATAGAAGTTTTTTGTTGCCAGCACAGTCTCACTTAATATCCATATAATAAATGTCTCTACCTCACTACTGGTTTGGTGTACTATAAATGCAGAAATGCGTAGGGGTATAAAACAGGGACATTGGTTAATATTTTAATTAACAGTTAATATTTTAATATGTTAAAAAGAATTAATAACACAAACACAGACATAACTACTAAAGGTATCTTCAGGGTTCTGTGAGGTAGTTGGTTGGCTATAGTAGCACTGCTGTATACTAATGAACTGTAAGCTACAGTATGGTTCTTCATGTGGTTCTTATATGGCCATAGGCTGCTATACGCACCTTAACCACTGTCCAAAGACCCCATTAAGCCCCTGTACAGTACTTGAAGGTTCTCAAACTCTCTCTTCGTTTTAGTTGGGGAAAGGGTTTTAAAAAAAGACATTAAAATACAGTGTATTTCCTGAAAAAAACCGTGGTTCTCACCCTTTTTGTCCCCAAAGTGCCCCACTAGAAGGGTAAATATTTCCAGGGGCCCCCCACACAAGACTTTTTTTGGATCTCAGTAAAGCACACAAGTGATCAAAAACAGCTATTTTGCCTTTGTAGTGTAAATTCCTATTCATAGCAAACATAGTGAGAGTGGAGGGAGTAACGTCGATCTTACAGTCTAAGGAGGAGAACGGCGGTTGGCTGGTGGGACGCAGCAAGACAGTTTCACATACTGAGAGCCGGCAGAAGAAGTTTAAATTGTGGAGGACGGGAGGAATAATAAAATCCCTAGATACAACACGACAATCATGGAGACGTTCTATGCTGACATCTGCATTTATATATGCTGAAAAGACATGTTTTTTTTTAGAGTGTTTGCTCATCTGCAATTGGACGTTTTTCCTATTTTGGTCAAAAATATTATCGACATTTAGAAGATTGTCTTTAAGATCTTGTATGATTTTATTAAGAATGCATGTAAACACTAATATCTGAAAGAGGTCTATCAGAGTTTGTACACAACAAGAGGTTTCTCCAGATAAAATTATCTTTAAACAGATACAGTAGACATTGCAGACGGTATTTTGTGTGGGTGTGAACAGTGTGGGTGAAAATCAGTGAACATGTGTCAGTATTACATGCAGGCCTTCCGTCTTAAAGGGACAGACATTCATAATTAAGTGAGCCTATCTGTGTCCCATTATTATGCTTACCACACAAAAGATGTTTAAATAAAATTTAAAGTAAACCTACTGTATCTGGAAATTGAGTTTAATTTGTATCTCTTCTTCGTATTTGTATGTTTTTCAAAATGATTAAATTATATAGATAAGTATACTATTATATTAATATGAACATCTATATTTTCGGCTTTATACACAAGTTGCTTTATCCTGCACATACCGACCATACTGTATGCAATAGGGATAGTTTAAAGAGGTGTTTGTGAATGTCAGTCATATACCGAAATAGTCCAACTTCATTTAAAAAGACTATGGGGACCCATCTTAGTCATGGAAACTTGCAGAGAATAAGGAGTAAAATTCATGAGTAATATAGTTGACCATTTAAACAGAAAATGGCTTTGCATAAACTCCATATAGATGTGTGTCCATAGAATGCTGTAGAACCTTCTCAGGAGTTTTTTCTCAGGTTTGGCTCCCACTAATTGCAAAAAAATGCAAAACAAACAAACAAAGAGAGCCACACATTAATATAATATAAATACGGCTCTAATCAGTATGGATGAGTAACACTGATGTCCCACATCCATTGCTGCAGTTGCCAGTTTCTCATCATCTGGACATTCACTGTCACCAAAACAGTAACTCACACTTCGTCACTCCTATCATGTGTCTTTGTCGAATCCAGGGACACACTCCTGGCTTTGTCTGATTAAAAAAAATAAATAAAATAAATCACTTTAACAGAAAACCTATCTAAACAGTTTGCTTGTAGGCTATCTCCATTCGGTTGTAAGAGATAGTATTGAAATATAAAAATGCAGTAGCCAGCAAGTAATAACTTCTCCACTGTGGTGTTCATGTCATTGTACAAGTAACAATTGTGACATGAAGTATTTGTTACAGTGCTGTATAGTGCATTTAAAAGATAGGTGGCTAAACTAGCACTGCTAAAGTGGTTTCCCCAATTACAAGAACAATGAACAACTTTTTAGTGCTACTTAGCACCCTTTTTTAGAGTGTACCATCACAACCACAATTACATTTTAAGCGCTGTTCATACACAACAACAAAATATATTATATATAGTACACAATTTGTGTAGCAAAACACATGGCATTGGTCAGACTATTTTGAACCCGGGGCTTGTAAGGTAGTACTTCATGATAATGACTTAGTTATAATAAGCTGTCGTGCTAAATTGAATAGAGTTGTTAAAATGAGTGGAAGTACAAACAGTTTAGAAAAATCTTCACAACGAGACTTCACGTAGTGATGTGCGGCATACATACCTGGAAAAACAACACGACGTGTCTGTTTTACTGTAAATAAAAAAAAGTTCATCTTGTACAACTGGGGAAAACAAATATAAACACATTACAACTGTATGATTTAAGATTTAAACTTTTATTTTAACAAAGTTTAAAGAGATCTCACCTTTGTGCATGTTTTTTGGCGTCTGTTGTGCTCAAGCACAACAGAGGAGGACACAACAAAGACAGCAATCAACACGCAGCCACACCCAAGCCGTTCCATCTCGTACGACCTCACGATCTCTCAACTGGACGATGTGGCTGAATTGGGTGGGTCTACGGAGGGTTTTTATAGTGCATTTTTTCAAAAGAGCAGTTTTTAAAGTTTCAAGGAGGACTGAACGCAACAATCATAAACCTGAAACTCCCTGCCTGGGGGCTAGTGGCCTAAGTCTTGAAGACCCTGGTTAACTTTGTCCAGGTGTGTTTGAGTACAGGTTTTGGTATAACAGCTTTCTTTTATTCCCTTATCTCACATTAATTTCCTTTTTTTTATTCTTCGGTTATTTGTTAATACTCCTTCCTTTCAGCTTTAACTTTTTTAAAACCTTGATTTCATCTGTGGTTTACACCATGAAAAACCCCAAAAGCAATTAGTAACAAATCATGAAACACTTGAAATTGTTAGTACAATCGACTCAGTAGGCAAAAAAACCCCAACAGACAAAAAAAAAAAAAAAAAAAAAAATATTACGTATATATATATTATATATAATATAATGACATACCAAACAAACACAAAAACAAAAACCTTTAGATTTTTTAACCACAATTGCAGTGACCGCAGGGTTACTTGAAACTTTAAACTGAGATTTATGTGATGAAGGCGCAAAAAGACCTTAACGACAAGACTTTTTCTCAGTGGTTTAAATTTGGTTGTTATCTGCACGATGGTCACATGTGGTTGGGATACACACTTCGTGTCTGGCAGACATACACACATCAGGAAGAGTTCAGCACACATTTGGTTTGAGATATAGACCAGGCTTCACTGCACAGAATCAGTCCCTTCATTAAGAGGCATTCAGACACATTACCAAACACTCAACACAAACTTTACTTTTAGAGATAGTTGTATTCCAAGTATTATTAATCTATTTTTAAAAGCCATTCAATTAAAAATTTATTTACTTTGACATTTCAAGTGATAAAATACTCAGTGTGTGTGTTGGGGACCCAAGCATCAAAGAACAAATACCTTAAAATGCACGTGTACACACACGTCCTCCACAGATAGAGCTGCAGCACTTCTCAAGGTTTGAGCACTCAAAGTCACTGACACACAACTCGCCACATGGTCCTTCTTCTCCAACCAAAGACACTGGACACATTCCTGGCCTTTCTGTTACACAAACACATGACAAAAACCTCACACACCTCTCTGTACTTGAAAATAAAATAAATAGACCCACACATTAAAGGACAGACACCCCAGATGAATAGGGTAACAAAAAAACAAACAAACAAAAAGTTGACCAAACTAACAGTTGATTACGTTAAGAAAAAACAAACTTGTTTGTATAAAAAATTTACTGAAATGTTACGTTGAAATATGCAATTAAACGCACTAAATTGCATACATTTCTAGACAAATAAATGAAAAATATTGGATGAAGCCAGGTTCAAAATACTTTTCATTCTATTGACATTAGACTCAGTTTTTACAGAGGGGATTTTGGATCTTTATTACTTAAAAAATTAAAACAAAAAAGTCTTTTCCCCTTTAAATTGTATAAAACCAAGCACATTATGGGAACAAAAGCCTCTGTAAAAACCTTCAGAATATTAATGGCAATAAAACTGTAAAGTTTGGTTACGCTAGTGCTGCTGAAGTGGAGTTTTTTGGCTCAGTGCAGAGGAAAAACTAATTTTGAGAAAACAGCCTTCAAAAGACATGAACTGTAATAAAAATCTACAGACAGAAATAAAGAGCTGCAACAGAAACATTTAAAGGTGTATTTTGGATTTCTTTCCATTAGTCTGGGGAAGAAAAAAAGTTTTTGCCAGCAGTCTCACTTTAATATCATATAAATGTCTCTACCTCACTACTGGTTGCAGAATGCTAATATAAAATTTTTTTTTTTATTGACACTGAATAGCTAATAGAAAACAAGTGGACATTGGTTAATATTTTAATTAACAGTTAAATTATTAATAACGTTAATAGAGGAATTATAAACACAAACACACACATCACAAACAACTAACGCGTTCTTCATGCGCGTTCTTCTGCAGGTGGTCTGAGGTGCTATATAGCACTGCTGCTATAAAGAACCTGTTAAGCAACAGTATGCGTTCTTCAGGGTTCTTTATGGCAGTGCTCTGATAGGCCCCCCACGTTAAACACCCAAAGACCCCCATTAAGACCCTGTAAGTACTTGAAATCGTTCTCAAACTTCTCTAGTTAGTCTGGAGCCGAAAGCGGTTAAAAAAGACTATTAAAATACAGTGTATTTCTGAAAAAACCTGCGTACTAAACCTTTTTGTCCCAAGCGCCCCACTATAAGGAAATATTCCAGGGCCCTACACACAAGAATTTGATCTCAGTATAGCACAAGTGAGTCAAAACAGCTTTTGCCCCCCCCCCCCTCCTCCCGGTTTTTGCTTTTCCCCCCATTGGTAGTAAATTCCCTATTCATAGCAAACATATGAGAGTTGAATAACTGATTTAATCTAAGGCGGAGAACAGCGTGCCCTGCGTGTTGCTAGGA
>NC_056618.1:5859003-5877476 GCF_018340385.1 Cyprinus carpio | reverse complement strand
TTTAGTGTACACATCAACCACCCCAATACATTTCTAAAGCATGTGGTAGCAGTTTGTACTAGGGCAGTTCCAAACACAATCACCCACAACACAAACAATATTATTCATGAATAGCCAATTTTGTAGCACGACACATGCATAGTGATCATACTATTTGTGAACAGGGGCTTGTAGGTAGTACTATTTCATTAATGACTTAGTTTAACTAGCTGCATGCTAAAGGAATAGTTTGCTAATGAGTGAATACCCAACATTTAGAAAAACTTCACAAAAAGAATTCAGTAGGTGCGGCATACCATACCTGGTAACGACTCTTCATCCAACGAACATTTCAGTTTTACTGTAAATAAAATAAAGTTCATCCTTTACAATGGGGAAAAATATACACATTACAACTATGATTTAAGATTTAAACTTATTTAACAAAGTAAAAGATCTCACCTTTGGCATGTTTTTTTGGCGTCTGTGTGCTCAAGCACAGAGAGACACAACACAAGCAGCAAATCAACGAGCAGCACAACCCGAGCATTCATCCTCTTCTGACCTGCGATCTCATTCACTGGACCAATGTGCTGAATATTGTGGGTCAGTGTAGGTGTTTTTATCGTCAACGTTTTTAAAAGACATGTCCATTTTTAAAAGCGTTTTCCCAAGGAGGACTGTAACGCAAGCCTCCTAACCCTGTAACTTACTTTCACCTGCCCATGGGACGCTAGTGGCCTAATCTTGAAGACCCTGGTTAACTTGTTCAGGTGTGTTTTGAGTTACAGGTTTTTCAGAGTGGACCCTTTGAAATCAAATTCAAATGGTTTCATTTACTTTTTGGTCAATATCACTGTTTTTATAGTGGTGATTTTATGACTCCTTTTAGATGAGCATTCCTTTTGCAAAGTGCTCTGGTGTGGGTGTCCGTTGTGGAGGCAGGTCTTGGACATGAAGTCATGGACTGCAAAATATAGGCCCCACTCCAGCTTTGTTTATAAGTATACGGTAGTTTCCTAATAAAATAACTTTAGAATTGCTTTCACGCTAGAACAGACAAATTCAGAAATAATAATAAATAAATATGATTTTTCTACTTGTCAAGTATTCAAGCAAACAGGGGTTCCAGTGGTGCAATTCCCTGTGGCGGGGCGATGGGTAATCTTCAGCTTTATGCTTTATTTTTTGACTATACAATCTCTCATAAATCCTCTGAGAGCAGTGGACTCCAAAATATAAACAGATTAAGTCAATGTTAATGCGTTTATGCCAATTGCATTGAATTAATGGTTACAAAGTGGAATACTTTTGCAGAAACCCTGAAAATACAACTAACTGAACTCTCACCATAAATGAGTTGCCATCTTAAGTACAGAGAAGCAACATTAATATGTTCAACTACACTTCAATGGTACATCAACAGATCCCTAATTTCAATATGTTGGGGAAAACCTTTTAAAAAATAAAATGACGCCTGAACACATCTGACATCATAACATTGCTTCTCAGCTAGTAAATGCAAACCCTGAAAGCATCATTACTTCCTGCAAAGCGTGTTCCAGGATCAGAAATAAACTTTTCCATTGTAGTTAGCACTGATCTTGAAAAACAGATGTCTAAACCTACTCCCTCTGTACTAAAGGCCGGTGTTCAGAGTCTAGGCACCAACCAGTTCCACCAGACCTGGGACGTCTAGTCCATCCTGAAGACCTCGATTAGCTGGTTCAGGTGTGTTTAACTGGGATTGGAGAAAAATGCTTCAGTGGCCCTCAGGAGCTGAATTTGACAGATCCCCTGTACTAAAGCATTTCTCTTTGTATCATTTGTTTTTCTTTCAGAGTTTTTAAACAAGAGGATAAGGTTGTGTAGTAAAGGGTTAGCACATGAAAAAAAGTATACTTTATTGTGATTTGTAATATAAATTCCCTGTTTTATTAGTGCATAGCAAAGATTATGTTACAACTTAACAAAAAAAATAGTTTTATAATTAACCAAAAAACAATCCATTGACTTTTGCCTATTTTTCTGTTTGTTTTTATAGTAAAAAAATTTATTTGCACTTAAATTATGTTATGGTAATATTTAAAAAACTTTGGTGTGCTGAAAAAAAGATTATTTTAAAAGTATAACTTCAAACAAAAGGTTTAACATTATAACCTTAAGGATTTGTGGATAGTATATTTTAAAGTAAAATTTTTCTTTCCTTTCAGTGATTGGGGATTTCTCCTCAATATTATGGGGACCAACATTGCTTTCAGAAAGAAATAAAAAAACAAAAAAAAAAAATAAATAAAAAGAGAATGGCGCGGTCAACAAGTAAAAAAAAAACCACCTGGTGCATGTGGAGAATCCTGATAAAAAAGCTGTAGGGAAAGGTTTTAGTAATCCAGGGAAAATTTCAAGTTGTAGTTCTCTTTAATATGTTTGGAAAGGTGGAACAGTGGACATTTTTTTTACGTTCTCCTTATTAGGGGAAACCTAATAATTTACCATTTACATTTGAGTGAATTGAGGATGGACATTCAATTTACATTAAACTGGTATGGAGGGGGGGACAACTATATAAAAAAATGTTGAAGAAATATTATTTAAGGGCTCGAAAAAAAAAACTCTCTAAAACCGTATTTTTTCTCCACACAATCAAAACATACTAATAGGCTAAAAATCACGAATGTGTTTGTGGTTGGGATGCAGGAAGAATTTTGCCACATCCTCACTCCTGGGAAAGGAACCCAACCAGGGTTCAGGGGGGGAATTTCACAACAGGAATTGTTTTCATCCACTTAACCATGGTTTACAAAAAAAACAAAGAATTGTTTCTCTTTTTTAAAAGAAGGTCCAAATTAGTTTGGTTTTTCCTTTCACCATATTTTTCTTTACAAATATATTAAAACAAAATAGTGGTTCTTTGTTCTTTCAACACCATAGACCCATACATACTAAAAAAGACTTCCGCGGCGATTGCCTGTGCGAAAAGAAGTATACATCAGCATTGAAATTTTTGACGTAGAGATACCGCATGACACATGATATCCATGTTCAGTTAGTTTTGATGTAATTCACACCCTTTCCAGCATCCTATGTGTCTTTCTCCTTTTTCTTTTCTTTCAAGACGGAAATCCAATCGGAGTATTCATTAAAAAAAAAAACACTCTCTTACTCTTCCAAAGCCCTTGGATTGAAGCGGGGCGTTCTGAAAAATTCAGTTGTTTCCAAAATAGGGCACACTTAGGTTAAAAACTAAAATCATTTTTTTTTTTTATTATTATTGAATGTTTTTTTTTTTTTTTTTTTTTTTTTTTCTGTGATCAGTTTTCCAAGTTTCCCTCTCCGTGCCCCATTAAACTATCTTTAAGGCTTTTAGGCCTATTTTTATGGGGCAGATAAGGGGAACTTTTCTAAAAAAATGCTGGCTTTATGCTGATAAATGTTGGGTTCTTTTATTTTATGTTTTCAAATTCAGTTGGGCTGGAAAAAAAAAAAATAAAAAAAATACAATCAGGTCCAAATTTCCACCCAAAAAAACAGGTACTACCCTGAAAAGGCCTAACTGGAGATTTTACACAATTTTTATATGACAATTATTGTTTTCATAATATTTAAGTGTTAAATGCTAATGCTTATGAAGGTATTTAATTTATTTATTTTGCACACAATCGCAGGAGCGTCTCGCCTACATAGGAAGGTGCAGGTCAAGTTTTCCTTTAAAAAAAAAAAAATATTGGGGCCTTTAATATTGCTAATAAATTGTCATTAATGATTAACATAATTTTAAAACAAAATAAAAAATAAAAAAAACAAAGTCTTGTTTGATTAAAAAAAGGGAGGGTCAGAGTGCAAGTTTGGGACCTGTATGTGTTTTTTGATTTTCACTACAGAACCTCCGATCGCTTAAATCGGCTAAAACTCATTCGTTCGGGCAAATTTACCACTGACCCAACAAAAAAGCTTGCCAAATAGCCTATAATAGGGGGGGGGACAGCACTATTTACAAATATGGACCGGAATTCATATTGCAAACATAAATGCATTTGTTTTGCAATTTGCATTTTACCCTTTACCTGTAATTCTGCTTGATTAATGGCATTGGACAGAATTTAAAAAGAGATTTTGGTTTTGTTTGTTTTATCTCTCTCTGTCTAGTTTTTGTTTGGGGAGAAGAAAACAACGAAAGCTTTTTTTCGAAGGGCATTGAATCAATTTAATGAACTGAAATCCTGTGTCAGCAAATGAGGTTCATGTGCGGATGAGTCAAAATTTCGGCATAAAACAACACCACCCTGTTTCCAATCCGAGGACCCACCCCCCCAAACACCAACCAACAAAAACAACCAAAAACCCCGCAAAACCCCACAAAACCCAAAAAACCAACCAAAAACAAAAAACAAAAAAAAAAAACCCAACCACAAAAAAAAAACAAAACCCCAAAAAAAAAAAAAACACCAAAAAAACAACTGGGACCAGGAACCCCAAAAAAACCCAACCCAACCCCCCGGTATTTCCCATCTATCCTCCAATCACAAACACCTGAGCCGTGCTGTAAAACGGGCTGATTTCAGGTGTCTCGGGCTGAGTTCTCGGAAGGCTTTCTTGGAGTTAACTGGATTTCGGGACCAATCAATTTCATCGCGTTTGACTAGAATCACCGGCGGGTAAATTTTTCCCATCAATTCCGGAATTCAGCGCGTTTTTGACTTGAGGATAAAACCGCCGGAAACACCCGCGAGTAAGGATTGAACAGGCTTTTTCGGTGGTGGGATGCCGTCGGTTAACCTGCTTGTTTTGGTTGTGTCTTCTGTCGTTATACTTGAGCCAAAATTAGGACGCCCAAAGGGAACGGGGGGGTCCCACAAGTTAAGGGTCTTTAACTTTGTTTTAAACACCGCACGGAAAGAAAAATCTTTTAAGTAATTTAGGCTGAACAACCACCAGGGGGGACCCAACCAAAAGTGACAAAGCCAACAATATCGAGGCGGAGAATATAAAAATACACACCAGAAATCTTGTAATTTAAAAAAAAACTTACCAACTAACACAGAGTTAATATTTTTAAACTGGGGACACTTTTCCGCCTTTAAAAAAAAGGGGTTTAGGTTTGTGTCTAAAATATCCTTTCTCTTGTAGAAAGGGAAAACAATCCACCCTGGTGTAAAATAACTTTTTGTGGGCTTTATTTTTCCTTTCTCTTTAGTTAATCAAGTAATACAAAGGAAAAAAATTGTTCGTTTGGGTGAAAAGGAGTGGGTTACCAACGGTATTCTCTGCCGTACAACTGCTGAACTCCTCTGTTATATCCCTCCAATAAAATATTTGTACTTTTTATTACACCTGGTTGTTAACAAAATACAGTAAATTCTAGCTTAATTCCGTTATATTATATGCTCTAGCTAATGTTAAATGGAAAGCACAATGTGTGATTACAAAACACCGCTTCTTTAGACTATACTCAAATTAGTTTGGACGATATAAACAGCCACGGTTGGCTAGAGCATTAGGGGGCTCATTTCATGAAAAAAAAAGCAAGGCAGAAACGATTTTTTTGGTGTTGTAAAATCTGTTTGTTGGATGCCTTTTTGATTAAACTTAAACTTTTCAAAATTCATGAAAAAAAAAAATGTTTGTTTGTTTCAAAAAAAAAAAATGTTAAGTTTGGTATGGTGTGCGTAAAGTACGTTTGATGTTTATTTTTCCACAAATCTATCTGTAATTTATTTGGTTAGTATCTGTAATTTATTATTGTATATTAAAATAAATTTTAACCACACCTTTTTTCCCCCAACTACAAGACACAATAGTTTGCGAGATCAAAAACGCTTAAAGAAAGGAGGTGTAAATGGGGCCATGGAAATGCAAAAAAGAAAAACTGCTGAAGGGAACATTTACATAATTGGCCTCATCGGCTTATGTTAAATCAACTGTAGCTGTTACTGTACATAGGTTCATAAACAGAAAACAGGGTCTTGTGTCGCGTATTCATCATTACCACAAAAAGGTAAATTGCAAGGTGTGTATTAAACTTGTGTGCACACTGTACAAGAACAGTAATAAATGCAAAGGGGACGTGTGTGTTGTTGTAACAATCAACAGCCAGGAGTGTGTGAAACAACAAAAACCTTTTTGAGGTAGGGAAGTTGGTTTCTAAATAATATTGGAGATTCTATATTATAGGAAAAAATCCAGTGGTTGGAAGAATTGTTACTTTTTTCCCCCTTACGTTTGTTGTTATTAATTCATTATAAGTATTAGTTATTATTATTATTCTTATTATTATTCTTCCTATTAACTTACTTATTATTAGCCATTATTATGATTATGCCGGGGGGCATTTTCAGTTTGGCTCTTATATCAATGGTGTTTGTGTGTTAAAAAAACAAAGAAAAAAGCCAGGAGTGTGTGGTCCAAGGCCAACCAAAAAAGGAAACGCGATTTAGGATTTGAGGGTGTTGTGAGGGGAAGGGAAATTAACTGTTTTCCATGAAACATCGTTCGGCTGGGGGGTACCGAATTGAATCAAGGAAACATGCTATGCTGCAGTTATTGATTGTGGCACCTTCAGTGTTATGCTCATTGACTATCTATGAGGAGGTATTTATATGGATATTAAAGGTTGAGAGGGAAACTGCTGGGCAAAAAAAAAAAAAAATCAGGCATCAATCTTTTTTTTTTTTTTTTTTTTCAGACTAATTGGTGTCACAAAAGAAAAACAAAAACAACATGCCCTTACAAATGACACCTTTAAAAGGTTATCTATGTTTATCTATGGACAGTTTAAACGGTTTGCGTGTCAGCTGAAGGCTGTTTTGTTTTGTCAAAATTGTTAGTTTTTATCCTCCTAACAGGTAGGGAAAAAAAAAAAACTTTTTCCAAGGGGTTCTCCAGAGGGGTTTTTTTTTAAGCGTTGCGTTATGGAGTGAATGCACAGAAATCAAGAAAAGCCGCCTCCTGTATAAAAAAAACCTTTGAGAGGCTTATGTCAATTAGAATGGAGGAGAATTTTGAACCCTGGGGGGGACTTTCATCCAAATTTGATTGAATTATTTTTTTTTTTTAACATTTTTTGGGGTCTAAGAAAAATGTTATGACAAAAAAAATTAGAGTGCAATATTTAATTTGCATGGGACATTTTTCTGCCATATTTTTTTCAATGTTGCATTTTTCAGACAAAAAACATTTTAATACAAACAACACGGTTTTGTTTTAATGTAATCAATCAACTGTTATCCAATCAAAACTGTTTTTTTTTTTTTTTTTTTCCCAAAAGTTTCAAAGCCTATTCACCTGGATTCACCTGGGCTGTCGTCTCTTCTGCGTTAATGTGTGGGTGGTCTAGTTTACTTATTTTTCAAGTGTTGCAATCAGCGGAGGTGTTGAGATTTGTTTCTTGTCATGTGTTGCATAACATAGAAAAAAGAGCCTAGGAGTGATGTCCAAAGCCAAAAAACGACCTTGGAGTTAGAGAGACTGTGGTGTCGAGTTGTGTTCCCCTATGATGCGACCTAGATAGTTAAACTGTCCGCGAATGATCAAGAATGCTTGCAAAGCATTGTGTTGGGGGGACAATCAGTGTAATGGCTCCATATAGAGAGGTTATTAAAATTATTGGGCAATGGTGTTGGGGGTCGGGTTTTTTTTTTCTTTTTTTTCTTTTCGTTCTTTCAGTTTTCCTCCAATGCAGCAGGAGTTTGGTGATGAGGGTTTGTCACATGTGTTTGTGTAATGTAAACAGCAAAAGCCAGGCGAGTTGTGTCCAAGAAAAAAAAACAAACTCTTTCCCCCAGGGGAATAAAAGGGTGTTTTGCCGCCTGAAGGTCGGTGTTCTCACATGAATGGTGGGGGACCTGTCCGAAACCCGTACGACAACTTGATGAGGAACGGTAGAGTGCACTTGCGAGGTTAGCAGAAAGACAGGACATCACTGGTGGTGGACATGCTCAGTGTAACCAGCTTCTTACCTAAAAAAGGTATCTTGCTACTTAACTGGATCTTGCATGGTAAAGATTTTTCCTTTTTCCCCGATAAGCGATACAGGTCTGATCTTCTGTGATCTGGTTCTCCCTTGTGTTTTGTGTAAAAACAGAAAGAATAACGCCAGGAGACCTCTGTGGGTGTCCAAATGACATTTGGCTGGATATCCAATGACTTTGGCTGGAGATAAGAGGACCGTGTGAAAAGAAAATTGTGTGTCAAATAATGACTTTGACACTGTTGTCCTTAGAAAAAAATTGAAGGAAAGTTGCTTGGGCAGGCTTCATATATGTGTGAGAGACGTTCTATGTAACAAACCTTGCCATCTTAACCGGTATTTGTTCTGTTGGATGCCTGAGGGTCCCCCCAACACACCAACCAACTGATTATTTATTCATTTTGAAAATGGACCAAAAAAAAATAAAAACAAAAACAAACTGAAAGTTTTGGGCCCATTGCGGCACCCACTGTAATCCATCCGCCATGGGCTTGTTTCCAAAAAAAAAACAACGATTAATTCCTTACTTAAGGAAATTTACACAAAACTATTCGTAAAAGTTAAAAGTGTTGTGGTGCAGCAATGCATTGGAGTGTGTTTGTAAATTGTTTGGAAATGGGGGGCCTTTCTTACAATGAAGGGACTTATATTTCTGGATTCTGTTCAGTGATAAAAGGGCCTTTGGTCCTGGGCTTTCAAAAAAAACCAATGTTAAGCGACTTTTGGCTTGAGGAAAAACTCTTCCATGATTATGTAATGTCCTTACCACCAGGGAATCAGGGAAGGGGTTCTTCTGTGGCGCCCAAAAAACCCCACCTGTGCACATTGGCAGGTGAGATTAAATGCCAGTTTAAAAAACCATGTAAACAAAAAGGTCCTCTTGGGATTTTGCCCCCCCAAATGTTTGTAACTTGAGGGGCAATTTTTTTTGGGGCTTCCCAAAATAAATGTTTGTACTCTGTGTGCATGTGTGTGGTGTAGTGTTGGGTTTTTTTTTTGTTTTTTTTTTTTCTCTCTCGTGTCATTATGGAGTCTGCCTGCCATTGTGTTTCCATGATTTTTGTTATTCTATCATAATTGCTTTTGGGGGTTTTTCATATTTGTAACACTTAACCTTTTTGAGCCTTGCAATGGTCCCACATATGGGATTCTTATTTCCGACAGACGTGCACTGCTGTATAATATTATAATGCAGCAGTATTAACCACGCAATGCATATTTTAGGTTTCAGACATTTAAATACTTCATAAATACTATAAAACAATACATTTTAGAGTTGAAAAATTTTTCATATGTGTATGTAAGCAACAATAATAATCAATTCAAATTTAATTGCAGACGTTTTTATTCATATCAGATACATTAGTGTAAGTAACTATGAAGTTCACTCTATTCTTTCACCCAGTTCACCGGCCACTTATTACCTGTATTTTATTGCAATCACTGCTGTAAATGCGACTGACAGGACTGTGCACTGCAGCGCGAACAAACATGGCTGCCCATCTCACATTGCTAAGATCCAGATCCGACAAATCACACTCTCATTTACACATATTTATGAATCAAGGAATATCAGATTGATTTCATGATATGGTATGCAATGAATATTTGAAATTAAAAAAGAAACGAAAAAAGCAAATAAAGCGATCCATCTGTCATACAGTGTTATTGTAGATCGCGGTGTTCGAGATGACAAGCCCGACAGCGTCGCCATGGAAAACAAAGTAAGGGGAACGGGTTCTAAAAATAACGGTCGTCTTAAAAAAAACTCACTCTCTTGGGACCATCTAGAATATTTTAAAGATATTGAAAAGATTAATGCATGATAAATTCAGTTTTTCCCTAAACATTACTGATAATAATGAATGAGATGTCTGGGTTTAGTATTATTGACTCTGTATAACTGTCCACCACTTTGGAATTGAACTCAGATCCAAGAATCCACTGAATTGATGATTGAAGACTAAGTTGATGATAATTGAACATCCGGAAACTAAATGTATCTTAAAAATATGTTTGTGATGTTTTTAGATCCAGCAATCTTTTAAAAAAGATATTTTGTGATGTACATATGCTATTTGAGATAGAAAATGTAGAAAAAAGCTAAAATATAGGAGGAGATTTTTAATAAGATACTCTTTGCAGCGAAATTATAATGGTGGTACTGTATTTGAAGAAGTAACTTGTATAGTCTATTTAAGTAATCTTTTTTTTTTTTGTTAGTTTATTAATTTTTTTTTTTTTAAATCCTCATTTTACTAAAACTCATTTGCCGTTTACCTGAGACTCACTCCAAAGACAGCATTGAAACAATCGAGATAAGATGAAAAGAAGGTTTTAAAAAGCAAAGCAGAAATGAAGAGATTATTAACAATAACATAGAAATAAAAAAGGAAATTGATGAGAGAAGGGAATAAAAGAAAGACGTTTATACCAAGTCCAGGACATTTTGGGGTGATAGATTTCTAGATATGAGAGCAGAGACTGAGAAAATTTACTTTTGCACAAAATAGTGTAATTTGTGACAAATGAGGACACCCAGAAACATTAAAGTATTCTAAAATGTATTGCATATGAAAGAGGAATAATTCAGCTATCTCTAGGTCTGAGGAGAATTATATCATTCTAAGAACGATAATATTAGCAAAACGAATAAAGACAAACAAAATTATATGAGGAAATTATTACATGTTTAAGTTAACATTAAGAATATAGAAGTATCATTACTTTATTCTCTTATTAAACTGTCCTCCTGACCAGTAGGTGACGCAAATGCGCTTTTTTACGTTGGTTTCCGAGACCGCGAAAAACACCAGAAGAAGAAAGAAGAGGCGCACTAAGAACTGCTCTTTCAAAACAAAAGATTTTCATCGTTTTTGAAGCATCACAGATAAGTTTTTTAAAAGCAGTCAGTATTTACATCTTCAAAACATGCATTCAGAGGACCAGGAAGAACATAAATCGGTAAAGATGGAGTTTATTGAAGATTACAGTGAGACCAAAAGTGATCCAGACTCCTTCAGAGTGAAACATGAAGATACTGAAGAACAAATAGGTTGGTGTTTATTTCTGATAATTCAGTATTGATATTGTGAAATTGAGCATCTCTCTCTCCGGTCCTGATATAGAGTTATAATATTAACCAGAGACACAGTGAAGCTCCAGAACCAAAATCCTGAGTTAAGAGTTAAATATGAATATCAGCTCGTCTGGTATAAAGAACACATTGACAAATAAAATATGTGACAAAACAAGTGTGCTGTTTGATTTGGAAATGATTAGTGTCCATATCCTTTTGCATCGCATATAAATAACATAATTCTGGATTATAAAGTGATGATAATCCACATCGTATCACCAACAGAAGTCCATTTCAAACACTTATTGGTCTCTGAAAGATAATTTACAGATAAGTGACTTTAAATGTCTAATCGGATGTTAGCTGGAACGCGATATTGGAAAGATCCCGCAGGCAGCCGAAGACAGTTGGACACCCTCTTTCCAGGTGCCTGTATTGGCTAATCGAATAGGCCAAAGAAACTATAAGAAAAAAACAAAACCGACCTTCTGGGCTGTTTGGGCCCCAGAGGATGACAGTGGTTATAGGGCCCTTGTGGGGGGGTTCCCCTTCCATTTATAAAACAAAAAAACTCTCGTATGATAAACAACGTGACATAGGCACAAAAAAAAACCCTAAGATTTCCTTGCCTGAGTACGCAGAAAAAAAAAGGTTTTTCAGATTTTTATTAATCCGCATGCGCACGCAAGAAAAAAACTTGACGCACAAAAAAAAAAAAAAAAAATCTCTTGAATAAACTGTTCCCCAGTTACATTGGAACGGCATGTGCATACGTGCCATGTTTTCCACGGAAACTCTTCCCCGAAAAATCACACCAAACAGACATATGGGAGGTACCAATTGCATCATAGTTTTACTGGGGGGGGGGCATTAAAAAACTCATTCATGCAGTATTCTTTTTCACGACCGCAACGTGACCCACCATTACAACCACCCCCCAAAGCAATGGCAGGTCAGGAAGAAAGAACCCTTTCTCGTTTTTAGGGGAAAATTAAAATATATGAAAAAAATATTTCAATTAAAAAACAAAAACAAAGGTAGTTTCTTCAGGATATATTTTAGATGATCTCATTCTTTTACACTGGCCAAATAGAATTTAAATTATTTCAAATTAAATGTATGCAGTTTTTCTGATAAGATAAACATATTTTAGCTATTTTAGTGAAAACAGTTAAGCCCATATTTATTGCAGTGTATTGTCTGATTCGGCGCGTCACTGACAAAGTATTGTAAAAAGGAATCTTATCGTTTTCTCCTAGTTATGTCCTTCAAATATAGTGGAATTTTTCATAATGTTGTAGAAATGAGTTTACCCAACATTAACACCTCCGTGCAGCTGTGGGTGTACAGTGATCCAGCAGTGTCCGCCATAATGTCACAGTAAGTGTGCATCATAGATTATTGTTCTCGCTAAAATATTTCTCATAACATTTAATCTGTAGTTTAGTTTAAAGATGATTTATTGTGCACCTATAGCACTCCTCGCTGTCATTAAAATAACATGTCACAGGAAAAATTATGTTTATTGTTAATGAAATTATGTAATCATGTTGTTTGTAAAATTATGTAATTTCAGTGTTAATCTCCTTTAATGCGAAAGTGGAATATTTAATGTAAATGTGTATATCGACATGAAAACGAGTTTAAAAATCATTGTTTTTACTTCATTACTTTTCTCACTCCATTGAAAAGAGTTTGTAGCATGGTTTGTAATGTCTGTAGTGGCGCGTATAATATTTACTCCAAGTTTTTTTTTTTATAAATCATGATATGTATGCGTGGAAAATTGCCTACGCATATATTATGCCCATTTTGTGTATACCAGTGTTTATAAATGAGACCCCTGGAGTTTACTGTAGAAATGTGACTGAGCCTGGCACAACACTTGCATACCCACTATTGGTCGGAAACACAGATAATCATCATTTATGTATAGCAACTGTAAGCAAATATTCTTTTCTTTTCTTTTCTCATTTCTATCATGATTTTATGATTTATTTGAAATGAAAATGAACTTTGAATATTAGCTTTTAATTTTAGGCTTGAAGGAAGAGAGTGAGGAGAGCAAAGAACTGAATGAAGCAGAGGAGAAACATCAAGTCAAAACTGAAGATGAATCTTTTGAGTTGCTCACAGCAAACAAGAGGCAAAAATCTTTCAGCTGCCCTCAGTGTGGAAAGAGTTTCTTATCCAAAGCAAGGTGTTACGTATCACATGAAAACTCATTCTGGAGAGAAACCGACACACATGTGACTAATGTGGGAAGAGTTTTTAGACAAGCAGAAGCTCTTTAAATTACACCAGAAAACACACAGCGGTGAGAAGGATCATGTGTGTCTTTGATTGTGGGAAGGCTTTTGTTACTGTTACCGTACTGAAACTGCATCAGAGAATCCACACTGGAGAAAAACCTTACGAGTGTTTCACATTGTGACAAGAGATTTTCAACAATCAGACAACTAAAAGCACATGAGAGGATCCACACTGGAGAAAAACCATACACATGTGATCAGTGTGGGAGGAGGTTTTACACAAGCCGTACGGTCTTAAAGTACATCAGCAGTCTCATTCAGAAAAAAGAGGATATAACTGTGGATCAGTGCGGTAAACAATTTGCTAGGGCATCATACTTGAAGAAGCACCTAAAAATTCATCAACATTCAGAGGAGAAGCCTCCCTTTGTACTTTGTGTGGAAAGAGTTTTATATGGCTGGATGATTTAAAATTACACCAGAAAAGACACAGCGGTGTGAAAAGATTCATGCGTGCTTTTAAGTGTGAGAAGACCTTTAGTTCAGATCATCAACTGAAGCAGCACCAGACAATGTCACACTGATGAAAAACCTTAAACTGTGTGAACAAACCGCGCATTAGTGTTTTACACTGTGACAAGATTAAAATAGCCAGGATCATTTATTCTGCTTGTAGTAAAAATTATTTCATGATTTTTTGTTATATTTGAGCAGTAATTATATCTGTATCATTATAATGCCTAATAAATTAAAAGGGTGAAAACCTTATTTTACCCCAAACATGAGTGTAGTATCAAGTCAAGTCTGCTTTATTGTCAATTCTTCCACATGTACAATACATGCATACAGAGAATTGAAATTGCGTTACTCTCTGGCCCTTGGTGCATACAGATAACACTAACAGCAGAACCTTAAATATAGAAAATAAAATTTAAAGTACAACTATACAAATATACAAATAGGTCATGTAAAAAGAAATATAAGTAAAGCAGCACAAGTCACATTGCAGATAGAGTGCAAACCAGTGACGTAAACAGTGGAGATATAATGACTAGTGGAAAAGAGCTTATTCAGTCTGATTAAAGTGTCAAAAATCTCAGAGAGCAGTTCTTTATTTAAACTGACATTGAATTAGGGAGATGGAGGTCATTTAACTGCTGAATGAGGTAAGTGAGCAGACCAATGCTTGCACAAAAGTGTCTGTGCAGGTCCCAGTGTGTTAGTGGGAGACTGAGGTTCAGAGTTCAGTGTTGCATGGGGAAAAAGAAGGGGAGGGGGGCAAGGCGCAAGCTTCCGACTCCTCCCTGATGGCAGCAGACTGCAGAAGCTGTTGCAGATGGGTGTGTGGGATCACCTGCGATGCAGAGGGCTTTATGCGTTGAGACGGGTTCCGTAAAAGTCATGGAGGGAGGGGAGAGAGACACCAACGATCTTCTCAGCTGCTTTCACTATGCGTTGAAGAGTCTTCCGGCAGGGCACGTTGCAGGCGCCACAACACACAGTGATGCAGCTAGTCAGGATGCTCTCGATGGTACCTCTGTAGAAGGTGCACATGATGGGGGCCAGGGCTCTGGCTCTTCTCTGTTTGCGGAGGAAGTAGAGATGCTGCTGTGCTTTCTTGGCCAGTGCTGCGGTGTTGTTGGTCTAGGAGAGGTCCTCTGTGATGTGCACACTCAGGAACTTGGTGCTGCTCACTCTCTCCACAGTTGCACCATTGATGTTCAGAGGAGCATATTGAGTGTGCACTCTCCTGAAGTCAACAACAATCTCCTTTGTCTTCTCCACATTCAGAGAGAGATTGTTGTCACTGCACCACTTGGCCAGGCGGCTCACCTCACTCCTGTAGTTTGGTCTCATCTCTGTTGCTTAATGAGACCCACCACAGTCGTGTCATCCGCAAACTTAAAAAGAGGTTGGAGTTGTGTGACAGTGTGCAGTTGTGGGGGCTCAGCACACATCCTATGGGGGAGCCCCAGTGTTCGGTATGATGGTGCTGAATGGTGTTGCTGCTGACCCGTACTGCCTGAGGTCTAGCAGTCAGAAAGGTCTAACAGCCAGTTGCACAGCAAAGTGGTTGAGCCCCAGCTGGACCAGTTTGTGAATGAGCTGTTGAGATGATTTTGTTGAATGCTGAACTGAAGTCCAATAAACAGCATTCTGATATGTGAGTCTTTTTTCTTTAGATGTTTGAGTGCTGAGTGGAGGGTAGTGGGAATGGCATCATCGGTCGGGCAGTTTGGACAGATATGCAAACTGGAAGGGGTCCGGGTGGGGGCAGACTTGATATGGTTCATGACTAGCTGTTCAAAGCACTTAATGAGAATAGGGATAAGTGCTACCGGACGGTAGTCATTGAAGCAGGATGGACACGCTATCTTCGGGACTGGAATGATGGTGGTAGCTTTGAAGCATGTGGGAACAACAGCCTGACTAAGCGAGATGTCGAAAATGTTTGTAAAGACATAAGTGAGTTCCACTGCACAGTCTCTCAGTACACGCCCAGGAATGTTGTCAGGTCCCGGAGCTTTGTGAGCATTGATACTGCTGAAGGATCTCCTGCCACGCTGGGAGGGGTCCGGGGTCAACGTCATCCACCTGATTACCGGGAGGAGTGGACTCTACGGTGCCGTGATGCTGTTTTGTGCCTCAAAGCGGGTGAAGAAGGCGTTCAGCCGGTCAGTCAGCAGAGATAATTGCTTGCTGTCACCAGGTCCCACCGGGAGGGGGCTTGTAGTCCCAGAATGGTCTGAATCCCCCTGCCAGTCTTTGAGTGTCTCTGCTGTATCACTTGAAAATAAGCGATGGGCTATCCTCCTGCGGATGCCGTGAGATAGTTTGGCCCTGGCTGTTCTCAGAACCCCACCTTATCTACCAGCATTCTGTAAGGCAGCATGCGCATGATCTCCAGTAGAGTCTGTAGAACTTGTTCCTGTCATCCCACAGCTTCTGGTTTGGCACTACAAGCGGGACAGTGATGATCTTGTGACATGTTTGGCATCAATGCAAAATACACTTGGTGATGTAAGGCCAGTGACAGTCTCTCTGAGTAATGCTCTTGGAGGTCTGGTGGTGTTACTGTATGTGGCTGGCCTGCTGTAAACATATTCCAGTCAGTGGTGTGCAAACAGTCTTGAAGAGCCTCTGATGACCCTCCTGGCCACACTTGTATCTATTTGTGAACTGATTTGGTGACTTTACATGAGCTCTAACCAACCAGGCATTAGTGCATGACTGAGGCACGAAGCGAGGTGGGGGGAGGGAAGGGCCTTGTAAGCTCCTTTCTGGGTGGTGTAAACAAAATCAAAAAGTTTTTACCTTGTGTTGGAAAGTTAATGTGTTGGTGTATTTTTGGAAACACACGGTCTTTAAGTCTCTCGAGGTTGAAATCGCCAGCCAAGATGAGAAAAAGCATCAGTGGTGGGCTGTCTGCTGTTCACTGATGGAGCTGGTACAGTTCATTCAGGGCCTCACTCCTGTTGTTGATGTTGGAGCTGGGAGGAATGTAAACAGCAACGCAGCAGTATGGTTGAATATTCTCCTCGGGCACTTAATAATCAACATAAACTCCTGACACGGGGCATCCGGAGAGCAGTGTTTGACAGACCACAACAGCATCGTGGCACCATGCATCACTGACTGTAAACACAAAGCAATTTTACCTCCGTGACGAGGACTAGTGTCCTCGAGCATTAGCATGTCAGCTGATTGAGCTGGAGTAGCGCAGTCTGGAACGCTGTTTGCTGATCCATGTTTCTACGTGAACACAAAAACACCTACAGTCTCTTACAGTCGATACAGCTGAGAGAGTAGTGATCGGATGTAGTCCAGTTTATTGTTCCAAGAGCATCACTTCTAGCCCGAGTATGATGGTGGGGATAGCTGGCTTGTGTCGGGGTTAGCCGTTAGCCCTCTTCTGCTTCCTCTCACACTGCTTGTGGCGCTTTGCTGCTGGTGCGAGATGCAGCAGTGGGTGTTGGTGATGGTGAAGGCCTCCGGAATAGACAGAGATCCCCGCAGCTCTTCGGGCGCGTGTGGAGTTTAACTCTAAAAAAGTGGTTCTGCGACATTGAGCAGAAACTCATGACTGTATGCATGTTTTAAAGACAGGTGGATACGATGAAGACTTACACAAAAACACTCGTACTCACAAGACAAAAAACACAAAAAAACACGTTCATGACGGAGAGAGAGAAGCACATCTTGAGGAAGTATTATCTGTCTGTCCCTACATTATTAACTGTATCCTTCAAAAAAATGTAGAATTGAACTTTCCAGGATCCCAGAATCCTTTGAAACTTACTGGATACATTGAGAGGCCAAGTTGGGTCGATAGCTGAACATGCAAAACAATGTATGTTAAATGGGAACATCTTAAAGATCAAGCATGACATTTCGCCCAGATATACAAGTTCTATCTGGGATAACTAAATCAGCAAAAAGAGACTTGAAAATGTAGGACATTCTAATGATGAAGCTGGCTGACTTTTTTGACAGATTTTACCGGCACTGTATTTGAAAAGTAAATGTAGTCTGGTAAATGCAATCTTCCAAACAATGTTTATTAGGAGTTTATTAATTTGTACCGTGTTTTGTAAGTTTTAAAAACCCTGTTGATTTAAACAAATTGTGGCCAGTATTAAGCAGTAACATTAAATATAAAAGCTATATACACACATTATACATCAAATGTATTATTAAAATTTATTAAAGTTCATCAGTCATGAGCAGGTGGATTTTTCTGTTTTTTTTTTTTTTTTTTTTTTTTTTTTTTTTTTTAATTATTATTATTTTTTATTAATATTAAAGCAATAGGTCATCCAGAAATGAAAATTGTCGTCTGTCTGTCAGTTCTGTGTTTTATTTTTAGACCATCATTTACTCACTCTCAAGTTGTTTTAAACCTGAATGAGTTTCTTTCTTCTGTTGAACATAAAAGATATTTTGAAGAATGTGGGAAACTAAACAGTTGCTGGTCCACAGGGACTTTCATATTTTTTCCCACTGTCAAGTCAATGTGGACCAGCTACTGTTTGGTTACCCACATTCTTTAAAATATCATGGCCCAAACCAAAAAAGGGGGCTCAAGGAGGGTGGGTGCTTGTTAATACAAATTGTCCAGTTGTTCAAATATACAATTAAAAGAGAAGATAGCAAACTCTGTAATAATTGACTTTTATTGTAGATGTTTTGAAAAGAG
>NC_056618.1:5790062-5858866 GCF_018340385.1 Cyprinus carpio | reverse complement strand
TTCTAATGATACAGCTGCTTTTTATTTCTTGACAAATGTTTAATGGTCACTGTATTTGACAAAGAACTGTAAGTAGGTCTGGTAAATCTGCAATCTTCCAAGATGTTTATTAGAGTTGTATTAATTGTGTAGCAGTGTTTGGTGTTTTTTAAAAAAAATCCTTTTATTTAAAATTGTACCGTATTAAGGCAGTAATCATTGAAATAAAATGCTCTTATACCCAATATACATAATGTATTTTAAATTTATTAAGGTTCATCAGTCATGAGGCAATGAGTGATTTTCTGTTATTACTTTTATTTATTTTTTTTTTTTTTATTAATATTAAAGCAATCGGTCACCAGAAATGAAAATTGTCGTCTGTCTGTCGTTCTGTCATAGTGGTTTTAATTTTTAGACCATCATTTACTCAGCTCTCATAGTTGGTTTTAAACCCTGAATGAGTTTCTTTCTTCTGATTGAACATAAAGAGATATGTTGAAGAATGTTGGAAACTGAAACAGTTTCTGGTCGCACCAGTGACTTATCAATATTTTTTCCCCTGTGCAGATTCAATGTGGACCAGCTACTGTTTGGCTTAGCCCACGTTCTTCAAAATATCATCTTTTGTTTTCAGCAACAAGAAAGAACATTAATATAGTTTGCAGGGCTGTGAGAGACTTTTGAGGGCATTGGCCCAACTCACAAAAGGGGGGCTCAAGGAGGGTGGGATGCTTAGTACTAACAAATTTCCAGGTTGTTCAATATACATTAAAGAAAGATAGGCAAAACTCTGTAATAATTGAACTTTATTTGTAGATGTTTTGAGAAGAGTGTGGCTCTCCCCTCAACTCTCTGAGCCTTGCTTATGTCCTCATCTTTAATTGAAGTTCAGGGGAGGGGGGGTAAGTTGAGCCACTCCCTGCAATCTTGGCATCTGGATACTTTTACTGTCAGTGACCATGTATTTTTGGAACTGGCACCTATCATTTCTGTCAGGGTACGTGAAAAGGAGAATCGCCTGTGGGCAAATGGAAGGCTGTAGCCAGTTTTGAAAAAGTCGGTGTGTGTCTGGGTGCTATAATACCACTCAACCTAACACTCTAGACTAAACACTTTACAAGAGAACGCTATGTATTGTGTGTGAAATAGTGTTTTTCCTCATAGTTTTTATAGGAATGAGCATTGTTAAGTTATATCACATTGCATCAGTACTTTAGGTTAGGTAGATATTAGTTTGATCAGGTGTTTATTATTCATGTCATGCACCACATAGGCGTATTAACTGGTATCGTTTTTCATAGACAATAACTTTGGTATATAGTGCCCTTAGGAATGTTTGTGAAAATGTACGACAAATCTGAAATACCCAAGACCGCAACTTACTTGTTCTAGCAGTTCGCTCTGCCTCGTGTTATAATGCTAATGTATTGTGATATTGTTGATAAAGTTTTCTGCCAGTAATATGTTTTTTTTTTTCCATTTTTTTTTGTGTGGTCTATCCCCTGTGTATCCGCCCCCAATAACATTTCTTTGGGCTCGTTTTGATTACTATGAGTTTTAAGTTCTGGCAGTGTTGCCAGATAGTGCTAGGAAAAACAATAAAAATAAATTAATAAAAATATATTTCGCACCCGGTACTCTGTTTAGTCTATTTTTAGGAAAAGTTGCTACAACTGTGAAGTTCAAACATATTGTTCCTAGATGCAAACTATTAAAATATTGAAACTTTAAACTTCATTTGGTTGGTTTTAGGTTGATAAAAGTTAACTTTAAGAAAATAAATATGGGTGTCTGTAAAAGGAAATTCTGTGAAATGAGTGTTTTTTTAATTATTATTTATTTCATATGGGTTTGATAAGTCCGATTCTGTGCAGATTGGTCATTTATACAGCCAGATGGTGCAATTTACCCCTGACTCGACTTCGGGTCAAACTTACCCAAACCTGGTGGTCAAACTAGTCATGGTAAAACTTTTTTTTATAGAACACAGTGTTTCTTAGAACGCCTTGTCACAGATAACATTCTGAGCATTTAAAATGATAGGAATACTTTCATTAGGATAAGATATAGATACTTTCATTGTACTTTCCTTATCTTGAGGACTTAACACATAGTAACAGGCTGTTTTTCAGTAAAAAATCTAACCCACTCTCCCCTATCAGGAGTAAGACATTTGCAAATAACAAACATTGCCCATTTATTGATAAATGACACCAAACTGTACTTTATTATTATTATATTATTATTAGTAATTATTATTATTATTATTTTTCTGTAGTCAGTTTGTGCAGGTTACAAAACTAGGCTACTCCAAGAGATGGCGACAAGTGACATGTGTTTTGGCTGTGTCTCAATTGTATCCATCCCTAATCAAACACACCTGAACCTAATCAGGGTCTTCAAGATCACCACGCTCCTTCAGGTGAGTTTACAATCAGAGTTACGCCATGCCTCTATTGTATCCTTAAAAACGCATTTTCAAAAAGTTCCTGTTAACGGGCATTCTGACGTCCCACTAAATCAGCACACTTTTTCAGCGGATGTGTATCTTGAGATCGCAGGTTGAGAGGATGACAGCTCGAGTGTCTCCTCGTTGATTTCTGCTTTACTTTGTCTCTCGTCTGTGTTCTGGAACACAAGAGACGCTGAAGGAGGACAGCGAGAGTGAGCCGCAAGTGAGATCTTTTTACTTCATTCACACAGTGCGAAAAAATATGTAAATAAGATCTTAATAAAAATGGACTTTAGGCATCCATATCAGAATGTATTAATGTACACTAGCAGTGAAAGTTAACATTTGGTGTTGTAGTTTTAAATAATGCCATTAAATTAAGTTATTTTGTATATATTTTCTTGTAATGGAGAAGAAGCATGACAAAGATGCATTAATTGTTGTTATATAACTCATATTATGTACGTATTTTTTACAGTAATGAATCCTGCCTTTAGGCTGTCATGTTGTTATGCCATCACCCCCCCTTTTTATTTTGCAAATTATGACATGCCAGCCTTTTAATGAGCCTTTATGAAGTATTAAAATGCTTAAAGTGTGTGGTCATGGTAGAGTGTTTGTGTATATCTCTCTATTAAATGTGCTGATGTCCATGTTTGATGTTGGCATACTAACACCACCAGTCTTGTGTAGGTTCGTTGGTTTGTAATTGGTTTGATCCAGTTAAATTTGTCTATTATACACTTAGTTTGGATTTTTAAGCTACTTTGGTTTGATCCAGTTAAATTTGTCTATTATACACTTAGTTTGATACACGCAAGGCATTCAGCGATATGCTTTCTGTCTTGTGGTCGTAACAGCAATGCAGGATCTGTCCAAAACCCGTTGGAGGAGGAGTTTGTGCTGAGGGGATGTGTTCTTTTTTGGGGGGGGACAGTAGCTGGCCAAAAACACAGAAATGCCGCAGCAATGTATGGTGGGCGTCAGTGTATGGCTCCATATCAAGGTATTTATTATGTTATATAATATTGGTGTGTGTGGGTCGGCTTCTTTTATTTTTTTTTATTTTTTTAATGCAGTGAGGCATTCAGTGAGGTTTCTGTCATGTGTTTGTGTAACAGAAAAGCCTGGAATGTGTCCAAGCAAAAACCTCAAAATAGGAGTGTGTGCTGGAGTCGTTCCTGCTGGACAGTAACTGTCCAAACAACCAGAAATGCTGCAGCAATGAATGTGGACATCAGTGTATGCCTCCACACATCAGGATATTTATATGTGTTATAATAAGTGTGAATTAAATGAGGCTTTTACCTTTTTCTATGCAGGCGGCGAGGCATTCAGTGATCTGGGTTTCTCTATCATGTGTTTTGTGTAGCTTAGAAAAGCCAGGATAGATGTCCCAAAACCTGTTGCGAGCAGGAGTGTGTGCTGAGATGTGTTCTGGTGACAGTAGCTGTCAAACAATCAGAAATGCTGCTGCTGGCGCAATGGATGTGGACATCAGTGTATGGCTCCATATAAAGGTATTAATATGGCAATGTGTTGGTCAGTTGTGGGTTTTTTTTTTTTTTTCTTCTCCCCAAGTGCAGCGAGGAGTTTGGTGATGAGGTTTGTCACATGTTTAACAAAAAAAAAAGCAAGTATTTCCACAAAGAACAACTCCCAGAATGAAAGGTGTTTGTGCTGAGCGGTGTTCTCATGATGGTGACTGTCCGAATGATGAGAAATGCTGCAGCAATGGATGTGGACATCAATTAATGCGGCTCTACCTAAAAAGGTATGCTATGCTGATGCATTGGTCAAAATCTTTTTTTTTTTTTCTCTTTTTTCCCCACATTACAGTGATTGGAGTTTTGAGCGTCCGAGTGCGTCAGTTCAAATCACCTTCACGTCTCGTGCAGAGAACAACGAACGTTGCTCAGTGCTTCTCTTCAGCAGCCTTTATTCAACAAGCTTCACTTGAACATAACATCAATTCACTTGTGACTGTGTACGTAAAACGTACGTCCCTCACGTACACACTGTATGAACCTCCAAATAAAAATTATACAGGTATCAGTACCATAATACAATGTATAGGTGCAATACGTTTAACAGTCTTCTGTATCTGGTGTTCCCTTGTGTTGTGAACAGAAAAGCCAGGAATGTGGCCCAATGACTTTGGCTGGAATTAAGAGACCCGTGTGACGAGTTGTGTGTCAGTGACTTTTGACTGTCCGAGACTAAATGCTGCCGCTCTATACCATAAGATGGATGTATGATCAAGTGCGCATGTACACCTGCGCTATTAAGGTATTTGTTCTGTGTGAATGCTTTGGGGGTCCCCAACAGCACACAGCTGGGGGGGGGGGGGGAGATGTTTGTCATCATTTGTAAACTGCTCAAAGTACACTAAGCATTTGCGTCGCAGTTGCGGCTTTAGGGTAGGCAGCAGATAGTCACTGAAGCTGTGCATGGCTTTTCTAAATAAAATTAAGACTACTTGGCAAAGGCAGCTATCTCTAAAATAGAAGTTTGTGGGTGGGGATGTGTTTTGTATGTTTTGACTAATGCCCTCTTATGGAAGGGTCTGAGTCTGTAGAGTGAAGCCTGGTCTATATGCTCAAACCAAATGTTTGTCTGAAAACCTCGCGTCCCCTTGATTAATGTCCTTACACAGACCGCACAGAACGTCCTGCGGCAACATAGCCTGGTCGACATACATCAAGTGACAACATCCAGTCTAACCATTAGGATCACAAGTCACTTATAAGTCGCGAATCCCCCACCCATCTGTAGCTTGGTCTTTTTGCGTACATCAATAAATCTCGGCTTAAAGTTCTGGTGTGCATTGTTACAATCCACATGTTGATGTCGTGGACTCCGGTATTGTGCCTAAATAGTACTGCTTGTACTAACAATTTCTGTGATGATCGCTATAATGTTGCTGAGCAAACGGCGTGGTTACTTGACATGCTGTAGAAGGATCGGGGACCTGTCCAGATAATCTGGGTGGCCACGTAATCGTGGGGAGCTGTATGCCAGGGAGGGAAATATAGGCGTTATTTGATTTGGACATAGTTACATTACTATAGGCCTATATTATATACATAGGCAAATAAAAAAAAAAAAAAAAAAAAAACTTTCATGCCCTTGCACAAAATAAAAAAAAAAAATCTTTTCTTTAGAAAAACTGTTCTCTTTCTCTGTATCACTTTTTTTTTCTACACTTTTTTTTTTTTTTTTTTTTTTTTTAAATATATACCAAACAAGGTCATTATCACGTCCAGAACGTTACATTTATTGTTTTGAGGAAAACGTTAAGACCAGAAAACTATAGTTAATGGTCAAGAGCTGCTTTTATTATTATTATTTTTTTTTTTAAGTAATCAATCTGAACTGCAAATATTTGAGTATTTTTAAATCATGCACCCATTCAGTTTTAGTTGTATAAATTACAATATTGTCTGTGTACATAATTAACTGTCCCTCAAAAACTGGAATTGAACTTCCAGATCCCAGAATCCACTTGAATTGAGACATTGAAAAAGACTAAGTTGGATGATAATTGAAAACATCCAAAACTAAATGTCTTAAAATGTTTGTCAGATGTTCTAGATCCAGCAATCTTTAAAAGATATTTTGCAGATGTACATGTGCTGTTTGTTTGAGATAATAAATGTAGAAAAAAGTTAACATAGCCTATAGGAGATACTAAGAAGATACTTTTTCTGACAAATTATAATGGTACTGTATTTCAAGAAGTAATGTGTAGTCTGTTAAATGCAATCTCCAAACAATGTTTATTTGTTGATTTGTTAGTGTTTTGTGTTTAGGGGAAAATCACAATCAAAATAATAAACAAAAACCAAACTCACGTGCCGTTTACCTGAGACTCACTCCAAAGACAGCATTGGAACAATCACAAGATGAAATCAAGGTTTTAAAAAGTAAAGCAGAAATGAAGAGATTATTAACAATATCCTATAAATAAAAATGGAAATTATGTATGATATTAGGGGAAAAAGACGTGTTATACCAAGTCCAGGACATATGGGGGTGATAGATTTCTACATATGAGAGCAGAGACTGAGAAAATTACTTTGGCACAAAATAGTGTAATTGTGACAAATGAGGACACCCAGAAACAGTAAAGTATTCTAAAATGTATTGCATATGAAAGAGGAAGACTTCAGCTATCTCAACAATTAGGTCTGAGGAGTGAAAGTGAAAGTTGTGACTTTTGCCCAGTATGGTAACCCATATTCGGAATTTGGTGCTCTGCATTTTTGGCCAACCCATCCAAGTGCACACACAGCAGTGAGAAAGTGAACACACACCCGAGCAGTGGACAGCTATATCCAGTGCCCGGGGAGCAACTGGGGGTTCAGTGCCTTGCTCAAGGGCACTTCGCCATGTGTATTGAGGGTGTAAGAGAGTGCCCCCCCCCCCCCCCCACCCACCCCCCCCGCCCCCCCCCAACTCCGGCCAGCACCGAGACTCGAACATGCAACCTTCGGGTAACTAGTCCAAGTCTCTAACCATTAGGTAATTTATTTCCTCATAATTTATTTCCTCATAAATTATATAAGGAAATGATTACATGTTTAAGTTAACATTAAGAAAATAGAAGTATCATTACTTTATCCTCTTTTTAAATGTCCTCCTGACCAGTAGGTGACGCAAATGCGCTTTTTACGTTGGTTTCCCAGACCGCCAAAAAGACCCAGAAGAAGAAAGAAGAGGCGCGCTTAGAACTGCTCTTTCAAAACAAAAGATTTTTCATATCGTTTTTGAAGCATTACAATATATATAATTTTTAGAAGCAGTCAGTATTTACATCTTCAAGACATGCATTCAGAGGACCAGGAAGAACATAAATCGGGGTAAAGATTGGAGTTTATTGAAGATTACAGTGAGACCAAAAGTGATCCAGACTCCTTCAGAGTGAACATGAAGATACAGAAGAAGCAGTAGGTTGGTGTTTATATTCTGATATTCAGTATTGATGTTGTGGAAATTGAGCATCTCTCTCTCCATCCTGATATAGAGTTATAATATTAACCAGAGACACAGTGAAGCTCCAGAAACAAAATCCTAGTTAAGAGTTAAATATGATTTTCAGCTCGCTTCTGGTATAAAGAACACATTGACATAGAAAATGTGACAAAATAAAATGTTGCGGTTTTGATTTGGAAATGATTAGTGGTTCATAACCTTTTACAGCCTGCCACATAAACTAATATAATTCTGCCTTATAAGTGATGATAATCCACTCGTATCACAACACAAGTTATTTCAAACACGTATTGCTGTCTGAAAGAGAATTTACAGATAAGTTACTTTAAATGTCTTATGCTGATCGCGATATGAAATGATCAGCAGCAGCATTGACCCTCTTCAGCCTGATTTGGTATTTGATAGGCCAAAACACTCTGGCTGTTGGCCCAGAGAAAGCCCTGGAGTTTACTGTAGAAATGTGACTGAGCCTGGCACACACTTGCATGCCCACTATTGGCCTGAAACACAGATAATAATCATTTTGTATAGCAACTGTAGCAAATGTCCTTTCCTTTCTCATTTCTATCATGTTTTTATGATTTACTTGAAACGAAAATTAACTGTGAATATTAATTTTGATCTTTAAAAAAAGGTTTGAAGGAAGAGAGTGAGGAGAGCAAGAACTGAATGAAGCAGAGGAGAAACAATCAGTCAAAACTGAAGATGAATCTTTGAGTTTGCTCACAGCAAACAAGAGGCAAAAAAAATCTTTTCAGCTGCCGCTCAGTGTGGAAAGAGTTTCTTATGCAAGCAAGGTGTTTCGTATCACTTGAAAACTCTTCTGGAGAGAAACCGTACACATGTGACGAACTGTTTTTGGAAAGAGTTTTTAGACAAACACAAGCTCTTAAATTACACCAGAAAACACACGCGGTGAGAGGATCATGTGTGCTTTGATTGTGGGAAGGCTTTTGTTACTGTTTACCGATCTGAAAACTGCATCAGAGAATCCACACTGGAGAAAAACCTTACGAGTGTTTCACATTGTGACAAGAGATTTTAGTCAATCAGACATCTAAAAGCACAGAGAGGATCCCACACTTGAGAAAACCATACACATGTGATCAGTGTGGGAGAGTTTGTACACAAGCGTACGGTCTTAAAGTACATCAGCAGTCTCATTCAGAAAAAAGAGGATATAACCTTGTGATCAGTGCCGGTAAACAATTTGCTAGGGCATCATACTTGAAAGAGCCCTAAAAATTCATTCAGGAGGAAAGCCTCCCTGTGTACTTGTGTGGAAAGGAGCTTATATGGCTGGATGATTTTAAAAAGACACCAGAAAGTCACAGCGTTGAGAAGGATCATGTGGTGCTTTGATTGTGGCGAATGCTTTTGTTACTCTTGCCGTACTGAAACTACGCATCAGAGAATGCACACTGGGGAAAAACCTTACGAGTGTTCACATTGTGACAAAGATTCGGCCGGTCAAATAGCTGGAGAACACATGAGAGGATCCACACTGGAGAAAAACCGTCCACATGTGATCAGTGTGGGAGAGTTTTTACACAATCAACCAGTCTTAAAGTACATCAGCAGTCTCTCTTCAGAAAACAAACAAGTATATAACTGTGATCAGTGCGGTAACACATTTGGCTAGGCATCATACTTGAAGAGCCCTGAAAATTCATTTAGAGAAAGCCTCACCTGTGTACTTTGTGTGGAAAGAGCTTTATATGGCTGAATGATTTAAAATTACAGCCAGAAAAGACATCAGCAGTGAGAAGATTCATGCGTGCTTTAAGTGTGAGAAGACCTTTAGTTCAGATCATCCACTGAAGCAGCACCAGACAATTCACACTGGAGAAAAAAAAACCTTAACACTGGTGAACAAACTGCGTTACTGTTTACACTGTGACAAGATTAAATTAGCCGGCTGATCTTTTATTCTGCTTGTATTAAAAAATAATTTGATTATTTTTTTTTGTTATATCTGGCATATGATTATATCTGTAATCATTATTATATTTTTTTTTTTGTTGGGGTTCAACCCTTGGTTGGTCCCTCAAGCAGAATTGAACTTCCTCGGATCCCAGAAATCCTTTGAAACTTACTGATACATTCACTGTAAAATGTAACTTATAACTTACTAATAAAATTAAGTGAAATTAACTTGTTTTGTTGATAGGTTTGTGGTCTTTACTAAGTGGAACCTGAGTAATCTCAAAGTTTTTAGCACACAAAGTAAAGGGGTCATATGATACTTTCAAATTTTCCTTTCTCTCTGGAGTGTCCACAAGCCGTCTTGGGTTCATGAAGAAGATCTGTAAAGTTGCAAAGACTGAAAGTCCTCAATCCAAAGAGATATTCTTTATCAAAGTTAAGACTCTGCCACGCCCCCCTAAAACCGCTCATTCAAACATGCCCCCCACATGTCTACGTCACTATTTGGAAATATTTGCATAACTTCGCCCAAATGTTAACGCAAAGAAAGAAGGCGTGGTTTCAGTAACCACAGTTAGTGTTGAAGCAGCAGTGTCACAGAGATTCTGTGTGTTTCTAGGTGAAAGCAAAAAGCACTTTATTTGGCCTTTCCAAAGTAGATAGGAATTTTAAGATTATCCACAACAGAACAGCAATGCATTTTATGGACAAGCCGGTTTTTTGTGAACCTAGGAGAGGAGGTAATTCAGACTTTGCTGTGACAATCTGGCGGGGTTTGGTGTCTGAATCCAGCTACTCTAAGTATGTGTTTGTTAGATAAAGACATTTCAAATTTACTTCTCAAACTTTGATCTTACTCAAATATAATAACAAAAACATAATAACAAGCGCCGTCGAACGTTCGAGGCTTTTAAATCGACAATTACATGACATTTATGCAAAGAGAGTCTATAGTGCAGTGTGTCCCTTCTTTTCAGGACCTCTGGCTTCGACTGGGCATGCTCTCAATTCACCTTCTGGCCAAATCTGACTGATGCAACCGCATTCTTTCTAATCTTCTTGGAGTTGTCAGACTTAGGGTTTTTGTTTGTCCCGCCGCCTCTTGAGATTGACCACAGTTCTCAATGGGATTAGATCTGGGGAGCTTCCAGGCCTGGACCCAAAATTCAACTTCTGGTCCCCGAGCCACTATTATCACCTTTGCCTTATGGCACGGTGCTCCATCGTGCTGGAAAATGCATTGTTCTTCACCAAAACTGTTGTTGGGTTGTTGGAAGAAGTTGCTGTTGGAGGTGTTTTGGTACCATTCTTTGCATTCATGGCTGTGTTTTTTGGGCAGAATTGTGAGTGAGCCCACTCCCTTGGATGAGAAGCAACCCCACACATGAATGGTGTCAGGATGCTTTAACTGTTGGCATGACCTGGGACTGATGGTAGCGCTCACCTTTTCTTCTCCGGACAAGCCTTTTCCAGATGCCCCAAACAATGGGAAAGGGGCTTCATGAGGAGAATATGACTTTGCCCCAGTCCTCAGCAGTCCATTCACTATACTTTCTGCAGAAGATCAATCTGTCCCTGATGTTTTTTTTGGAGGAGAAGTGGCTTCTTTGCTGCCCTTCTTGACACCAGGCCATCTTCCAAAGTCTTCGCCTCACTGTGGCGTGCAGATGCGCTCACACCTGCCTGCTGCCATTCCTGAGCAAGCTCTGCACTGGTGGCACTCCGATCCCGCAGCTGAATCCTCTTTGGGAGACGATCCTGGCTTGCTGGACTTTCTTGGGCGCCCTGAAGCCTTCTTTACAAGAATTGAACCTCTTTCCTTGAAGTTCTTGATGAACCTATAAATTGTTGATTTAGGTGCAATCTTAGTAGCCACAATATCCTTGCCTGTGAAGCCATTTTTATGCAATGCAATGATGGCTGCCGCACGTTTTTTTGCAGGTCACCATGGTTAACAATGGAAGAACAATGATTTCAAGCATCACCCTCCTTTTAACATGTCAAGTCTGCCATTTCTAAACCAATCAGCCTGACATAATGATCTCCAGCCTTGTGCTCGTCAACATTCTCACCTGAGTTAACAAGATGATTACTGAAATGATCTCAGCAGGTCCTTTAATGACAGCAATGAAATGCAGTGGAAAGGTTTTTTTTGGGATTAAGTTAATTTTCATGGCAAAGAAGGACTTTATCTGATTCATCTGATCACAATTGATAGAGCATATGATCCAGCAGTGATTGATCGGTCCCCCACTGCAGTGCAATTATTAAAGATACAACCAGATAAATATACTCATATAGCTTAAGGTCAATAAAGTAAACTACCAACTAAAGGAATAAAATATAGAATATATCATTAGATGTTACTGTAGAATTAAATCTATGGTGGAAAATATGTCATGAAAGTAAACTGTAGTCTTAAAAAGAGATACACAGGAATTACAGAGGCAAGTTGCAAACAGGTTGCACTTACAGTATGTCAATGTCCGGTAGTGAAGATGCATACATTTATGATAAGTGCATATAGTGGAACATGATATGTTCAAGCTGTTTTGGTTTCTGGCCTGATTGGCCTGGGGGCAGAAACTCCTCCTAAGTCTCTCTGTTTTGCTCAGGCGACGGACACGCTTGACCAGATGGCAGCAAGTAAAAGTGGTTGTACTGGTGAATGGGTCCTTTTATTTTACCAGCTCTGCTTTTTGCGCGTTTTGAGTAGATGTCCTCCTGCAGAGAGGAGGAGGAACCCGAATGCGCTCAGCTAAGCGCAAGTAAGCTGCGAGCCATCTCTTTCATCAATACGCTCACACCTGATAGAAAGTTTTCAGGATTTGCTGCGTGGGTACAGTCTGCCTGGCTTTATTGAAGTTCTTTCAACAAAAGGGTCCTCAGGGGTAGGGGGTATAATGAAACGTTAACCCCAAAGTAGACAGCCTGCTTGTTCTGTGAGCTCATTTTGACGAACCAGATACGGTTTTAAGTTGTCCGCCATCTCTCCTCTCTTACCATGAGAGATCCAGGCCAGAACTTCTGACAAAACAGGGTCGGATATTGAAGTTCTTGTGAATTTCCTGTTTCACTTGAGCAGCAGTGATCTGCACTTCCTAAAAAAGCAAAAAATGTCAGCTTGACTGCCTTCTGGTGGTGTATCTGGCAGAGGCAAACTCAACATTAAAACTCCATCACAATTACAGTGCTGCTCGGATCTCCTGTACTTGATGTCATACTGATGTGCCGACAACAACAGAGCCCAACGCTGCATGCGGTTTGCCACCAATGAGGGAATGCCTGTTTGGGAACCGAAAATAGAGGTAAGTGGTCTGTAAGTAGAGTAAATTCTGATTCGGGTTTGCGGCCAAACAAGTATTGGTGAAATTTCTTGACACCAAATACGATTGCCAAGGCTTCTCATTCAATTTGAGCGTAATTGCTCTCTGCTGAGTTCAGGGTCCTTGACGCAAAGGCGATTGGCCTTTCTACAATGGATGGCATAACGTGTGAAAGTACTGTGCCGACACCATACGGTGAAGCATCACAAGCCAGCTGTATCGGTAGTGAAGGGTTGTAATATGCTGCGCGCCTGTGAAGGCTCGAGGACCTGGGATTGTGTCAACGTACATTCCCACATCCTTGAATGCCTTCTAACACATCTGTTGGACCATTTCCATTGTTTGGACTTTACCTTCAGCAGCTCAGGTAGGGACGAAGCCGTGCTGGGCCAGGTTTGGCCATGAACTTTGCATAGTACGTTAACAGCCCTAAGAATGATCTCAGCTGGATTACGTTCTTAGGATATGGTGCATCCACAATAGCTTTTACCTTTGATGATGCTGTGTGGAGACCAGTCCTGTCAATTACCAACACAATATATGGTGGGTTGGAAGAATTCACATTTGTCTTTTTTTACCAGGAGACCATACTCCTTCAGCCGCTGCAGTGTTGTATTCAAGTTTCTGAGATGATCCTCATCATCTTTTCCTGTGATTAACAGGTCATCGAGGTATCACTGTAGTTTAAAGCAGTGGCGTCACCCAGTAGCCATCAGAATTTGAAGACACAGACATAACATGTGAGAGCTCATTTTCATCAGATTCATTCTCTTGTTTCCCTGTATATTCCACTTGATTTACATATTTCTTTTTAGTTTTCCTGACATGACCTTTCCTTGGTCCTACATGCTAAGTTGGGTTTACTTTTTCGTTTACGGTCAGCTTTTTGTTTTGACACGCACGTTCAATGTGCCCCTGTTTTTTCTGCAGTTCTGCAAGTATTGGTGAAATTCTGGCAGTCTTTTGTCTTTAAACCAGCAGCTCCTGTGCCTGATGACCACTCTTCCCACAACGTTGAAGGTAAAAGCAGCTTTCTTGCCAACTGTTTTATTTCTCACATCACTGTCTACTTTATGAAACTTTCCATGTGATGGATACACATTAACTCTTGCGCCTCTTTCGCAGCCATTTTTCCATGGATAAACTGATTTTGCCACGTGCCCAGATGCTCACTCCAATGTTAGATTACTTTCACACAGAAGTCGTGTTTTTGAATTGCCTCACTACGCAGTCGACAGACGAATCGGTCCCTTATTGTGTCGTTTAGTGCTGTGCCAAATTCGCAGTGTTCCGACAATCGCTTCAATACGGCAACAAATTGTGCAATCAATTCTCCCTCTACCTGGTTGCATTTATGAAAACGAAATCTTTCAGCAATTATGAGGGGTTTTGGTGCATAATGTTCTTGGAGCAATGTCCTTGAATGAGCAATCACCAGGTTTATTGGGCTGAACCAGGCTGCGCAGTAGAGGAATGTTGGTACTAAAACCTCATATTTTATTCCATTAGCTTTGATGAAATAATCATAACGCTCAGTGTAAGAGATTTTGGGCGGAGGGCTGGGCGATAAATCGATTTTATCGATTAACTCGAATGGTTAGGGCTGTAGTTTACATCGATTTGTTTGAATGAAAAATCGGTTTTCTTTTTAACATCCGCCGGCGCTCCACTCAGGGCTCCCGTAGTTCAGAATGAGCTCAACCTCCACAACCCCACCCTAAACCCCCCCCCCCCCACCACCACCCGCGCACAGAGACATGCTGCCAAGCAGAGCATGTGAGCGCAACAGAGCGGTGGTGAAGCTCCGCTACGTTTCCCGCTGTATGGTATGGAGTGCGCTCCACTCAGTCGCTCAGGCCGCACCAAGCAAGCGCCCCCGTTAATATTCCGCTCACCCTCGCCATAAACCAATTCCCGCTAGATCCCGCTCCCGACATGAAATGTCTCTAGCAGGCCTAAATGTTTACTGTTTTGTACCGAAATTCTTGATAATTGTCTAAAATTATGCATGCAGATAAATGGCAATTTTTTCAAAACGAAATTCTTACATTCTTCTTAATTTTATTAATTGTATTAGGCTAATTAAAATGTATTTAATATATTAATCTAACCTTAGTAAAAATAGCCTTATCTTAACAGCTCTTAACACCGAGTGTGCACATGGATGGTTAGATGCATGATGGGCTAGTATAATCTTTCCAGCATTAAGGTAATACTGCTTTTTTTTTTTTTTTTTAAATCTTTTAATCATCTTGTCTCAGCTACAAATTTGACTGGTAAATGGATAAAGAATGATAGTCCCTTTGTGTATTGCTTGCATTGCATATCAGGGATGACAGATTGATAAAAAGACACATGCTTTTTTGTGACTAGATTTAGCTTTTGATACTTTGCGGTAAAAGTGGCTCTCTGATTGACTCTGCCCTATCAGTGCGGCTCCCCATGAAAAAAAATAAACAAATAGTAAAGACCTTTGACAGTCTTACAGACCTGTAAGCCAGTATGATAAGAATGTTATGTTACATTTTATTTTTTTTTATGTAATGTTTTCCACGGTTTACAATGGCAGGACCTGCCAAAATCTTTGTCTTTTTGGCTTGTTGTTTCCCTGATTGCAATTTAAACTGAAGGGGGTAATCCAGATCAAATCCCAGAAGGTAAAAAAAAAACAAAATTAAGTTAAAAACTTGTTTTGAACAATTTCTTTGTCATCTGAATATTGATTTTTAAGTAGGGGGGGAAAAATCGATTAAATCGTAAATCGGATTTTATCAAACCTTTTAAAGCTACCACACTACACACACACACATTATAACACAAAGCTCAGTGGTAAGAGCTCCACTGTTCGACAGTTTCATCATATGGTCCGATTTGCCCCACTAGACCCGCCATTTTGGTCTGTTTATCAGTGTATTTTTCAACTCACTCGTCTTTGTGATGTGCAGTCGCCGTCTCTTCTTTTCTTTTTTTTTGTTTGTTTATTTGCGCTATTCTCCCAGTGCGACTGGCTTCGCATGCGGTTAGCCTGTTAGCTTCCGACGAACGCGTACAATCGCGTGCAGCCGAGGTCAACTGAACAACACATCTAGGAGTGTCGCGGCAGATATGCTCTTGTTTATCCTCGTTGCCAGTTTTGTTACATCTCCATTAGATGTGTATGTACGGCATTAAACGACAACACTGACACGAGCCTTGAACAATGCGGCTTCTTTACTGATTCACAATCACAGGTACGCACATACTGAGTTTTCGCACAGACTGAAAGTCATTGCGTACTACAACAGAGTATCCAGTACGGGTGTTGTTCGTAAGGACAAAATGTACAACACTTGAGATGCAAATACCAAACAGCGGCCATAGTGAGCTTTGCATTTTTAACCCGATTCAAAAATATATGAGTGACATGTCTTGGGTATTCTGTAGTTTTTTTTTGGCTGACTCCACTGTGGTGACCCTGTCTTCTCTCTCTCTCACCCACACGCGCGCACGACAATACGCACATCCCTGACATGGCTGCTTCAACACCAACTGCGGTTACTGAAATCACGCCTTCTTTAAATAAATATTTAAATATAAAATATTTCCACACAGTGACGTAGAGATGTGGGGGTGTGTTAGAACAAGCCGTTTCAGGGGGGCGACCATTGTTTGTCTCTGTTAGTTGTACATAGAGCACAAGATAATGGTCCAAAATTCCTTTTTATTTTTAACCCTTTCTCAACTATACAAAAAAGGATAACACTTAAGATGTTTTGGGTCAGACTGATTGCATAAGGAAATATACATTTTTTATATGGAAAACTATATATCATTTTTTTTATTTACTTCTCAACTATACATTTATGATGTTGTTTTTGTGGGAATTTGAAGTTTTTTTACCTATTTTTTTACTGCACAATTACATAACTAGGGCCATAAACTGGCACATGAAATATGATTTTTTTAAAGAAATCACTTAAATGATGATCCTTAATTAAATCTAAAATAGTTTTTGGACATTGGTCCCCTATGTGTTAGGGATAGAATAGAATACTGCCTATCTGGAGGTTTTTTAGTCAAAAAACTTTTTTTTTTCTTATAGTTTTTAAGGAATTAAAGTGCAATGACCACATGTTTTATCCCAATAGAGGTCCATAGAGACTCATTCATTTTCACTTCACATTTTTCTTTCAACTTCCTCCTCACAACTTTTATGATTTATATATTTTGTTTTGGAATATATATTTTAAATATTTTGAAAATACACAAAAAATCTGTATGTTTGTCAAAGTTAGAGTTTTTTGTTGTTGTCTGGTTTGATATATTTGAATGTTCTTGCTTTGGCAAATTATTATACATACATTTGCAGAAACATTACAAGTCCCACCACTATGACATTGACTGGCAATCACACCACTATTCTTTATTTCAGAAAATTATTTAAATCCACAATTATGGAACATGCCCTTGTTCCCTTGGAACTGCATATGTGACATTTTTTTTCAGATTTATGCCAGTTTAGTTTGATTTTTATTTGCCAATTTTCTATACAAAATGCTCTCTTGGTTGTTGCAGTCACCGTGTGTGTTTGTGTGTTTTTTTTTTTTTTTGCATGTGTTGTTGTGTGTTATGAGATAGAAAGCCTCGTTTCCACTTTGTGTTCTTATGCTTCCCTAGGACCAGACCTTGATTTAAATGTATTTTTTTTTTTTTTTAGAATTTTTATGCCAGCTTTTTGGTTTTTTTAAATTTTATTTGCCAATTTCTGTAAAAAATGATATCTGTTGCAGGTTCACAACATAACATTTGGTGTGGTTTTGTGTGTGTAATGTGTTATGAGATAGAAAGTTCATTCTACTTTTTTTTTATTTATCTATGCTCTAGGACCAGACCCCCCTTCGTTTATATGTAAAGAAAATTTGCAGATTTTATAATAGATTTGCTTTTATTTTTTTTGACAAAACAAAAATTTTAAAAAAAAGTTCATTTTTTTTTTTCATTTTTTTTCATTTTCCCATTTTTCCCATTCATTTTCAATGTGGGGTCATTGTTTTGACCCCAAACACACCTTAAAACCGGTAAACTGTAATTTTTTTTTTACACACTTTTTAGAATAACCAAAATCAAGCCCCAGTTTTTTTGTGCTGTTTTTTTAGATAGATTATTTAGGAAAAGTCACAGAGTTTTCATGCCTCCCTGAGAATGAAGGTAACACTTTTAAAAAATGAAGGAACGTCCAGTGGGGTCCAAAATGACCCCCAAAACAGTGATTAAGAGTTAAGTTACATGTTGCATTTGTGAGATTACTTGAAATGTAACATGAATTGTTAATCTTGCTTGCCTTGGTGTGTTTTTTTTTTGGACTGTGGAATGTGACATACCCCAGATTTATCCATCGGATTTCTGACCCCTTTGTTTTTGTCAGGAAGACAACCAGGAATCTCCATTTTTGGATGGTTTTTTTTTTTTTTTTTTACAGCTCAAGTGCAACTTTGATTTTATTCTTTTAACTTTGAGTCCAAAAAATAAAAAAAACCTGTAAAGTCCCCCCCCCCTTTTGTTTTTGTTTATCTTTGGAACACAAATTAAGATTTGTTTTGATTAAATCTGAGAGCTCTCTGACCCTGAATAGACCAGCAAGGGAAACTACCCATGATTCAAGGCACCAAAAGCGTGCAAAAGAGATCTTGTAAAAATGATACCATGTGGCATCAAAGCGTTTCAACCGTACCTTTTTAACGATCCTACGAAGAAATACCTTACTTTTTGTGTGCAAAAGAAAACAAAAATAATGACTTAATTCAAACAGTTTTTCTTTTTTTTTGTTGTCTGTTCTCATCCCCCATCTTCATTGAGGCCCCAACCACCATTTAACAGAGAAACAGCATCACGAACACATGCCGAGTGGTGCTGCTGCTTACGTAACACAATAATAAACAACCAAATAACCTTAATAAATTTTCCTAATATAATAATAAAAAATAAGACTCATACACAACCTTTTTGCGAGGTACAATCCCACCAAGGCCCCCCAAAGGCTATCTTTTGCAACGATATTTGCAAAGTCGGAAATATAAAATACAAAAAAAACCCTATTTTTTGTTATTTTTATTTAATTATTTTTTTGTTTACCTTTTTTTTTTTTAAATCCATATTAAAGCCTACCTATAACTTACTTTTTGTGTTCAAGACCCCAACTCAGTATTCCTTCTGAAGCCATAAAAGACTCCAGGAATCAAAATACAAACTGAAATTGATATATGTTACTTTGCTAATTCTGACTTCCTGCCAATACAGTCCCCTGAATCAAAAATGGTGGGCACACTACATTACATCAATCATAAATTGATCCTTGGATTTATCAAGTGAATGTTCAATCAGTGTGGTGTGAAAGAGAAACAATATTTTTTTGGTTAAATATTTTGTAGAAAAGAAAAGGCAAAATATGTTGAAAGAAACAATATTTTTTTGGACCTTTTAAAAGAGAAAACAATTCTGTTGTACATTGCAGTTTAAATGATGAAACATTCCATGACTGGCGAGAGAAATTCTGACCCTGGTGTCTTACCACGAGAGGAGTCCGGGCTTTCAGGAGAGTGAGGAATGGGGCGCATCTTTTCTGCATCCCACCACAAAACACATTCTCCTGTGATTTAGCTAAAGAGGCTTGTGTGGAGGAAAATATTTTAAGAGAGTTCAAGCTAAATATATTCATTTAACATTATATAGGTGTCTCAATACCGAGCAATAATGTATAGTATGTCCATCCCGCAATCTCTCCCTCAAATGTAAATGTGTAATTATTAGGTCTAAGGAAAAACTGTCTGTCTTCCACTCCAACAATATGGAAAGATGACTAAAAACTGATTCCTGGGAACTACTTCTGAGCTTTATACCCGATATCAATGCCAATTGTTGTTTCCAGCTTATTTCTTCCCTAAAATTTATAATGATATGTTTAATAATGCGACTGATATATATTAATGCAAAGTGAGTGGACTTTGTTTTATGGCCATGCACGGCATGTTTTACTTGACTGTACACTTGTTGCGTTTGCCACTTTATTTCATTTGTTTTATTAATTTCTTGCAAGCACTTTTATGTCCCAAGCAATGAATTTGGAATTTCCCCAGCATTTGAAGAATTAAACTTCAACATTACTCAAAATATGGTAAATTAAATATACTACATACTTCGGGTTATTTATAACATGTACTTTGAAAGCATATTTACGACATGCTTGTTTTCAGCACACAGTTAACGTATTCATAAAATATATTTAAGTAATGTGCAAGTAAATTTATAAAAAAATAAAATAAACAGAACTTTTAAAGCAGCATATTTTCATAATAATATATATCTATTTCCAAGTATGAAGAAATTAAACCCTTCCCAAAATTACAATATTAATTTAAAAGTGTTAAAAATTGTATTGGGAAAACCTTCCTTACTGTATTGTACTTTTATATAATTTTGTTAGTCCAAGTATAATTTGCTAGAATGGGGACACATATTAAAAGAGGGATTTTTACATGCGCTATTACACAAGAGGAGCAAGCGAAATTTAAGTAATCGCAATAGTTGAAGGATACTTTTGTACAGATGTGCTAAACCACCCTTAGTAAGACCACAAAGCACCATTACCTTTTTTGTTTTTTAAAAAACTTTGCAAGAAAACCAAATGCAAAAAATTACAACAGGAGAAATGAACTTTAGTAACCAGTATTTGGGGTGGGGGGGGGGGAAAAATTCCCCATTTATGTTATTGTCCTCTTGGAGGTAAAAAAATTTATTTTGCCATGGACTGCCCGCGAGCGTGGAAAATTTGTACTCAATCAAGATACTTTTTTTTTTTTTTTTTTCATGGGGGGGGCCCCTTTTAAACCCTTAAACACCACAACCTTTATCTGTTTTTTGTTTTTAAAAACTTTTTGGCAAGCACACCTGATTACCAGAGATCGTAGGTCTTCCCAGCTCCTGGGAGGGGCCAAACCTGACGTTTTTTTTCCTAAGGCCCCAGACGTCCACTATTCGGGTCCCCTTTTCGGTGACCTTAGACCGCCAAGTCCCCCCTGGTGGGAATGCGAGTGGTGCGAGACTTTGGACCCTCCGTGCCCTTTTTAGTATCAAAGGGAGATGTTTAGACAATCTGTTTTTCAAGATCAACGCTTACCATTAAACCCCCCCAAAGAAAATGCCCCTTATACCACACAAAGCACTCATAAACAACAACAACAAAAAACCATTTTTAAACACAATTAAAAACATATTTTTTTGAAGAATCTCTCTTTTTCCCCATGTAAAAGAACACCAGAGTTTTCTCACGTACACACGTTCACTGACTAAATTCGGTGCATTATAGTGAAATTCTGTCATCATAAACAACAAACTGCAAATACAACGAAAAAGAGATTAATTTAGCCTCAAATACAGCTTCCAGTGGTTGTAACGGAAGTTGCCATAATTGTGCTAGAACCTATCATCATAAATTGGATGTTTGTAGCCAGAATATGACCAGTGCCATTTTTTTCTGCAAACCATAGACTTGTTGTTTTTCATGTATTCTTTTAGTCAGCATTAATAGTCATTATTACAATATCAGGAGCAATAATCAACATAATTTTCTTGTCCCAATGTGTTCACTATTTTTTTTTTAAACTTAGAATATACTGTTTCTAACAGTTTGTGTTGCTATTGATAACAGGCTGATTGTTTGATATAAAAAGACAACATAGATACAATTAATATGGCAGCCTAATTATACAAAATTTCCCTAACAAAGGTAAAAAAACAAAATTGTCCCTTGAAATCATCCCATGGGGCAAATACCTACCCCTTAATGGAAAAGTTTATTTCCTGATCCTGGAACAACGCTTTGCAAAAAGTAATGGTGCTTTCAGGGTTGTTTTGTATTTACTAGCTTTGAGAAGCAATGGTTATGATGTCAGATGGTTCAGGTCTCATATTTTTTTTAAAAAAAGGTTTCCCCAAACATTGAAATTAGGGATCTGTTGAGTACCATTGAAGTGTAGTAGTTGAAAATATAATGTTCTTCTTGGTACCTCAGAAAGCAACACACTCATATGTTGACAATTCAGTTAGTTTGTATTTCAGGGTTTCATGTAACATTGATCCACAACAATATGATTCTTTTTAATTTTAATACTGATTCAACAATAGTGGTGATGTGTTGAATAAAGGTCAGAATGTGACACTGAACAATATTACCAACTGATTCTTGTTCATTTCAGTGGCATTGATTCAACGGTGCTGTAGAATGATCATCATAGCCTAACATTGATTAATTATTCTGTTGAAATTACAACTTTGTTTCAGCATTAGTTGCGGGTTCAAAAAAAGATATTGATCCAACATCACTTATTAACATTAATTCAATGCATTTGGAATTTACACATTTGCATTGACTTTATATGTTTCAATGGTTTTTGCTATCTGGAGCATTTTGAGACACATTTCAGCAGGAACGGAATAGAGAAAGCTTTTTTTTTTTTTATTTATTTCAATCCCCATTCCCCGCCCCGGGAATTGCAACCACTGAAACCAACCCGTGTTTTATGTGAATGCTTGGCAGTAGGAATTGTCCGTTCTAGCATAAAATAAATTATAAAGTTATTTTATTAGGAAAAATACCTTATACTTATAAACATTGCTGGAGTGGGGCCTATATTTTTCTGTCAATAATTTAATGCCCAAACCACCCTCCACAAGACCAACTTGTTTCAAACAGGATTATATACAGATAAATAACAAATAACATACTGAACTTTAGAGAAAACATTCTACAGTCAAACTTTTTAATAAGCACAGTGGAAAATACTGCATAAATTTTAAAAAATCTTAAATACAGTGTCATAATCACCACTATAAAATCCTTGATATTGACCAAAAGTAAAATAAGTGAAACCATTTTATATTCATCCACTAAATCGATTTCAAAGGGTCCACTCTGAAAAACCTGTACTCAAACACACCTGAAATACAAGTTAACCAGGGATCAAGTCTTCAAGATTAGGCCCACTAGCCCACAGGCAGGTGAGTTTCAGGGTTAGAGTTGCGTCAGTCCTCCTTGGATCTTTAAAAATGCTCTTTCAAAAAGTGCTATAAAACCCTCCTGACCCACCACCCCATTCAGCACATCGTCCAGTGAGAGATCGCAGGTCGAGAGGATGAACGCTCAGGTGTGCTGCTCGTTGATTGCTGTTTTGGTTGTGTTTCTCTGTGTGCGTTGAGCACAACAGACGCCAAAAAACCATGCCAAAGGTGAGATCTTTTAACTTCATTACACAGCGCAAAGAAAAATATATAAATAGTACCCCATACTAAAACAATATGATTTTTAGGCACATGTCGAATTATTTTTTGAGTTTAAACTTTGTATGTTGGTGTAGTTTAAATAAAGCTACATCTTAAAATCATAAGTTCTAATGTGTTTTTATATTTTTTCCATTGTAAAGATCAACTTTATTTAATTATTTATTTATTTATTTATTTACAGAGTAAAAACGAAACGTTTCGTTTGTTTCCAGGTATGTATGCCATCACCTACTGAAGTCTTTTTGTGAAGTTTTCTAAAATGTTTTGTACTTTCCTTTCCCCCCGTTTAACAACTCAATTCATTTTAGCATGCAGCTATTTAGTAACTAAGTCATTAATGAAGTACTTACCTTACAAGCCCCTTGTTTAAATAGTCCCACCTGATCACATGCATGTGTTTGCTACAAAATGTTACTATAATATATATATATTTTTTTTTGTTGTTGTGTATGAAAATGATTAAAATGTAATTGTGGTTGTGATGGTACACTAAAAAAGGGTGCTAAGTATCACTAAAAGTGGTTCATTGGCTTGTAATCGGGGAACAACTTTAAGTGCTATTTAGCACCTATCTTTTAAATGCACTATACAGCACCTTCCATACTTTATTTTAACTTTACTTGTACAATGACTGAAACACAGTGGAGAAGTTATTATTGCTGGCTACTGCATTTTTATATTCAGAAATATTCCTCAAAATGAGATACTAGTAATGTTTAATGGTTTTTCTGTTATGTGAAATTATTATTTATTTATTTTTTATCAGCAAAGCCAGGAGTGTGTCCTGATGACAAAGACATGATAGGAACGTGTGTCGAGGACTGTTTTGGTGACAGTGAATGTCCAGATGATGAGAAATGCTGCAGCAAATGGATGTGGACACGTGTGTATGCATCCATATAAAGGTATTTATATTGTTATAATAGTGTGAATTAAATGAGCTTTTACCTTTTTCATATGCAGCGAGGCATTCAGTGATCTGGTTTCTCTATCATGTGTTTGTGTAGCAGAAAAGCCAGGATCATGTCCAAAACCCGTTGGATTTGGACTGTGTGCTGAGATGTGTTCTGGTGACAGTAGCTGTCCAAACAATCAGAAATGCTGCAGCAATGGATGTGGACATCAGTGTATGCCTCCATATAAAGGTATTTATATTATATTAATTTTCTTTTCTTTCTTTCTTTTTTTTTTTTTTGCATTTATGTAATATAGTGGAGCCAACCCTGAGAAGTTTCCACAGGATTCCTGGACATGCAACTTGCCTAATTGTAATTCATAGGCCGGGGTTTATGGCTAATTGTGAAATGAGCGTGCAGACGCGCCCAATTTAGTAATGACCATAAATAAACTACATAAAAATAATTTTCACCAACAATTTCAAACTACACTGACAAAACACCCATATCTTCAAACACCAATATCTGCAAGTCCCATAAGTGAGTCCCATAGTCTTTTTAATGATGTTTGTGAGATCACAAACAGCTCCTAATGTCGAGCCTCTTATCATCATCTATCATGTGTTTGTATAGCAGAAAAGCCAGGATCGTGTCCAAAACCCGTTGGAGCAGGACTGTGTGCTGAGATGTGTTCTGGTGACAGTATCTGTCCAAAACAACCAGAAATGCTGCAGCAATGGATGTGGACACCAGTGTATGGCCCATATAGAGGTATTTTTATATGATATTAATGGTTGGTAATTTTTGGTTCTTTTTTTTCTTTTTTTTTTTTTCTTTTTTTATATGCAGTGAGGCGGTTTGTGATGAGGTTTCTGTAGTGTTTTCTGTAGTGTAACAGAAAAGCCAGGAGTGTGTCCAAGTAAAAATCTTAGACATAGACATCTTTCAGATATTAGTTTTACATGCATTCTAAATTATAAAGTTCTTAAAGACATCTTCTAAATGTCTATAATATTTGACAATAATAGGAAACGTCCAATTGCAGATGAGCAAACACTCTAAAAAAACATGTCTTGCAGATATAAATGCAGATGTCAAATAGACGTTTTCATGATGTTCGTGTGTTATCAGGGATTTTATTCCTCCTTCCTCATAATTTAAACTGCTACTAACAGCAGGCTCTCAGTATCTGAACTGTCTTGCCGCGTCCCACCAGCACGCCGTTCTCCTCCTTAGATTTAAGATAAGTTACTCCACTCTCATATGTTTGCTATGAATAGGAATTTACTACAAAGGCAAAAGCTGTTTTTAATCACTTATGCTTTACTGAGATCAAAAAGTCTTGTGTGGGGGCCCTGGAATATTTCCTTATAGTGGGGCCTTGGGAAAGAAAGGTTGAGTACCGGGTTTTTTTCAGGAAATACACTGTATTTTAATGTCCTTTTTTAACCCTTTCCCCAACTAAACTAATAGAGAGTTTGAGAACCTTTCAAGTACTATACAGGGGCTTAATGGGGTCTTTGGGTGGTTAAGGTGCTATAGCAGCACTGCCATAACGAACCACTGAAGAACCATACTGTGCTTAACAGGTTCTTTATACAGCAGTGCTATATAGCACCTCAGCTACCTCAAAGAACCGCTGAAGAACCTTTAGTGTTTGTCTGTGTTTGTGTTATAATTCTTTATTAACATATATTAAAATAAAATGTTTTAAAAATGTTTTATTAGCATTACTATGTACACAACACCAGTAGTGGGGTAGGTTCTATGTTGAAAGGGTAGTTTAGGGGTAAATGGTAAATTTGATTTGATGCAGAGTAATTATACTTAAGTTTGATACATGTGTTGCAAAACCCCTGACCTAATAAAGTTTCTAATAAAGATTGCTCTAGATGACATGCATGCTTTCGATATGATTGCGGTGCTGTGTGTTTACTCCCTGCTTTCAATGTTAATAACACTGGGGGGATTTTTTTATTTTATTTAAAAAATGCAAGTAACTTTCACAAATAATTGCAAAGAAACCACATGCAACACATCGAATCAATCTTTAAATTCTGATGGAGATGGACAGTTTTTTTTTAGTTTTTTTTTATTCGATGATTATGGTTTTCATGTTATTTATATATCAGAAAAGCCAGGAGTGTGTCCTGGAAACAATCACAACACATCAGGAGTGTGTGTCGGGATGTGCTTCCATGATGGTGAATGTCTGAATGATGAGAAATGCTGCAGCAATGGATGTGGATATCAGTGTATGCCTCCATATAAAGGTATTCATATTGTTATAATAGTGTGAATTAAATGAGCTTTTACCTTTTTCATATGCAGCGAGGCATTCAGTGATCTGGTTTCTCTATCATGTGTTTGTGTAGCAGAAAAAGCCAGGATCGTTGTCCAGAACCCGTTGGAGCAGGACTGTGTGCTGAGATGTGTTCTGGTGACAGTAGCTGTCCAAACAACCAGAAATGCTGCAGCAATGGATGTGGACGCCAGTGTATGCCTCCATATACAGGTATTTATATTATATTAATTTTCTTTCTTTTCTTTCTTTCTTTTTTTTTGCATTTATGCAAATAATGGAGCCACACCTGAGAAACCCTGAGAAGTTTCCATAGCATTTCTGGATATGCAACTTATTATGCAACAACTAATTGTAATTCATAGGCCGGGGTTATTCTAATTGTGAATGAGCGTGCAGACGCGCCCAATTTAGTAATGACTGGAATTCATTTACATTAATATACGGTTTACGAAGCATTTTCTGCTTAACGATGAAAATTACTCAGAATTTACTCCTATTTCTGCAAGTTTCAAGAGTGAGTCCCATAGTCTTTTTAATGAAGTTTGTGACATCACAAACACCTCCTAATTGTCAGGGTGCGGGCTAGACAGAGGACTCAGAGTAGGGAAAAGGAGAATCTTTATTCTCGCCACAAAACACAAAATAACATAAACAAGCTCCGGCGCACACAGAGATCTCCGAGCTGGCCGCCACGCAGACTGCGGACCACTCGCGCTGCCGGTCTCCGAACTAGGGATCCTTAGACAGGAAAACAGAAGGTGCGAATGAAGCTTGAACCCCACACAAAACACGGGCAAAGACAAAACAATCTACTCACGATGACAGACAGAGAGGCAGAGACATATAAGGGAGCTGGGGACGAGTGACAGGTGGGGAAGAATCAGCTCGTGATCTGCGCACCCCCGCCACGACCAGCGCTGATTGCCCAGACCACGAGCTACCGAACAGACAGGACAACACAGACCGCAGGGGAAGCTGAGAAGGCACCCTGCACCATGACACTAATGTCGAGCCTCTTATCAGTTTACATATTCATTCAAACACTACAGCCAATCATGTCTTGGCTTTCTCTCATCCTCCAATCCCAGACAGCACACATAACATCTGCAAAGATGTCAGTTAAAAACCATTATATCTGGAACGCATCTGTTGTGTACAAACATCTGATAGACATCTTTCAGATATTAGTTTTACATGCATTCTAAATCATAAAGATCTTAAAGACATCTTCTAAATGTCTATTTGACAATAATAGGAAACGTCCAATTGCAGATGAGCAAACACTCTAAAAAAAACATGTCTTGCAGATATAAATGCAGATGTCAAATAGACGTCTTCATGATGTTCGTGTGTTATCAGGGATTTTATTCCTCCTTCCTCATAATTTAAACTGCTACTAACAGCAGGCTCTCAGTATCTGAACTGTCTTGCCGCGTCCCACCAGCACGCCGTTCTCCTCCTTAGATTTAAGATAAGTTATTCCACTCTCATATGTTTGCTATGAATAGGAATTTACTACAAAGGCAAAAGCTGTTTTTAATCACTTATGCTTTACTGAGATCAAAAAGTCTTGTGTGGGGGCCCTGGAATATTTCCTTATAGTGGGGCCTTGGGAAAAAAAGGTTGAGAACCAGTTTTTTTTTTTTTTTTCAGGAAATACACTGTATTTTAATGTCCTTTTTTAACCCTTTCCCCAACTAAACTAATAGAGAGTTTGAGAACCTTTCAAGTACTATACAGGGGCTTAATGGGGTCTTTGGGGTGGTTAAGGTGCTATAGCAGCACTGCCATAAAGAACCACTGAAGAACCATACTGTGCTTAACAGGTTCTTTATACAGCAGTGCTATATAGCACCTCAGCTACCTCAAAGAACCGCTGAAGAACCTTTAGTGTTTGTCTGTGTTTGTGTTATAATTCTTTATTAACATACAGTATATTAAAATATTAACCAATGTCCATGTTTTATATTAGCATTACTATGCATTAGTACACAACACCAGTAGTGGGGTAGGTTCTATGTTGAAAGGGTAGTTTAGGGGTAAATGGTAAATTTGATTTGATGCAGAGTAATTATACTTAAGTTTGATACATGTGTTGCAAAAACCCCTGACCTACAAGTGCTGAAAAAAGCCATTTCGGCTCCCTGGTCTCCCCTAATGATCCTCTTGAATCCTCTTCATTAGTGGTTGGTCAGTATGTGAAGCTGACGGTTGTGCTGTCCTGTTAAGGATGTTTCTAATAAAGATTGCTCTAAATGACAATCATTCCTACATAAATGATTGCGCTGCGTGTTAACCCCCTCCTTCAAATAATTTCAATTAAAAATTTTCAATAAAAAACTGGATGATTTTTTTATTTTAATCAAAAAATGATAGTAACTTTCACAAATAATTGCAAAGAAACAAGAAGCAACACATTGAATTAATCTTTAAATTCTGATGGAGATGGACAGTTTTTTTTTTTTTAATTCGATGATTATTGTTTTCCTGTTATGTTATTTTTATATGAGAAAAGCCAGGAGTGTGTCCTGGAAAAAATCTTAAAGACGACATATCAAGAGTGTGTATCGGGATGTGTACCCATGATGGTGACTGTCTGAATGATGAGAAATGCTGCAGCAATAGATGTAGATATCAATGTATGCCTCCATATAAAAATATTTATATTGTTATGATAGTTTGAATAAAATGAGCTTTTAACTTTTTCATATGCAGCTTTTTCATAGGCATTCAGTGATCTGGTTTCTCTATCATGTTTGTATAACAGAAAAGCCAGGATTGTGTCCAGAACCCGTTGGACCAAGACCTTGTCTTGAGATGTGTTCTGGTGACAATAGCTGTCCAAACAATCAGAAATGCTGCAGCACTGGATGTGGACATCAGTGTATGCCTCCATATACAGGTATTTATATTGTGATAATAATGTGAATTAAATTAGCTTTTACCTTTTTCATATGCAGTGAGGCATTCAGTGATCTGGTTTCTCTATCATGTGTTTGTGTAGCAGAAAAGCCAGGATCGTGTCCAGAACCCATTGGATTTGGACTGTGTGTTGAGATGTGTTCTGGTGACAGTAGCTGTCCAAACAATCAGAAATGCTGCAGCAATGGATGTGGACATCAGTGTATGGCTCCATATACAGGTATGTTATACAGAAGCATTGGTCAGCTTTTTTCCCTCATTACAGTGATTGAGTCATTCAGTGACCTGGTTCCCCTGTTGTGTTTTTTTTTATATATATAAATTACAGAAAAGCCAGGAGTTTGTCCAAGGAGATTCTTTGGAGGAGGATTGTGTGAAGAGTTGTGTGTCAATGACGTTGACTGTCCGGACAATGAGAAGTGCTGCAGCACTCTATGTGGACATGAATGTGCACCTCCATTTAAAGGTATTTGTTCTATTGATGCTTAGGTCCCCAACACACACAGTTTTTGAGAATCTTATCATTTTCAATGGCAAAGTACGTGAATTTGGCCTATAGCACCATTTCAAGCACATGCCTTTTCAAAATAAAGATTAATAATACTTGGAACACAACTCGCTCTGAACATAAAACTTGTGGTTCATGCTTTGAGTGGTATGTGCTGTGTTTATGAGTTTGAATGCATCTGACTGAACAAACTAAATCTGACTATCTGTTTCCATGCAGTGAGGCCTGGTCTATGTCTCAAACCAAATGTGTGCTGATAACTCTTCCCATGATGATCCGTATCCTGCCAGACAGAAGTGTTGCCCAACCAACTGTGCATGCAGCGGACCAAGTTTAACCAAAATGTCCTCGATTGTTGGTTGTGTCTTTTTTTCTTTCATGCTATACTTGAGGTCTTTTACAGGCATCAAATAAATCTCATAGTTTAGTGAAACTTCTCTGTGTGTGTGTGTTGATGGGGTGTTTTTTTTTCATAAGCTTGGCAGCAAAACATAAGAAAAGACTGTAGAGTGAAAGCCTTGAACTGAAGTACAAATCTATCAGAAATTAAACCTCGAATGCAGGTCAACCCTAATGTGAAAAAAAAAAAGTATTAACAATTTGCCTAACTCTCGCACACTCTTTAAAACATTTAACATTTATCTGATGACTTTGCCGCATTCTTTATTAATACAATTATAAACCTCAGTGCAAAATTTTCCACACCACAAACTGTCAAACACATCTTACTAGCAAACTCATTTTTATCCTTCTCTTCACTCTCTGAGGCAGAAGTCTCCAAACTCATCCTTTCCAATCATCCTACTACTTGTCCACTTGATCCTATTCCATCTTACCTCCTTCAAGCCATTCCTCCTGCCATTGTACCTGCACTCACTCACATCATTAACACATCCCTTCACACTGGTGTTTTTCCCTCAACATTTAACAAGCTTCTTACTAGAACCAGGAAGTATGACCATATTAGCCCGGTTCTGTCAACACTGCACTGGCTCGCTATTAAACATGGTATAGATTTTAAAATCTTGCTTATTACTTATAAAGCCCTGAATGGTTTAGCTAAAGCTAATAAATCAATGAAAACTGAATGTAATTACTTCAAGGATATTAGAGTTAAGAGGATTTGTTTGTACTATTAGTATTATAATTCTATAGAAGACCGTTCTTTTCAAAATAATCTCACTTAACTAAATATATCTAGTTGCAGTGATATTTACGATGACAATATACTATAATCAAATTTATATGCATCAGTATATCTGAGATCATTTGCAGTAGCTGTGTGTTCCTTTTACAGTTGCAATTTAAGCAGACTTATATGTACAGGTGCTCTCCACTGTAACAAAACACATGGAACTGACTACAACAAAACACAGATTTACAGTTGTGTTGCTACTTCACTTAGCATGTAGAGACATTATATGAGGAAATGTTTACATATTTCAAAAAGATAACATAAAGAATATAGAATTATTAGTTTTTTCCTCTCTCTCTCTCTCTCTCTCTCTCTCTCATTTGCTCTCATTACTTGATCCCCTTATTAAACAGTAGACCAGTATTTGGCACAAGTTCGCCTTTTACTTTGGTTTCCCACCCAGACCGCCAAAAACACCCGAAGAAGAAAGAAGAGGCGCGCCTAGAACTGTGGTTTCAAAACAAAAGATTTTCAAAGTTTTTGAAGCATTACAAATGTTTTTTTTTTTTTTTTTTTTTTTTTTTTTAAAAAAACACAATCAGAAAACCAAAAACATCCATCCATAAAAACAGCAAAATAAACAAAAAGCAAAAGTTTCTGCCATGAAGACAGCATTAGATGCTACATGGCAGTAAAAATAAATTACTGGTGCAATGTTCAGAAAACATGTTTTTGTTCAAAAGAGCTTATTCTCAGAATGTGTATTATTATATATATATATGCTATATGTAGGTATACACAGTATATCTATATCAAGGGTGCACAAACTCAGTCCTGGAGGGCCGGTGTCCTACAAAGTTTAGCTCCAACTTGCTTTAGCACACCTGCTGCAAAGTTTCTAGTATGCCTAGTACGAGCTTGATTAGCTGCTTCAGGTGTGTTTAACTTTAATGTTGTTTCAACATTTACTTGGTACATCAGATGGCAACACACTTTTATTTTGGCATCTCAGTTGTATTTCCAGGTTTCAGCAAAAGTGATTTAGAATCAACATGTAACATCGACATGTAACATTGATCGAAAAATATACTGTATATATATTTTTTCCCCATTCTGAACAATATTATAGATGATTCTTGTTAATTTCAATGTTGATTCAACAGTGCTGTAGAATGAACGTCAAGGCCATTGATTAAATATTCTGAAATCACAACCTTCTTTAGCGTTAGATCTGGGTGCAAAAGTGATATTGGATCCAACAACATTTTGTAACATTAATTCAATGTAATTGGCATTTACACATTAGCATTGACTTAATATGTTTAAATGGTTTCATGCTATCTGGAGCATTTTGAGCCACTTTTAAGCAGGAACAGAATAGAGCCCAATGGTAAGTCTGGAAGGCCATGACGAGTTTTACAGGTTGGTATTAATCAAGGTAATTACGATGTGTCGTGAACACACCTGAACAAGTTCATCAGAGTCAGGATTAGGCTACTTGCCTACAGGCAGCTGAGTTTCAGAGGTGGAGTTGCATCTGACCGCTTTAAAACCCTCCTGACCATCCCCATTCAGCACGTTTTTCCAGTCGATCGTCGAGATGATGACAGCTCGGGTGTGCTGCTCGTTGATTGCTGTTTTGTTGTGTCTCTTTGTATACTTGAGCACAACAGACGCCAAAGAACATGTCAAAGGTGATTTTTTTTTTTTAACTTCATTACACAGCGCGAAAAAAATATGTAAGTAAGTTCACATACAAATTTTGACTTCATGCACATGCCATATAAATATCACTACAGATGTCCAGTTGAAGTTAAACTTTACATGGTGTAGTTTAAATAGCCTAATAAAATTTATCTTTAAGTTTATTGTTTTAAAGTTTATTTATCTATTAAGTTTTTCTCTTAAGATCAGAGTTTATATGATCGCATATCATGGGTTTTAGGCATATGTGTTCTGTCTGATTTGCTACAAACTATATTTAGATTTATTTATTTTTTTTGTGAAAAATGCTTTAAAGTAGGCTAACTGTGTGCGCTCAAATGTATTGCGGCCACCCATCAGTGATTCTCTGGTTCGTAATCATATGGGAGCCTCTTTTGGGACTATAACAAATTATGACTACATTACGCAAAAGAGTTATATAATTTATAATAAACATGGTCCCATTCATGAAACATTAGCAAAACTAATTTTAGTGTAAACCGTTCGTAAAGCCATTCTGACGTAAACTTGAATTCATGAAATATTTATATTGGTACGAAATAAATGTAGCCTACGCCTGATCCCTACCACATGTAAACCGTGCGTAAAACGTTTTGTGATGCTTTTGGAAAACTGGTGACACTGCATTTTGATGCACTATAATATTTCACAAGTGAATATTTCACAAACCTGAGAAGGGAGTACAAAAGATTCCACAGCGTTTCTGACATGCAATTTGCGTAACTGTAACTTTTATACGCAGGGATTGCGCTAATTGTGAATGCGCGTGCATGCATGTTCCATTTATAAATGACTGAATTCATTAACATGCACACATTTAGCTATTAAATTACGAAGTGTTTGTTAATCCGGAGGAGCGTTTGAGATTGTCTGTTTAATGGACCAATTACTTCTAACTTATTTCTGTTTTGTTAATGAGTATAGCCTTTTTTTATAGAAATTTGTCAATTACAGTAAATTACTTCATAAACACCTCCTGGACCTACTGTCTAGCTCTTATCAGTTTACATCATTCAAAGACAACAGCCAATCATGTCTTGGCTTTCTCTCATCCTCCAATCCCAGACAGCAACACATAACGTCTGCAAAGATGTCTGTTAAAGATCGTTTTATCTGGAAAGCATCTGCTGTGCTATATGGTGTAGACTATTTTTAAAGTATGAATTAATCATGTACAATACATGTGAATATAGCCATTGGATTTATTCTACTATTATAATGAATTCACCTGTGTGTGTGTGTGGTGTGTGTGTGGTTGAATGTAGATGCCTGCATAAGAATGTATAGGGGCCTGCATGAGAATGGAACGTGCAGACAAATTGTATGGTAAAGCTGAACATCTTTTTACGCTAGACAAAATATATTATGGGGTCTCTTCCTTTTACTTTTTCAGGGAAGCAGACTAGAGGCACAGCCAAAAAAAGGTAAGCAGTAACATATGGTATGAAATGTATTGAACACGCCTTGAGGAAAACTGTATAAAAAGAGTGTGCAGACAAACGGCTTAATATTTCTCTGTAGAGGTCTCTCGACCTCATTGTCTTTAATGAAGTTACTGATCTTCTGGCATCAAAACCTCAAGACTTTGATTGCTATTAACTTTCACAAATAACTGCACAGAGCTGCTAGCAGCACACTGAATTATTTTTTTTTTTTTTTTTTTTTTATCAGCAAAGCCAGGAGTATGTCCTATATTCAATCTTGATGGAGCAGTGTTCATAGCATGTTTGGAGTTGTGTTCCCATGACCACAGCTGTCCGAATGATGAGAAATGCTGCAGCAATGGATGTGGACATCAGTGTATGGCTCCATATAAAGGTATTTATATTGTTACATTAATGTGAATTAAATGATTTCACATTTTTAAATGCAGTGAGGCATTCCGTGATCTGCTTTCTCTATCATGTGTTCCAGATGATGAGAAATGCTGCAGCAATGGGTATGTCCCAAAATCAGTCTTGAAGATGACATGTTAGGAGTGTGTGCTGAGTTGTGTTCCCAAGACGGTCACTGTCCAGATGATGAGAAATGCTGCAGCAATGGATGTGGACATCAGTGTATGGCTCCATCTAAAGGTACGTTATACTAATGAATTGGTCAGGTTTTTTTTCCACATTAGTGATTGAGTCATTCAGCACTCGGTGATCTGCTTTCTCTCATGTGTTTGTGTAACAGTTAAACCAGGAGTGTGTCCAAGGAAAGTACTTGGAAAAGGATTGTGTAAAGAGTTGTGTGTCGACGACATTGACTGTCCGAACGATGAGAAGTGTTGCAGCACTAAATGTGGACATGAATGTACACCTCCATTTAAAGGTATTGGTTCTACTGATTCTTGGGTCTCCAACATGCACCGTTTTTGAGTTATAATTTTGGTCAATTTGCAAATGTAACTGAATTTGGCCCATAACCCATTTCAAAACGTATGGCTTTTCAGAATGATTAATACTATTTGAAATACAAATTACTCTAAAAGATGCAGTGAGGTCTGGTGGTTTGAGTGTTGTAATGCATCTGAAGTTTGAATGCATCTGACTGAACAAACTAAATCTGACTGTTTCCATGCAGTGAGGTCTGGTCTTATGTCTCAACGCACCAATGTGTGCTGATAACTCTTCCCCATGATGATCCCCGTATCCTGCCAGACAGAAGTGTTGCCCAACCACCTGTGCATAAAGCTAACTATGCCAGTTTAGCCATTGGGGAAAATCCTTTTTTTTTTTTTTTTTTTTTTTTTTTTTTTTTTTTTTTTTCCTCTTTCCTCATTGCTGTACTTTTAATTTCATTAAATCTCATAGCTTAGTGAAACGTGTGTCTATATTGAATGTTGCTGGGAAAAAACAAAAAATACCAGAAATAAAACAAAGAAACCACTAAAACCATAAAAATATAGAAATTCAAAACACCTAAACAATAGTCTAATAAAACTTAAAACTTTCAGTATTTAGTGAGTCAATATGCCTCTGAACACTCCAGATTTTTTTTTTTATCTAGTCTGATTAATATACTTGATACTTTTGACTCAAAAAAAAAAAAAAAAAAAAAAAAAAAAAGACTAAAATGTCAAATTTGTAATTTTTTTTTATAACTGTTTTTGTGAAAACCTACCCAAGCAAGTAGTAGGCAGATGACTAAAAGGGTAAAAGAGAAATCATGCACCCTCTGACTAAAAGCAGACTGAAGTGCCAGAAAAGAGAGACACACACACACACACACACACAAAAACAGAACCCCCCGACCTTACAGTTCTGGCTAACACTGTATATCAAGACTGATGTTCCCATTTTATGTATTTAAAATTTTATTTAATGGTTAATCCAATCCAATCAACATACAAGGAAGAAGGAAGAGATCAAACTCAACCGAAACTTATGCCAATGTCAATCAATTCTCAAAAACTCAAACTCCAAGTACGTTGGCTGTATTCTTCTCTACGACACCACTTAGTTGGGCCACAAGTTCTCAGTCGCTTTCCCTCCCTGCCACTTCTGCGTCGCCATGGCTTTTTACGGTCTCCCCATGCCAATCACTGCAAGTAGAAGCAGGTGGGCAAAGGGAAAACTCAAGAATAAAGCAGAGAGATAGAGCAGAGAGAGAGACAGCTGGCATGGTTTCGCAGACTCCTAGGCATGCCACCATCTGGTCCTCTGCCAACTGGATGGCCAGGTCTAGCGACGCTGGTTGGTGGCATTGGACTCATTCTGCTGTCTTCCTCAGGAGACTGCTGATAAACTGCTCCAGCACCATGTGGTCAAGGATTTGCTCGACGATGCCTCCCCTGGACAGTAGCCATTTGCAGCAGGTGATGTCGCTGGGAGCGTTTGAGAACCAAAAAAAAAGGTGCCGGCCACTCTTCGCCCACGATCCAGCAGCGAACCGGAATCGCTGGCGTCGTTGGTCTCTGAGCTTAGGGCTAGGAGGTTTTGGAGGATGGCTTGCTTTAGGTCAGTGAAGACTAGGAGGTTTTGGAGGGGCAGCTGTTGGGCCGCCACCTGTGCCTCCCCTGAGAGCAGGGGGTTTTTTTTGATTTTTTTTGTTTGTGTTTATGCGCATTGGGGGGCCAGTGTCCTCCTTGGCCATCCACACGGCTGTCCGACTGATTTCTCGAATAGTCAAGGTACACACCTCTGGATTCATCTTGGGTCCCCATCTTGTTCAAGGGCACATGATAAGTGGTGGGCATCACTGGATTTCGTGCGAACGGCAGTCCCCATGCGCCAAAACCTCCTTGTCCATTTTCGAGACTCCGGAACAGCTCATGGTCCTCCTGCTGTTCCTGCACTAGGGTGATGAAACAGTGCTCCTGGTCGTCTCGCATGTCCAGCAGCATTTGGTGTTCCTGATGGAGGCCTGCAAGTGACTATGACTAACAAAAAAAACCAACTAACCCGCCCGACACCATGATGGCAGTGGCTTTGCTTCTTCCTTCCCAGGTTTCGGCACCAGTGTGATATAGAGGTCCTTTCTCAAAAAATTAGCCATATTGTGATAAAAGTTCATTATTTTCCATAAGGTAATGATAAAATTAAACTTTCACTATTTTAGATTCATTGCACACCAACTGAAATATTTCAGGTCTTTTATTTGTTTTAATACTGATGATTTTGGGCATACAGCTCATGAAAACCAAAATTCCTATCTCAAAAAATTAGCATATTTCATCCGACCAATAAAAGAAAAGTGTTTCTAATTAAAAAAAGTCAACCTTTCAAATAATTATGTCCAGTTATGCACTCAATACTTTGGTCGGGAATCCTTTTGCAGAAATGACTGCTTCAATGCGGCGGGCATGGAGGGCAATCAGCCTGTGGCACTGCTGAGGTGTTATGGAGGCCCAGGATGCTTCGATAGCGGCCTTAAGCTCATCCAGAGTGTTGGGACTTGCGTCTTTCAACTTTCTCTTCACAATATCCCACAGATTCTCTATGGGGTTCATTCAGGTCAGGAGAGTTGGCAGGCCAATTGAGCACAGTAATACCATGGTCAGTAAACCATGTACCAGTGGTTTTGGCACTGTGAGCAGGTGCCAGGTCGTGGTGCTGAAAAACGAAATCTTCATCTCCATAAAGATTTTCAACAGATGGAAGCATGAAGTGCTCCAAAATCTCTTGATAGCTAGCTGCATTGGACCCTGCCCTTGATAAAACAACAGTGGACCAACACCAGCAGCTGACATGGCACCCCAGACCATCACTGACTGTGGGTACTTGACACTGGACTTCAGGCATTTTGGCATTTCCTTCTCCCCAGTCTTCCTCCAGACTCTGGCACCTTGATTTCCGAATGACATGCAAAATTTGCTTTCATCCGAAAAAAAGTACTTTGGACCACTGAGCAACAGTCCAGTGCTGCTTCTCTGTAGCCCAGGTCAGGCGCTTCTGCCGCTGTTTCTGGTTCAAAAGCACATGCCTGTGAACGGTGGCTCTGGATGTTTCTACTCCAGACTCAGTCCACTGCTTCCCGCAGGTCCCCCAAGGTCTGGAATCGGTCCTTCTCCCACAATCTTCCTCAGGGTCCGGTCACCTCTTCTCATTGTGCAGCGTTTTTTTTTTTTGCCACACTTTTTCTCCCTCCCACAGACTTCCCCACTGAGGTGCCTTGATACAGCACAACTGGGAACAGCCTATTCGTTCAGAAACTTCTTTTCTGTGTCTTACCCTCGGGCTCGCTTGAGGGTGTCAATGATGGCCTTCTGGACAGCAGTCAGGTCGGCAGTCTTACCCATGATTGCGGTTTTTGAGTAATGAACCAGGCTGGGAGTTTTTAAAAAGCCTCAGGAATCTTTTGCAGGTGTTTAGAGTTAATTAGTTGATTCAGATGATTAGGTTAATAGCTCGTTTAGGAGAACCTTTTCATGATATGCTAATTTTTTGAGATAGGAATTTTGGGTTTTCATGAGCTGTATGGCCAAAATCATCAGTATTTAAACAAAAGACCTGAAATATTTCAGTTGGTGTGCAATGAATCTAAAATATATGAAAGTTTAATTTTTATCATTACATTATGGAAAATAATGAACTTTTTCAAATTCCATATATGACATGACTGAGGCTACATAGTTCATTCAAAAGAGAAGGAAGAAGTCAGAGTTGGCATGACTGAGGCTTGTGGCAATTTATACAGTTTGTCAAAACAATAAACATAGGCGTGATCACACAAATCAAATAACATAAACTCAGAGTACATTGGCTGTATTCTACTCCACAACACCACTTAGTTGGGCCATGAGTCCTCAGTCGCTTTCTCTCTCTACCACTTCTGCAACACCATGGCTTTTTACGGTCTCCCCATGCCAATCACTGTAAGTAGAAGCAGGTGACTTTTATTCTGCACTTGACCTACTTACCGCTCATCTCCGACCGCTCCCTCCCACTGTAAACTCTGCTAAACCACATCCCCTAGCCACAGTGAACTTTCCACTGGTTAAGCACATTTATCTAAGCAACTTCAAAAAGTTTTGAAAGCAAAATTAGACCATACCATTTAATCTGTATCAATCTACAAGCATTTGATTGCCTCATGAAATCTGTTTAAAATGTCTTTATCAAAATCAGATTAAATCATTCTATTTGGAGTTTACTTGGTGGTTTATATTTTGGATGGACAGTCAGTTAGGTTGGTACGGAACCCCTAAGGGGACCTGGTGGTGGAAAAATAATTGTTATATTGCAAAACTTTTTCACGCTCAACTGAAACCGCACCAGAGAATTCATGTTGGTAAAAATGCTTAAACTGGTGAACAAATCGTGTAAATGTTTACACTGTGACAAAAGATTTAACCAGTTGGGCTCTTTTTTTTCCCCATCTTGGAAACCTTTTAATCCCTAATAAATTCTATTTGATCCCAAACATGACTTACAGGTGCTGGTCATATAATTAGAATATTATCAAAAAGTTGATTTATTTCACTAATTCCAGTCAAAAAGAGAAACTTGTATATTATATTCATTCATTACACACAGACTGATATATTTCAAATGTTTATTTCTTTTAATTTTGATGATTATAACTGACAACTAAGGAAAATCCCAAATTCAGTATCTCAGAAAATTAGAATATTATCCATATCACTTTTTGAATGGAATTAGTGAAATAAATCAACTTTTTGATGAGATTCTAATTATATGACCAGCACCTGTAGAATGAATGATTCTTTGGTTGTAGTAGGCCTATTATTGTCTGTCTACATTATTAACTGTCTCAAGAAAAAAAAAATCCCTAAATCCTTTGAGAATCTGATACACTGAAGGCTGGGTGATAATTGAACATGCAAAACTGTGTGTAACGTGAGAACCCTTCACCTGTTGGAGTCTGCACAGAAATCTGCACAATTGGAGGTGAGAAGATTCATCAAAAGAGGCAAGAAAGTCAAATGGCCAGTTTTTAATTAGAAATATTGCCTAAAATAATGATCACAAATATTGATTGTATATTAATTTAGATATTTGATTATTCCGGACTCACTACACTTTCAATTAACTGTTCACTTTATCTGTTCACTGGGGACCTAATGTGTTTTCTTTTAAAATCTCACGTTGGCCTTACGTAGGTTCACTTAGTCCTTCCCGTAGTCCTTCCCGAAAAAATAACTAAACTGTTCACTAATATCTGTCTTGCCTGCCACCTACTGCTTACTTATGACAAAAAGTGTAGTTCACTTAGTCCTTCCCGTAGTCCTTCCCGTACAATTTGCTAACATCAGCAATAGACAGAAATCAGAAGGTCTCTGATGATGTGACTACTGCTCCTACCATTCATGAGCCTTCAATTTGACCTATCCTGGCTGTAGATTTGCGATAACAAAAGGCTTCTCACAGTTCACTAGTCATAATGATTTCAGGAGAGTTCAGAATAAATCCAATATAACATTTTATTAATATTCATTTAAAATTGTATCATGCCAGTTACACAAAGAAACAATTAGAAGCCAATTTAGAAAAGTTGCTATTGTGAATCATATTGTAGGCGAACAAACCAAACATCCTGTACATAAACATTGTAGCCATATGGGAAACAGCAAGTGTTCCACGCAGGAGACAAACAAATTAAACAAAGTCACACATGTAACAGTTATCCTAATTTAACATAAGACACATGGTCTTAAATGCATAGCAAAGAGCATGTACCCAGTTGAAGGGACCAACGAGCATATGGTCTTTCTTCCAGGTCTTCTTATCTGATAAGAGTTCCTGAGTGTTTGGCTTCATGAGGAGATCAAAGACCATTGTTTTGTGGCGTGGCATTTGCATTGCGATAGTTCCTGAGTTTTGAATTCTTGAGCAGGTAATTTCATAAGGAAATAATTTCACTCCTTGTAGAATTACAGAAACTCAGACACTATGATCTTCTGAGATGGACAATGCACACACAGTGCATTAACATACAAACGTCTGTTTCCACATCTCACTGAGAGAAAACATCTCTCACATATGCACTGGTTCCTCCTCATCCCCTTTCCCTCCCCTCACCCTACACTCAGCTCACTCAGAATGGTCAATAGTAGAATATAAATGTTCTACATGAATGCAGGTGGATTAGCAGTCCATGTTTGGTATCATTTTAATGAACCCCAGGGTGTCTGGTACAATGGTCTCATTCTTACAAAAAGTAAACTAAAAGGTGATACAGATCCTATCATACAGTTAAGACATATTTGGCTCATTAAAGAGGGTGTGCCGTTTGACAATTGCTAACACACTATGCCATAAAGTACTGAAATCCTGCAGTGCCCGCAAGGTCCCCCAGCTCAAGAAACCATATGTACAGCCCTGGCTGAAGTTTGTCAATGAACATCTGAATGATTCAGAGGAGAATTTGGTAAAAGTGTTGTGGGTGTTTGTGGTCAGATGACACCGGGTTGGAGGAGGAGGAATGCTGCCTATGACCCCAAGATCACCATCCCCACCATCAAACATGGAGGTGGAAACATTATTTTTTGGGGGTGCTTTTCTGCTAAGGAAACAGGACAACTGCACCGTCTGCTTCAAAGGAACAATGGGTTTTGGGTCAGGGCATTGAAGCCAGCCAGGGCATTGAATGGGGGGAAGTTGTGGCCTAGTGGTTAGCGAGTTTGACTCCTAACCCTAAGGTTGTGGGTTTGAGTCTCGGGCCGGCAATAACATGACTGGGGTGCCCTTGAGCAAGGCACCAAACCCCCAACTCCTCCCCGGCAGGGGGACCGCATCATAAATGGCTGGCCCACTGCTCCGGGGTGTGTGTTCACCGTGGTGTGTGTGTGTTCACTGCTGTGTGTGTGCACTTTGGTTGAGTTAAATGCAGAGCACGATTTCTGAGTATGGGTCACCATACTTGGCTGTATGTCACGTCACTTTTTTTTTTTTTTTTTGATGAAATGGGTCATGGATGGGTCTTCCAGCATGACAATGACCCCAAACACACAGCCAAGCCAACAAAGGAGTGGCTCAAAAAGGAGCACATTAAGGTCCTGGAGTTGCCTAGCTAGTCTCCAGACCTTAATCCCATAGAAAATCTGTGATTTAGAATGTATGTAAAATGGACATCTTAACGATGTTTATCAGATGTTCCAGATCAAGCAATTTTTAAAAGACTTCTTGCAGATGTATGTGTGCTATCTGGGATAATATTTTCATATATTTATATTTTACTGATATTAATGGTAATTGTTGGATTGTTGGATTTTTTTTTTTTTTTTTTTTTTTTTTTTTTTGTCTGTTGGGATCATGATTAGCTAATTAGTCAACTAATCATTTAAGGATCAAATTAACAAAAACTATACTCTTCTGAGCACTTGTTGTTTGCCTGACAAAGACCTTAGGGTTGAAATGTTGTGTTGATATTAATAATTTGATTTTTTTTTTTTTTTTTTTTTCTATTGAAAGTAATATATTTAACAACATGTAACATGTTTTAGATGGGATGCTTATGATGAGGCAGAAGGAATTGGAATTTTTGATTTTCGAAGTTAGTCTAGGGTGACCAAATGTGCCATTTTCCGGGGACACAGAATGATTTATATGTTGCCTAAAATAACCAGGTTTTGGCTCATTGTGCTGCGCAGTTTAGCTCTAACTTGCCTCTATACACCTGCTGGGAAGTTTTTAGTATGCCTATTAAGAGCTTGATTAGCTGGTTCAGGTGTGTCTTAAGCCCTATTCGCACAGGATTAGTATTATCTAGGGACCTCATGTGATTTAGAAATGACTCATTTACAGACTTATCTTCCAGATATGATGTCAAGGTTTGCATAATATTATAAATCATAAACAGAAGAATGTTCCATGCTGCTATACATGTCATCCATCTCCATCTAATATTTTATGTTTTTGCTCTTCTGGTGGTTTTCAGCTTTCTTTTTATGGAAGTGCAAATTGTATAGCAGGATAGTGTATAGTGGTACAACCCAGGACCCAAAATACTATCAAAACACTTAGCAGCCTTTTTTCTTTTTTTTCACAAAAGATGGATAAAAAGGAGCTCAGGAAAAAAAAAAAACTTGAAAAAATGATATTTTTGGCTGGATCTACATTTAGTCTGTCCTTGTCTGGTCTCTCTTGTCACCAGTCCTTAAACCTGTGACAGGATTGTTCCAGTACTCGGCCAACTTCCTGGACCCACTCCTACAATTGTTGCTACAGTCTACCCCAACCCTCCCCCTCCCAAAACCAAATAATAATTTCATAACTGATTTTGCTGCTCTGGTCAAACTCCTCCTCCAGCACTTCTTCTGATATCTGCCCAATATCTTACTTATTTTCTGCTTTTCAGCTTCCCACTGCCACACGATTTCAGTTCTCAATCACATGTCAAAGTCTTCCACCTGTTCGCTGGACCCTCTTCCCACTGTTATGGTTAAGGCTGCCTAACCTCTCTGCTTTATCTCATTTCTGCTGTAATTTGCTCTTCACTCACCACTGGAATTGTTCCCACCTCCTTTAAAGCTGCAGCCATTACTCCATTTTTGAAAAAAATCTGGTAACGATCCTAACAATTTCAATAATCTCTGTCCCATTTCTAATTTACCCTTCCTTTCCAAAATCCTCTAAAAAAATTGTTACTACTCAACTTCACCCTCATTTAACTTAATCTTGATGAACAATTCCAGTCTAGTTTCCGCCCTTTTCATAGCACAGAAACTACACAGAAACATACACTACATAAAAATCACTAATGACCTTCTTCGTTCAGCTACAATCTTTTAGTTCCCAACCTTCTTCCGTTAATACTGGTGTGCCTCAGGGTTCTGTCCTGAGACCCCTTCTATATATATATTTATAATACAACATCCAATATCACTTGTTACAGAAAAAAAAACCCAACCACTTCTACCCAAAAGAACACAAAACCACTCCTCCCCATCAAACCTAATTCCACTCTTCCTTCTTCAGCTCTCACTGACTGTCTCAACAAACTTAAATCCTGTTTTTCTTCTAATTTTCTCAAACTAAACAGTGACAAAATGGGATTTATCAACTTTATCCAAAACTAATAGTTTTTCTCTTTCAATTGATAATTCCTCTGTCTTCCCTTCTCCTCAGGTTAATAGTTTGGGTGTTCTCCTGGACAGTACACTGTCATTTCAATCACATATTAATAAAATCACCCGGTCCACCTATTTTCATCTACATAATACTAACCGCCTTCGCCCTTCCCGCCTTCGCCCTTCCCTTACCCCTCATACTACTGCTTTTCTTGTTTATAGTCTTGTCATCTCCTGCATCGATTATTGTAATTATCTTCTATTTGGTCTTCCTCACAAATCCCTCTATAAGCTCCAATTGCTTCAAAACTCAGCAGCACGTATTATCGCTAGAATCCCCCCCTTTTACTACGTCACCCCTGTTTTACAGCAGCTTTATTGGATTCCTGTTAAGTTTCACATTGACTTTAAGATTCTACTTTCAACTTCAAACATAATCCATAACCCTCACACCTAACATACCTACCCCATACCTCCTCCATATCCATACTCCCTCTAGCTCACCTTGATCTACTTCTTCTCTTCACCTCACTCATCCTTTTGCTCGCCTCTCCACAATGGGGAGAAGGGCATTTTGCTACTCTGCTCCCCGGCTCTGTAATTCATTACCACCAGATATCAGAAATATTGACTTTTTCTTATCTCTTTTTAACCCTTTCGCACGTGAGTTCAGAATATTCTAGCTGAGCCCCCAGCGTGATTTTTTTTAGGCGACCGTTATTTTAGAATGTACTGCCTTATTGTTTCCACATGGATCACTTTTATTTTGTTTTTCCTGTTTTATTCAAAATATTCACAAACATGCTAACTATATAATGAAATATCTGATATTCCGATTCTGAAATATGTGCTAGTTTTAAACACTTTTATATCGACCGTGTTAGTTGATATATAGCGGGTGATGGGCGCCGCCATGTTAGTTTGTGCTGAATCCGAGCAGTGGGATTTACAACAAGCAAATTCTTCCTCTCCTCCCAAAACACGTTAAAGTAGGTCTCCGGTAAACTGGGAGAAGAGCAGAGTAAACTTTATAGTTACCTGCACAAATATGATATCAATAAAAAAAATGTAGTCTTAGGTTATATTATATGTAGATTATATTTGTAAGGATCATTATTGCAGTTTCATAGATATCAGCATGTATTTTACAAACTGTAAATGAGGTTTTGCTAGTACTTATGTGTATTTAAATGTCTGAAACCTAAAATAAGCATTATATGGTTGAAAACACTGAATATAAGTGATAATATGACAAGTGCTCAGCACGTCTAATCTAGCTCCATGCCAGCCAAAGCGCAAAAGCGGATTTAAATCAAACAGCACTTGATGACGTGACACCGAAAGTTCTAATCACAAACCTACACATCCAACAACCAACCAACAATCAAAAAACCATATACACTATATATATATATATAGATAAAGAGAAATAAATTTGCTATATACACTAAATACTATTTATTCTATTAGAATTTCCACCCTGTTAGGTTTATAGGCCTAACAGGGTGGAATCTAACAGGGTGGAAAATTTTGAGCTAAGTTAGCCATAGCTCACTGAGTGACCAACATTTAGCTAGCTAGCCTTCTACAGATTAACAGAACTTTTATAACTATGTCAGATTTGGTTTTACATTTATTTGATAGGACAAATATTCTCCATAATATAGCCTAACAGGGTGGAATTAAAAAAAAAAAATTAGGAGTGAGAGTTGAAAGCCTTACTTCAGAATTCCAGTGGGAAAAATAAATGATGTCACTTTTTGAAAATGGTCTCAATGAAATTACAGTCGCTTACTAGTTCGGTGGGGAAATGGCGAGAATAGGCAGTATACGACAGGGGTGAAAGCTGACTGGCGGGTGACAATCAAGGGTATTGCAAGACGAAGCAGAAAAAAAGAAAATTGCTGCCACAATGATGCTATATGTTGGGGAGTAGAGGCAGTTTAGCCTAGTCTATAACATATTAAAACCATATTTTGAGTGGTGTATCATTTCCATGGTACTATTTTTGTGGAAGTTGATTACTTCTGCAACTGGGGACATACTAAATTGACAATTGAAGCCAAGGAAGGTGTGATCTTTTAGTATGTATGACTATATTTTAGAGAAACGAGGACATTACGTACCCTAAAGCATTGTGACACTTAAAGACGTACTGAGTAAAAGGAATGACCCTAAATAATAATACAAGGATATCATAGATATATAGATAATAGATCTATATATATATATATTAATCTAATAAACAAAAGAAGTAGAAGAACAATGAAAATTCACAAATTATAGCTACACAAAAGCTTGAATGCTTAAAGATAATTAATGGGGAAACTTTTCACCGAAAATTTAATTAATTACATCACCTTACACTTCCTTATCCTCCTGTTTAAAATGCAGAAAGAAAACACAAAAGATACAAAGAGACAAACCCATAATCAAATACTGCACTGACGCCTTGTTGTAATTACTGTGATTTTGAGATGACAACATGCCTACTTGGAGCTGTTCCCACCCTTGGAGTCAGACTCAGAACCATTGCACTATCAATGCCAAAACATAACTAATTAATCTGAGGGGGTCATGCAGTACAACTCATAGCTCTCAGAAAACTCCCAGTTCACACACCTAAAGAAGTTATTCCAGATCTTAAAGGCAGGCTACAGGCAGGTGCGTTTCAGGGTTGGAGTTGCGTCAGACCTCCTTGGATCTTTAAAAATGCGATTTTAGAAAGCGCTTCAAAACTCTCCTGACCTACCAATTCAACGTTTTTTCCACTGTGAGATCGCAGGTTGCGAGGATGGCAGCACGAGTGTCTTGCTCACTGATTGCTGTTTTGTTGTGTCTTGCCAAAGGACCTGTCACAGGTGAGGACTTTTAAATTCATTACAAAGCGCAAAGAAAATATTAATAAATAAATACAAATATGACTTAAGGGACATGTCAGAGCATATAAATATACAGTGTTGAGTTGGTGTAGTTTAAATATCCTGATAAAGTTTATATCTAAATAATAATTTATGTGTTTATAGTTTTCTTGCAAGGAAAATACAATGACAAAGATGAGCATTGTTTATTTTTTTTATTTTTTATTTAGGAGCCGTTGATTTGGAAAAAAATGTGTTGTTACCATCAGGTATGTATGCCATCACTACTGTCCTCTTGTTAAATTTACAAATGCTCTGTAGCCTACTTTACCCGTTTAACAACTCTTAGTATTCAGTTTAGCATGGGAGCTAATTACAACTTACCGTCTTGAAGTACAGACGTCCAGTGAAAGTCAAGCTTTGTGTTGTAGTTTAAATACAAGTAATTAAGATTAAGGTATTGGTTTATATTTCTTCCATTTCAAGGAAAACAATGACCAATATGCATCATTGTTATATAGCTACAAAATTATGTACTTATGTTTTTTTACAGTAAATGGATCCATTCATTTGGCTGCCAGGTTTTTATGTATGCCATCACACTCTTTTTTTTTTCTTCCAAATATTCTGTTTGAATGCAATTTAGCATCTGGGGCTTATCATGACTAGTGACCCTTTAATGAAGTATTAAAATGCTTGAAGTGTGGTGGTCATGGTTGAAGTATTTATTTGTGTATATATCGTATTAAAATGGGCTGATGTCCATGTTTTATGTTGGCATTACTATACACCACCAGTTGTGGGGTAAGTTCTATGTTGTAATGTCACTCCTTGCCTTTGAAACAGTTTAGGGATAAATGGTGGATTTTTAAACTACTTTGATTTGATACAGATAAATTTGTGTCTGTTATAAAGCTGCAGTCCAAAAATATTCCATCCTCGTAACTATATACCATTGAAAACCGCGGAATTATATTCCATTCGCGGAATTATATTCCATGCGTGGGTTGTGATCCAGCGCGGATGAATCTGTTTTGAGGTGAATGTGTAGCTGTCAGTCACCGCACCGGTGTGGATATTCACTGTACTTAGTAATCACAGATTCTAGCATACATCTTGGAATATATGACCCAAATAAGACTTTTCACCATATACTGTCATCTGATTTTTGACATTTAATTATTCCAGCTGCTGTGGGAATAGGCTATAATTAAATGATCCGCCATCTGCAGGATCCTCGCATGTGATAGCCTAGTAGCAGGGACAACTTTTTCATGTTTACAGACGTGACGTAATGACGCAGTGCCATGCTCGAATTTTCCGCGAAAACGGAGCCATATAAAGGTATTTATTATAGGTGCATCTCAATAAATTAGAATATTGTGGAAAAGTTGATTTATTTCAGTAATTCAACTCAAATTGTGAAACTCGTGTATAACAATAAATTCAATGCACACGAATGATGGGGTAGTTTTAGTCTTTGGTTCTTTTAATTGTGAAACCCACCAATTCACTATCTCAACAAATTGGAATACTTAATAAGACAAATAATAATAATAATAATAATAATAATAATAAAAACATTTTTGGTGAATTGTTGGTCTTCTAGAAAGTATGTTCATTTACTGTACATGTACTCAATACTTAGTAGGTGCTCCTTTTGCTTTAATTACTGCCTCAATTCGGCGTGGCATGGAGATGATCAGTTTGTGGCACTGCTGAGGGTGGTATGGAAGCCCGGGTTTCTTTGAACAATGGCCTTATCAGCTCATCTGCTTTTTTGGTATCTTTGTTTGTCATTGTCCTTGTTGACAATAGCCATAGAATGGCTATGGGGTTCAGGTCTAGTGAGTTTGCTGGCCAGTCAAGCACACCAACACCATGGTCATTTAACCAATAGTTTGGTGCTTTTGGCAGTGTTTTGGCAGGTGGCTAAACCTGCTAAACTGCTGGAAAATGAAATCAGCTCTCTTCAAAAGCTGGTCAGCAGAAGGAAAGTAGACGGGTGAAGTAACATACGGAAACGGTGTCGGTGGCTGAAGTGACATTGTTTTTTAAAAAACACAAATGGCCTAACACCAGCAAGATGACATGTGCACCCCAAATCATCACAGACTGTGAAAACTTAACACTGGACTTCAAGCAACTTGGGCTATGAGCTTCTCCAACCTTCCTCCAGACTCTAAGTCCTTTGTTTCCAAATGAAATACAAAACTCTTTTATCTGAAAAGAGGACTTTGGACCACAGGGCAACAGTCCAGTTCTTCTTCTCCTTAGCCCAGGTAAGAAGCCTCTGACATTGTCTGTGGTTCAGGAGTGGCTTACAAGAGGAATATGACAACTGTAGGCCAAATTCCTGACATGTCTGTATGCCTTGATCCCAGCCTCAGTCCATTTCCCTTGTGAATTTCACTCAAATTCTTGAATCGATTTTGCTTGACAATCCTCATAAAGCTGCGGTTTTCTCTCGTTGGTTTGTGCATCTTTTTCTTCCACACTTTTTTTTCCTTCCACTCAACTTTCTGTTAACATGCTTGGATACAGCACTCTGTGAAAAGCCAGCTTCTATGGAAATGAATGTTTTGTGGCTTACCCTCCTTGTGAAGGGTGTCAGTGGTTGTCTTGTAGACAACTGTCAGATCAGCAGTCTTCCCCATGATTGTGTAGCCTAGTGAACCAAACTGAGAGACCATTTTGAAGCCTCAGGAAACCTTTGCAGGTGTTTTGAGTTGATTAACTGATTGGCATGTCACCATATTCTAATTTGTTGAGTGACTTAGTGGGTTTTTGTTAAATGTGAGCCAAAATCATTACAATTAAAAGAACCAAAGACTTAAACTACTTCAGTCTGTGTGCCTTGAATTTATTTAATGCCAGAGTTTCACAATTTGAGTTGAATTACTGAAATAAAAGAAATTTTCCACGACACGAGGTGCACCTGTATACTATATAATATATTATTGGTGTGTGGGTCAGATTTTTTTTTCTTAGTCTATATGTTTTTTCTATCATGTTTTGTATGTCAGTTGGACCAGCAAAGCCAGGAGTGTGTCCTAGAAACAACGTTAAAAAAATGGTGTTAGGAGTGTGTGCTGAGATGTGTTCCCATGACAGTGACTGTCCGAATGATCAGAAATGCTGCAGCAATGGATGTGGACATCAGTGTATGCCTCCATATAAAGGTATTTATTATATTTTATAATATCAGTGTGTGGGGCAGGTCTTTTTTTAAATGCAGTGAGGCATTCAGTGAGGTTTCTGTCATGTGTTTGTATAACAGAAAAGCCAGGAGTGTGTCCAAGCAAAAACCTCAAAATAGGAGTGTGTGGTGAATTGTGTTCCCGTGACAGTAACTGTCCAAACAACCAGAAATGCTGCAGCAATGGATGTGGACATCAGTGTATGGCTCCATATAGAGGTATTAATATGGCAATGTGTGGGTCAGTTACTTTTTTTTTCTTCTCCAAGTGCAGCGAGGAGTTGTGATGATGTTTGTTCCATGTGTGTATAACAGAAAAGCCAGGAGTGTGTCCAAGAACACCTCTCAGAATAAAAGGTGTTTGCGCTGAGTTTTGTTCTCATGATGGTGACTGTCCGAATGATGAGAAATGCTGCAGCAATGGATGTGGACATCAGTGTACAGCTCTACCGAAAGGTATGCTATACTAATGCATTGGTAAGATTTTTCCCCATTACAGTTCTTCTGTGATCTGGTTTCCCTGTTTTGCTTGTGTAACAGAAAAGCCAGGAGTGTGTCCAATGACTTTGGCTGGAGTAAGAGGACCGTGTGAAGAGTTGTGTGTCAATGACTTTGACTGTCCGAAAAATGAGAAGTGCTGCAGCTCTATATGTGGAGGACGTCTATGTACACCTGCATCTTAAGGTATTTGTTCTGTTGATGCTTAGGTCCCCAACACACACTGAGTATTTTATCATTTGAAATGTCAGAATAACTGAATTTTGCCCATTGCACCACTGTAATCGCATGGCTTTCCAAAATAGATTAATCATATTTGGAATACAACTATCTCTAAAAGTAAAGTTTGCATGTGTTGAGTGTTTTGTAATGTGTTTGAATGCCTCTAAATGAAGGGACTAATTCTGTGCAGTGAAGCCTGGTCTATATCTCAAACCAAATGTGTGCTGAGAACTCTTCCATGATTAATGTCCTTCCAGACAGAAGTCTTGCCCAACCACCTGTGGAAATGCATGCAGATATCATACCAATTTATCCACTGGGAAAAGTCTTTGATTGTCTTTCCTTGAAGTCATTGATTGTAAGGTTCTGTGTGTGTGCATTTGTTGTTGTTAAATCTAAAAAAAAAAATAATAATTTTTTTATTTCACACTAATGAAAATGATGTCGGGATCATTTTTTGCCTATGAAATCTGCTTGTACTAACAATTTCATGATTTGTGTTATATCTGAGCAATGATTATATCATAATTGCTTTTGGGGTTTTTCATTTTGTAAACCTTAATGCCTAATAAATTCTGTTTTACCCTAAACATTACTGAGAATGAATGGGATGTAACATTAAAAGGTGTGTGAACTTGCAAGCACGATGTCAGACACTGTAATATGCTCTGGTCCCCTCCCTGCTTACCATAGTGATGAGATGCATAGGAGATTGTCATCACTCAATGGCTGGATGCCTAAGTGGTGCCCGCAGAATAACATAGGTTTCATAGACAATTGGACGAGCTTTTGGTGCAGACCTGACCTGTTGAAAAGAGATGGTCTTCATCCCTCCTGTGGTGGTGCCGCTCTTCTCTCTAGAAATATGGCACATAGTCTTAGAGTGTTTACTTGACTAACTGGGGCCCAGGTCAGGAAGCAGACAGACTGGCTAAACCGACCGTCTGCTAGCCGCCTCCAGTCACAGAAGTCAGTTAATTCTCAGCACATAGAGGTTCTTTCACCTAGATATAACACTATAGAGACTGTGTCTGTTCCCCGAAGTAGAAAATACAAAAAATCATCCAAACCAATTTAAGAGTAACAATTTAATTGAGGTTCAGCAAATAAAAAACAGGTGCAATACGGATAAACAAATGATAAAGCTTGGCTTATTGAATATCAGGTCCCTTTCTACGAAAGCACTTTTTGTAAATTATATGATCACTGATCATAACCTAGATGTGCTCCCCTTACTAAAAAGTAGTACTGTATACTTCAAGTTTATTTTATTAAGTATACTTAAGGAAAGTTCAAGTATATTTTTAAGTATACCTTATTTAGCAAGTATACAAATATCAGTGTTCTAGTAGTATACTTGTAAGTGTACTGTTTCAATAGTCCTTGGGACTAAATTGACCCACTTTCTAGTATATAAAAGTATACTTTTAAGTATACTTTAAGTATAACAGTAGCAAACTATGAGTACACAACTAGTTTACCTCTATGTTTGTAGTTTGTACTGCAATTATACTAAAAGTGAACGTATAGGTATACTAATAGTTTACTAATTAAATACTTTGTACACTTTGAAGGATAGTCTCAGTAAACTACTAATTTAGTAGTTTTATACTGCAAGTATACTCATAAGTTTTCTTTAAGTGAACTTTACATCATACTTTAAGTATACTTTTATGTCCCCATATAGGTTTTAATATATATATATATATATATATATATATATATATATATATATATATATATATATATATATATATATATATATATATATATATATATAGTATATATTTTGTTATATGAATATCTGGACATACAAAACATCCAAAGAAAGAACAGGGTATCTGCTGTTCTTCATAATCAAAACGTAGATGGAGTCGATCAACACCCCAAAGCTTGACTGAAATTATTACCTCTTCATTTTATTCCATAACATTACAGTTTTGATGCTCTTTCATGATCGTGTTAGATTACATGTGTTAGTATCTGTTGTTCCTTTTTTCTTCCGCACTTGCGTTTTATTTTTTTATTTTTTTGGAAATTCTGTACGGAAGATGTGTACTAGCGCCCTCTACCATATAATAATGAAAAATATATTTAGACTTTTTGTAACTATAAGTCAGGTATATTTAAATTTCAATTTAAGTATATTTCTGAGAAGTACATAAAGCCCATTTCTGAGAAGTATATAAAAAGTAAACTAAAAGCATACTTTCCTATTTTTAGTTTAAAATAATTATACTAATAGCACATAAACTTCTTTTTCATAAGGGTAAGTTTCATCAAACTGTGGACTCCTCTCTTTTCTAGAATTTTAAATACAGTTGCTCCTTTAAGCTTAAAGAAGATTAAGGAAAACAGTTTGACACTGTAGTATAATGAGCACATTCACACCCTAAAGAGAGCAGCCCGGAAAAAGGAGAGTAGCTAGAGGAAAACAAAACTGGAGGTATTTCGTATTGTTTGGCTGAAAGTAACCTACACTATCCTACAGAAAAGCATTAAAAACTGCTAGATCTGATTACTTTTTTCTTTTAGAGAAAACAAACATAACCCAAGGTATTTATTCAATACAGTGGTTAAATTAACAAAAAATAAAGCATCAACAAGTACTCACATTTCCCAACAGCACAGCAGTAATGACTTTATGAACTACTTTACTTCTAAGATCAATACAATAATAAAATTGTAACCATGCAGCCATCAGTTACAGTATCGCATCAGACAGTGCATTATAGATTCCCTGAGGAACAGTTCCATTCATTCTCTACTATAGGAGAGGAAGAATTGTATAAACTTGTTAAATCATTTAAACTAACAACATGTATGTTAGACCCTATTCCATCTAAGCTCCTAAAAGAGGTGCTTCCAGAAGTCAAAGATCATCTTCTGACTAATCATCTTCTGACGAATGAGTAATTCGTCATTGTCATTAGGATATGTCCCCAAAACCTTCAAACTGGCTGTTATTAAGCCTCTCATCAAAAAACCACAACTTCACCCCAACAAAGAACTAGTTAATTACAGACTGATTTTGAATCTCCCTTTTCTGTCCAAGATACTAGAAAAGGTAACATCCTCACAATTATATTCCTTCTTATTGAAATATGGTATCTGTGAGGATTTCCAGTCAGGATTTAGACTGTATCATAGTACTGAGACTGCTCTAATTAGAGTTACAAATGACCTCCTCTTATCATATGATCGTGGTTGCATCTCTCTATTAGTGCTGTTGGATCTTATCTGCATTCGACACTATTGACCACAACATTCTTTTGCATAGACTAGAAAACTTTGTTGGCATTAATGGAAGTGGTTTAAACTGTACTTATATGACCGCCATCAGTTCGTAGCAGTGAATGAAGAAGTATCATATCGATCACAAGTACAGTATGGAGTACCTCAAGGCTCAGTACTAGGGCCGTTACTCTTCACGCTTTACATGTTACATGTCAAACATCATATCAATTTTCAAATCTTGCTTATTACTAAGCCCTGATTGTTTAGCACCTTCAGATTTGAATGAGCTCTTGTTACATTATAGTCCTCCACGTCCGCAGCATTCTCAAAACTCTGGCAATTTGATTATACCTAGAATATCAAAATCAACTGCGGGTGGCAGATCCTTTTCCTATTTAGCGCCTAAACTCTGGAAAAACCAACCTAACATTGTTCGGGAGGCAGACACACTCTTGCAGTTTAAATCTAGATTAAAGACCCATCTCTTTAACCTGGCTTACACATAACACACTAACACATTTCTAATACTCAAATTCGTTAGAGGATATATAGGCTGCATTAATTAGGTAAACTGGAACTGGGAACACTTCCCATAACACCAGATGTACTTGCTACATCATGAAGAATGGCATCTATGCTAATATTAGTTTCTCTCTTATTCCGAGGTCACCGTAGCCACCAGATCCAGTCAGTATCCAGACCAGATGGTGGATCAGCACCTAGAAAGGACCTCTACAGCCCTGAAAGACAGCGGAGACCAGGACAACTAGATGAGCCCCAAATACAGATGCCCTGTAAAGACCTTGTCTCAGACGACCACCAGGACAAGACCACAGGAAACAGATGATTCTTCTGCATAATCAGACTTTGCTGCAGCCTGGAACTGAACTGCTGGTTTTGTCTGGCCAGAGGAGAACTGGCCCCCAGACTGAGCCTGGTTTCTCCCAAGGTTTTTTCTCCATTCTGTCACCGATGGAGTTTTGGTTCCTTGCCGCTGTCGCCTTTGGCTTGCTTAGTTGGGGACACTTCATTTACAGCGATATCGTTGACTTGATTGCAAATGATTGCACAGATACTATTTAAACTGAACTGAGCTGAATGATGACATCACTGAATTCAATGATGAACTGCCTTTAACTGTCATTTTGTATTATTGACAAACTGTTTTCCTTATTAATGTTGTTCAGTTGCTTTGACACAATCTTTTGTTTAAAGCACTATATAAATAAAGGTGACTTGACTTGACTTGACTCTGTAGTATTATTGTCTGTGTACATAATTAACTGCCCATCAAAAATGGGAATTGAACTTCCAGATCCCAGAATCCACTGAATTGACATTGAAGACTAAGTTGGATGATAATTGAACATCCAAAATTAAATGTATCTTAAAATATGGTTTATCAGATGTTCTAGATCAAGCATGCAATCTTTAAATATATATTTTGCAGATGTACGTGTGCTATTTGGGATAATAAATTTAGAAAAAAAGAGATTCTCATAAGATACTTTTTTTGACAAATTTTAATGGTACTGTATTTGAAAAAGTAATGTGTAGTCTGTTAAATGCAATCTCCAAACAATGTTTATTAGCGTTGATTAATTTGTTAATGTTTATTAATCTGTACAGTGTTTTTAAAATCCCTATTTACTAAACTCACGTGCCATTTGCCTGAGACTCACTCCAAAGACATCACTGAAACAATCACAAGATGAAATCAAGGTTTTAATTAGTAAAGCTGAAATGAAGAGATTATGAAAAATAACATAGAAATAAAATAAAAAAATAATGTGAGATAAAGGAATAAAAGAAAGACGTTTATACCAAGTCCAGGACATTTTGGGGTGATAGATTTATAGATATGACAGTAGAGGTCGAGAAGATTACTTTTGCACAAAATAGGGTAATTGTGACAAATGAGGACACCCAGAAACAGTAAATAAAACATTCTAAAATGTATTGCACATGAAAGGAAGACTTCAGCTATCTCATCAATTAGGGGAATTATTATATCATTCTAAATTATATTAGCAAAACGGGTAAAGACAAACAAGATTATATGAGGAAATGATCACATGTTTATATTACTTTATCCCCTTATTAAACAGTAGACCAGTAGGTGGAGTAAATGTACATTTTACGTTAGTTTCCCAAACCGCCAAAAACGAAGAGGCGTGCTTAGAACTGCTCTTTCAAAACAAAAGATTTTCAACATTTTTTGAAGCATTACAATATAGTTTTTTTTTTCTTAAAGTAATTCATATTTACATCTTCAAAACAGGCATTCAGAGGACCAGGAAGAACATAAATCGGTAAAGATGGGAGTTTACTGAAGATTATAGTGAGATCAAAAATGATCCAGACTCCTTCAGAGTGAAACATGAAGATACAGAAGAATCAATAGGTGTTTATTCCTGATAATTTAGTAATGATGTTGTGAAATTGATCAACTCTCTCTCTCCAGTCCCGATATAGAGTTATAATTTTAGCCAGAGAGACAGTGAAGCTCCAGAATGAAAATCCTGAGTTAAGAGTTAAATATGAATTTCAGCTCGTCTGGTATAAAGAACACATTGACATATAAAATATGTGACAAAATAAATGTGCTGTTTGATTTGGAAATGGTTAGTGTCCATAACCTTTTTGCATCGCATATAAATAATATAATTCTGCCTTATAAAGTGATGATAATCCACATTATATCGCAAACAGAAGTTATTTCAAACACTTATTGCTGTCTGAAAGATAATTTACAGATAAGTGACTTTAAATGTCTAATGCTGATGTTAGCTGATCGCGATATGAAATGATCAGCAGCAGCGTTGACCCTCTTCAGCCTGATTTGGTATTCGATAGGCCAAAACACTGGCTGTTGACCCAGGGAAAGCCTTGGAGTTTACTGTAGAAATGTGACTGAGCCTGGCACACACTAGCATACCCACTATTGGCCTGAAACACAGATAATCATCATTTTGTATAGCAACTGTAGCAAATGTCTTTTCCTTTCACATTTCTATCATGTGTACTTGATTTACTTAAAAATGACTTGAAAATTAACTTTGAATATTAATTTTAATTTTAGGCTTGATGGAAGAGAGTGAAGAGAGCAAAGAACTGAATGAAGCAGAGGAGAAACATCAAGTCAAAACTGAAGATGAATCTTTGAGTTGCTCACAGCAAACAAGAGGCAAAAAATCTTTCAGCTGCCCTCAGTGTGGAAAGAGTTTCTTATCCAAGCAAGGTGTTACGTATCACATGAAAACTCATTCTGGAGAGAAACCGTACACATGTGACGAATGTGGGAAGAGTTTTAGACAAGCAGAAGCTCTTAAATTACACCAGAAAACACACAGCGGTGAGAAGGATCATGTGTGCTTTGATTGTGGGAAGGCTTTTGCTACTGTTACCGTACTGAAACTGCATCAGAGAATCCACACTGGAGAAAAACCTTACAGAGATTTAGTCAATCAGGACAACTAAAAACACATGAGAGGATCCACACTGGAGAAAAACTATACACACATGATCAGTGTGGGAGGAGTTTTACACAAGCAACCGGTCTTAAAGTACATCTGCATTCTCATTCTGGAGAAAGACAATTAAGGCAGTACAAGATTGGATGTAGTGGATATTTTTAACTGCCGTATTTTTGTGTTTGCTTGGTTTTTATTTTGTGTTTATGTAACTGTTGTATTATTGCAACTCAGTTTTTGCCATGAAGACAGCATTAGATGCTAACATGGCAGTAAAAAATAAATAACTACTGGATGCAATGGTCAGAAAACATCAAATTTTTATAAAACATTTTTATACATAAAACAAACAACATCCATTCATAACAAAACACAAAAAGAACAACAACAGACATCCTCTATATAATCAGCGCCCGGCTCGGCCCCATCAATTTGTGCCGCTGTACCTTAGTGAGAGGGAAACTTGGCTTAACCATATAATCCATCGTAATAACGAGGATAAAAGAAAGATTACATATGTCCATAAATTATTAACAGAATAGGACACTCTCCAAACATATGAAGAAAAGTACCTGCTGACGCAGTAATACAGAAATGGCAGTTGTAATTTGGTTGTAGCTTCATTTTGAATTATTATACATACATTTGAGTTATTATACATGCTCTATGAATAACTTTGAAATATATAAAATATAAGAGTTACTTTTTCTTCTATCATAGACGCAATCAGCCTGCTCAATCTCAATATCGCATCCTTTCAGTGCAGGAATCCACTTGGAAAGGTTAGCTTTGAGGAAGGCGGCTGCATCGAAGCCTTCTGCCCCTCTGGTACCCCCGCCAGTCGTACGTTATTTATCCTGCTCCTATCTTCCATGTTCGTCACTTTATTGTAAGTTGCTCTAGCTGCTTTCTAAGGTTCGTGACTGTCCTCGTATCCTCACGTGCAGCTGCTTGAAGGGAATCGACCCGGTCACGCAATGGCTAGTTCTTCAACTTCTGCTTTTAGCTCTTTTACAGAGTTTCTGGTCGCTTGTATGTCCATTTGTAGGTCACGCACACGGGGTCAGTACAGAATCTATCGCATCTCTTACTGTCAATGCCACAACTGTGTCCAAAGTAATTTGCTGCTCTTTAAGTGCTAGCTTGATACCATTATCAATGGCGTATACTCTATATCTATATCAAGGACCCCCAAACTCGTTCCTGGAGGGCCGGTGTCCTGCAAAGTAAGCTCCAACTTGCCTCAACACACCTGCTGCGAAGTTTCTAGTATGCCTAGTAAGAGCTTGATCAGCTGCTTCAGGTGTGTTTAACTGGGGTTGGAGTTAAACTCTGCAGGACTCTAGCCCTCTAGGACTGAGTTTGGGCACCCCTGATCTATATGATTTCATGTTTATTCGCATTGTATTATTATTTAACTGCATGCTATTTTGGGGTATTGAGAATGTAAATAAGCTGATGCTTATACACTAAACTTTGAAGAAGCTTGAACAGAATAATTTCAGTGTTCATCAGGTCTGTGTTTCACTAAGAATTTGTTGATATAATATGTATCACAATGCAGGGGTTACAATACAGTATACTGGCAATATATTGTAATATTTTTTTTTTTAGAAAAAAAAAAAAACTCAGTAACACCACCATATGAATGAAAAAATAAAAAATAATATATATATACATAATTTAATCAAAGTAAATGCTTGCACACTGCACAGTTTTCGGCTGTCCCAGACGAAAGAATATACATAATTTAATCAAAGTAAATGCTTGCACACTGCACAGTTTTCGGCTGTCCCAGACGAAAGATTGGCATCGTGAAACAGTCATGGCGATTTCTGTGACCGTGGCTCCTAATCGGTGCTCTGAAGTCAGTGATGGAGGTTTAAAGACGGCCGTTGTCACGGTTTTGTGTCTAATGTTAGCCTATAACACAGCATGATCATCGCACAGTGTGTTGCTGGTATGGTCCACGTTCACTGACCAGCAAATAAAAACATGTGGCATGAAATCAACACAACATGGTGCTGAAACATAAAACTTCTTACCTCAAGCTCTAATCCCTTCTTCTTTCGCTGCTTCCACATTTTTGAGATGGTCCTCACTGCAGAACACAAGATTCAGGGGGCGTGGTTGGATCCAGATCCAACTTCTCCCACCTTACGTATACCTAAACCTATCCGTCTCCACCCCCTGATCCCTAAACCCACCCACCGCCACCCTTAAACCTACCCATCTCCACCCCTAAACCTACCAATCTCCACCCCCTAGATGGGGATCCAACCATGCCCCCTGGATCTTGTGTTCTGCAGTGAGCACACCCTGTGCCACGTCAGCACACAAAAGAAAAATACAGCTGCTAAAGTGTGATTTATCATGCTCTTTTTGTGTACCACTAGTGCATGCTGATGACATTTGTATTCTTCTATAGTAACATGCGTCATATTGTACGGATCAGTAGCGTGTGTTTTCCAAACTGGATATATCGCCCTCCGAAGGGCACTTCGGAGTGAAAACAAAAATGGCCACCATATTGAAGGGTTGTTCCAAACTGAAGTGCTCAAAAACTGATGACAGTGAAGGACACTTCGGACCCAATGATCCTTTAAGGGTACAACTGATGGACACTTTGGGCTCCCATGATCCTTTGCGCAGATTCTTTGCATGATGATGCTGCTGCTTCTGTGTGGGCATGTGGGCATAACGCAGAAGGGAACTTCAAGAAACAATTGTTTCGTCCCCTACACTCTTCAACCCTTCGAAGCTCTCACTCTGGAGGGCAAACCCTTTGAAGGTATTAGGGCATAGGGATAAGCCTTTCCGAATGGAACACAGGGTAGTTGTCCTCATCATACAGTCTACACGCGTCGTAGATCCATGTTGTATAATGTGACATGCAGTGGACTTTTGCTAAAATTGTGCAGTGTGTTTTGGGCTTTACAGTACCTTATCCTTCTGTTTAAAACTCATAAAAATACAAAAAGGTACAAAGAGAAATGCTTTTATACGGGGTGTCAAATTCAGTTCCTGGAGGGCCACCTGGAGCGTTTTGCTCCGACCCTAATTAGACACACCTAAACCAGCTAATTGAGGTCTTCAGAATTTCCAGAAACATCAAGGCAGGTGTGGTGGAACTGGTTGGTGCTAGACTCTGGACACTGGCCATTTAGATGTTTAGATATCAGCATTTACCACCAAAGACTACCATCTCATACAAAAAACACTCATAAAAACACATTTTAAACAGACAATTAAAATCAGATTTTTTTTTTTAACAATCTCTTTCTCACAAAAGAAAACACCAGAGTTTTATCACTGACTGATTTCTGCATTGTGAATTCTTTTATCATAAACTACAAACTGCAGATAATATGATGTTAGAGATTAATTTTGCTTCACTGGGTTATAATGGAAGTTATTGCATAATTTGCGCTTGACTAACATCATAAACTGACATGTTTGTCTGTAGTCAGAATATGACGTGCCATTTCTCCAAACATACTATGTAGAAGTAATAGTGCTTTTGGAGTTTGTGTTTATGAGTTAGGAAGCAATATATATATATATATATATATATATATAAATATTATATATATATATATATATATATATATATATATATATATATATATATACACATATATGATGTCAGGTGTGTTCAGGTGTTTCATTTTATTTTAAAAAGATGGCAACACACTTTTATTTTGACATCTCAGTTTGTATTTTCATAGTTTCAGCAAAAAAAAAAAAAAAAATATATATATATATATATACATATATATATATATTTTTTTTTTTATTCTGAACAATGTCAGCGGTGCTGTAGAATGAACGTCACAGCCGGAGCATTTTGAGCCAATTAACTTTCAGCAGGAACAGAATAGAGATTGTATAGTCAAAAATAAAGCATTTTTAATTTTAAATTCACTTCCCCCACCCCAGGAGTTGCACCACTGGAACCAACCATGTTTACGTGAATATGTGGCAAACAGGAATTTTGACATTTTCTAGGAATTTTGACCTTCTAGCACATAAAGAAATTGTGAAGTTATTTTATCAGGAAAAACCTTATACTTAGAAAGAGGGCTGGAGAAGGGGCCTATTTTCAATCCATGACCTGCCTCCACAAGTCCAACTTGTTTCAACAGGACTATATGCAGATAAATAAACAAATAACATACTGGATTTTTTTAGAAAAACCTTCTACAGTCAAACTTTTTCAATAGGCACAATAGAAAAAAAACACTGCACATACAAATTAAATCAGCAAAAGCTATATCGATTAAAACTATATGCTCATCTATTTAAACTGTTGTTAACACCACTATAAAAACCTTCATATTGACCAAAAGTAAATGTAGCCTATGAATTAATTCCAGAAGTCCACTCCACCAAACCCGTAATCAAAAGCTGCATTCACGACGTGTCGTAGTCACTGAGATTTCAAGATGACAACACGTGACGTTCTGCTTGGAGCTGTTCACATCCTTGGACTCAGATTCGGACCTATCATACTATAAATGCCTAAACATATCAACTAATAAATCTGGGGTGGCCAGGTACAAGCTGTAGCTCTCAGAAAACTCAAGTTCACAATAATGAGTTCCAGGGCAGGTTTAGGGTGCCAGGGGCCCCTGGGTTTGAGGTTAGGTTTGGGTCCTACCTATACACTACAAATGCCCTCAATTAGAACATCATTATGGAAGTAAAAAACATACTACATAAAAATTTAAATATGCTTTGAGGTTTTAGTACAATTAATATGCAACATGTTTAGCCTAGTCAAAGTTTAGTTGTGATAGTTTAATAAAATAAACAGCATATGTTCTCTCAGTCGAGAGATCAAACCCTAAAATAACCCTGATTACAAAAAAGCCAGAGATGGGTTATTATAAAAAAACAAAAATACAAAAAAATAAATAAAAAATTGGAAAAAATTCGCATTTGGGAGCTGTTAGCCCCGACTGGCCCATTTAACTTTTGTGTGTGCAGTAAAATGCGGCTAATAAATTTTGACCGGCACATAACTGAAAAAATCAAACAAACATAAAACAGGTTTAAAGCGGGGGCCCATGGGCTGCAGCCCAGTCATGCCCAAAGGTAAATCTGGAAGGCCATGACAAGTTTTACAGGTTGGTATCTAGTAATCACGGTAATTACGATATGTCGTGAACAAACACATGAACAAGTTAATCTGGGTCTTCAAGGTGAGTTTTTAGAGGTGGAGTTGCATCTGACCGCTTTAAAAACCCTCCTGACCATCCGATTCAGCACGTTTTCCAGTCGATGGTCGAGATGATGACAGCTCGGGTGTGCTGCTCGTTGATTGCTGTTTTGTTGTGTCTCTTTGTATACTTGAGCACAACGGACGCCAAAGAATATGTCACAGGTGAGATTTTTAAAATTTTAATATGTAAACCCAACTAAACTAAGATTTTGAGAACCGTTCAAGGACTATATGTGGGCTTTGGAGTGGCTAAGGTGCTCTATAGTGTAGAAGATTTTTAAAGTATGAATTAATCATGTACAATAAATGTGAATATAGCTATAAGTTATTCTACTATTAAAATGTATTCGCCTGTGTAAGAATGTATAGGGGCCTGCATGAGAATGGAATGTGGGCAGACAAATTTTATGGTAAAGCTGCACATCTTGTTTTGACATTAGACAAATTATGTGATGGGGCCTCTTCCATTTACTTTTCAGGAAGCAGACTAGAGGCACTGCCAAAAAAAGGTAAGCAACTAACATATGTATGAAATATAATTGAATACTCTTTGAGGAAAAACTGTATAAACATTCTCTGTAGAGTCTCTCAACCTCATTGTCTTTAATGAAGTCTCTTCTGGCATCAAAACCTCAAGAATTTCATTTAACTTAAACAAAAAAAATAACAGAACAGAAACCACAACACTGAATTATACTTGAAATTTTGAAGAGATTTGAGAATTTTTTTTCTATATATATTTTTTTTTTTTTCATTCAATGATAATTTTTTTGTTATGTGTTTTGTATATCAGCAAAGCCAGGAGTATGTCCTATATTCAATCTTGATGGAACAGTGTTAAAACCATGTTTGAAGTTGTGTTTCCTTGACCGTAACTGTCCGGATGATGAGAAATGCTGCAGCAATGGATGTGGACGACAGTGTATGCCTCCATATAAAGGTATTTATATAGTGTTATATTAATGTGAATAAAATTAGTTCATATTTTTAAATGGAGTGAGGTGCTGATTCTGCTTTCTCTATCATGTGTTTTTGTATAACAGAAAAGCCGGGAGTGTGTCCAAAAATATATCCTGAAGATGACATGTTAGGAGATTGTGCTGAGTTGTGTTCCAAAAACGTACAAATACCGTATGATGAGAAATGCTGCAGCAATGGATGTGGATATCAGTGTATGCCTCCATATAAAGGTATTCATATTGTTATTAATGTGAATAAAATTAGTTCATATTTTTAAATGGAGTGAGGCGCTGATCTGCTTTCTCTATCATGTGTTTGTATAACAGAAAAGCCAGGAGTGTGTCCAAAAATTATATCCTGAAGATGACATGTTAGAAGATTGTGCTGAGTTGTGTGTTCCCCAAGATGGTCAATGTCCGGATGATGAGAAAATGCTGCAGCAATGGATGTGGACAACGGTGTATGCCTCCATATAAAGGTATTCATATTGCTATAATGGTGTGAATTAAATTATTTTTTTATATTTTTAAATGCAATGAAACATTTAGTGATCTGCTTTCTCTATCGTGTGTTGTATAACAGAAAAGCCAGGAGTGTGTCCAAAAATCCAAATATTAGGGGTGTGTGAGGAGTTGTGTTCCCAAGACGGTGACTGTCTGAATGATGAGAAATGCTGCAGCAATGGATGTGGACATCAGTGTATGGCTCCATCTAAAGGTACATTATACTAATGAATTGGTCAGTTTTTCCCCATTACAGTGATTGAGTCATTCAGCACTCGGTGATCTGCTTTCTCTCATGTGTTTGTATAACAGTTAAACCAGGAGTGTGTCCAAGGAAAGCACTTGGAATAGGATTACACCATTTTCTAGAGTGTGTCGACGACATTGACTGTCCGAACGATGAGAAGTGTTGCAGCACTAAATGTGGACATGAATGTACACCTCCATTTAAAGGTATTGGTTCTACTGATTCTTGGGTCTCCAACATACACCGTTTTTGAGTTATATAATTTTCAATTGCAAAGTAACTGAATTTGGCCCATAACACCATTTCAAACGTATGGCTTTTCAGAATGATTAATACTTTGAAATACAAATTACTCTAAAAGTAAAACTTGTTTATGGTTTGAGTGTTGTAATGCATTTGAGTTTGAATGCATCTGACTGAACAAACTAAATCTGACTGTTTCCATGCAGTGAGGCCTGGTCTATGTCTCAAACCAAATGTGTGCTGATAACTCTTCCCAAGATGATCCGTATCCTGCCAGACAGAAGTGTTGCCCAACCCCCTGTGCATACAGCTAACTATGCCAGTTTAGCCACTGGGGAAAAAGTCCTTGGGTTTTTTTTTTTTTTTTTTTTTTCTCATTGCTGTTCTTGATCTTTTAAATTTATTCAATCTTTTAGCTTAGTGAGACGTGTGTGTATTGAATGTTGTTGGGGTGAAATACAAATACCAGAAATTAAACCAAGATTGCAGGGTAACCCTAATGTGAGGTTTATTAAACACTGGTTTAATAGCATAGTCAATATGCCTCTAAATACTACAGATTTGATTATTATTATTATATTTTAATTAATATAGTACTTGATACGTTTGACTCATTTTCTTCAAAATATTTAAAGATTAAAATGTCAAGTTTATCATTTTTATAAAACTGTTTTTGTGAAAATCTACCTAAGCAAGTAGTAGGCACCTGACAAAAAAGGTAATAGATAAACCCTGCACCCTCTGACTAAAAGCAGACTGATTATTTTTTTGCACCAGAAAACACACACACACACACACTTCCTTCCTCCTCCTCCCATTTGATTGCCTCATGAACACTGTTTAAAAATGTCTTTATCAAAATCAGATTAAATCATTGTATTTGGAAATTACTTGGTGGTTTATATTTTTGACGGACAGTCAGTGAGGTTTGTATGGAGCCTCTAAGGGACCTGGTGGTGGAAAAATAATTGTTATATTGTAAAACTTTCACGCTCAACTAAAACCAGAGAATTGTCTTCTGAGAACTGGTGAACAAATCGTGTAATTGTGTAAGTGTGTGACAAAAGATTATCAGTTGTGTTCCCTACTGACTGAAAACCATATCTTAGTGTTGCAAAAGCATTAAAAAAACTTCAACAGTGTTGTCCATCTTGAAATTTCAAAAAAAACAAGGTGAGCACAAGTGAGAAAGTCAGCGAGACTCTTTTGTTTCAGTGTACCTCACACAGCCCACACATAAGTAGATGCTGACTTGTGCAGTCATCATTGAGTATTGCTGCCTTACTGTCAATATAGTAATAGATATTGCCATCTTTCCTGACCACCTCTGGTTGTTGTATGGATAACATCTTTCAAACTGGCAAACAATAATTTACCCTGACTTTCACAACAACCTATTATTCATAACTGCCCTCACCTTCATTACTTCTATCCCTCCTTGGTCCCTACAAGTAAATTAACTTCTGTTTTATTACTACAACCCGATTTTCTGATACACCAAGTATCACTACCATCAATACTTTCTGAAATAAGTACAGATTTGTGTCTCCATCTTCCTAAAATCATACAAAAACAAACCCAACTTACATGCATAAAGTCTATTATACTGCCTGTCAATGCTGGTCAATAGTGCCAGCTACATACAAAGTATGCATGACATAATAGGAGTTTTGTCAGTTATGCATGAGGATCAGATTTGTTGATCTCAAAGTTGTTGTTTTTATAAAAGTGCATTAAAAATGAAAATAAATAAATAAAAAAACCTTTAGAAAAACACGTTTGGATGTACAGTGCTCTATTTTTTTTTTTATAACTTGGAATTTATATGTATTTTCTAGCTCCAAAATAGGCTCACTATATGGTCCTTGAGAGCATGTGGTGCTAACATGTCTCAATTTTACTGGTTGAAGGGGATGGCATTTGACATCACTATTAAAATGATGACATTTTGAGGTTGATCATTTATTTTTTTGTTTTTTAGCATAATTTTCTTAGTGTCATTTATAAATGACTATACCATAGCGAAGAAAGTCGACGAAGTAACCCTTTGGCATCAGGACCAATTATTTGCCACTAGATGGCGCTCCCAGAATATATAGATACATATATATATATATATATACATATATATATATATATATATATATATATATATATATATATATATATATATATATATATATATATATATACACACACACATACATACATACATACATACATACATATATATATAGGTTTCTTGTCCGGTTTTACACTGATAAACTTAACTTGATAAGGCATATCTATTCACCAACTTGTAACACAGAGCGCCTTTGCTTAATACATACATATGTGGGAGATGGAAATGGATAACATGAGTCAAAAAATAAAAAAAAAGAGGACTTGAATAAGCCCATTAATGGCATGTTTGAGTCATTCTCTTAACAAACTTGGTTTATTTCCTCTTTCGTAGTGAATAATAAATGGTTAATTACTCTAAAGCCTAATTTATTGTACTATTTGACGTAGCCTACTTTTACACTGAATCATTCCTTGGCATCCTCACTTGCAACTGGAGCGCCTTGCTAATACACACATATGTGGGAGATCTTGAATGGATAAAATGAGTCAAAAAATAAAAATAAGAGGACTTGAATAAGCCCATTAATGGCATGTGTTTGAGTCATGCTCTTAACAAACTATGGTTTTTTTCCTCTTTCCATATTGTGAATAATAAATGTATATCATTTTAATGTAATTTGTTACACAATGGGCCTACTTACTGTAATACTTATTTACATTACTACTTTTTACATCTCGAATTATTCCTTGGCATCCTCACATACTAAACTGCATTTTTTTTTTTTTTTTTTTATTGTTTTTGCATGCTGGAGTTATGCCTATTACTTCATGTGGCAGAGTGCTGTTACATTTAAGCTAGCGTTGAAGAAAATGACACTATCAACTAGACATCCTAAAGAGGAAAGTTGACAGCAAAAATAGGGCATACAAACAAGAATAGAAAGACAACTAGGCTTCATCCTACCTAGTTTTTTTTTAAATGGCAAAGCCGGTGTGTCTTAGAGGGGATGAAGTTGTCGCTGTTTGCAAGAATTATAATATTAGAACGACCAAAATTAAAAGCTTTTCAAATTAAAAGCTCAATTCATCTTAAATAAAACATTACTGCAAAAACATTGTTGTACTATTTTTGAGAAACCCAAAAATCAATAAAGACAGAAGTGATTGTGAGTAATTATTGCTGTCATGACAGATCTATTTCAGTTCAGTTCAGATTTATTACGGGCACTTTATTTACCGACCACTGCCATAGGGTTAGAATTCACTAACATTAAATGATGTTTCATAAACAAATTTTGGGAGGAGCATGCGCGGATAATTAACACGTCCAGTTCATGATTAGTGATTACACCATTTGCCAATCAGCTCAAAAGGAAACACCTATAAATAATCAGAATGCGTCCTACCTTCATTGCTCGGCTCGACTTTCAGCATTTGGTTGGCTCTGTTGCCATCTTATCCTGGGCCAATTTTCCTGTCCAACAGCGAGAGATCTATACCTGGGATTTTTTCAGATCTGCATTTACGTCCCCTGATAACTCCTACCCGTAAACCGGCCACAAGCGCAGGCGTTATTGCGATAGTGTGATACATTTTCTGTTGTCTTTTTAGGAGCTGCAATATAAAAATGAGTACAAAGTAAATATCTTTAGAAACAGCGTGAGAGTGAATAGCACATAACTGCAAATTAACGTTACTGCTATAAACATGTCTATTGGTACAATGTGCAGTGTTTCTCACAGCCTTACATTCTATTTGTGGCAGCACTCCCACCGCCCTCATATATATATATATATATATATATATATATATATATATATATATATATATATATATATATATGTATATATATATATATACAAATTCATTACTACTGCCAGCAGGAAGGCTTTAGGAAGCGGGGAGAGATAAAGGATTCTCCGGGGAATGGCTGCAAAGCAGCGCTGAGCTCTAAGCGCTACACTTATCAAGCATTGTGCAAAATGAAATATGAATTAAATTAAAAATTTTCTAAAGCTGATCAGTTTCCTTCTGAAATACAGTGATATAAAAACACACGCATCGGTTTCTGATTTTGAAACGTGCAGTGCTCATGTTTATTCAATGAAGTCAAAGCCTTTTGGAAAATCTAT
>NC_056618.1:5762885-5789898 GCF_018340385.1 Cyprinus carpio | reverse complement strand
TGATGCCAAGCATAACAGTACTTGTATACTGACGGTCAATGACTGGTGTCATAGTACACAGCTACACAAAATCATGCCATGACGATAATATGCTTGTAATTTTGCTCAGTATAGCTATTGAGGATACAGATTTGTTGCATCTCTGAGTTGTGTTTTTATAAAAGTGTGACATTAAAAATGAAAATAAATATAAATCACAAAAAACCTTTAGCAAAAACACATTTGGATCGCTACAATTATTATTTTTTATATACTTAGCAGTATTTATATGTATTTCCTAATGTCTAAAATTTTTTTTTTTTGAGCCTCACTATGCCCCCGTCCACTTGTCGAGCATGTGACAGCCTTATACATGCTCGAATTTTAGCTAGCCCGTGCCAAGCGCGTGACAGGCATTGAACATCCTAAACATGAACATTTTGCGGGCCTGCAGTCATTTATTTTGTTTATTAAACGCGATTTTCTTATAGGTCATTTAATAAATCGACTACCCAATAGCGAAGCATTCGCCGCCAGAGTAACTTATGGCTCGATCAGCGCACAATTATTTGCCTACTAGATGGCGCACCCCCAGAACATCATATATAAATACATATAATATAGTATATATAAATACTATATAAATGAAATTAATTGAACTATATAAATTATTTAAAAAATATAAAACTAAAGAGATTATATATATATATATATACACACACACATAAATACATACATACACTACATACATACATATCATTGGTTGGGCCTGGCTCCGCAGCAGGGCGTATGTCCGGTGTTATTACATGGATAAACTTAACTTGGATAAGCTACATTCATTTCCCACCTTAGCCACACAGAGGCCATTGCTAAGAATATCACACATATGTGGCTGAGGAGATGCGGAAATGGATAAAATGCATTGTCGAAAGAAAATTTAAAGAGGACTCTGGCAAATATAGCCCCGTAATAATAATGGCAATGTTTGAGTCTATTGCCTCTTAACACACTTGCCGTTTTTATTTCCGTCTTATCTCCATATGTGAATAATAAAGTATATACATTTTTTTTGTAATAGCCCCATAATTATTTAATTATTTGACCGTCATACGCCGGCTACTTTCTATCACTGATTATTCCCTTTGCACATCCTCACATACCTAAACTGCATTTTTGTTTTTTTTTTTTTTTATTGTTTATCGAACAATGCTGGAGGTACGACTATTATGTGCATGATGCAGAGTGATAAGCTAGCTGGGGAGAGCAATAGGACACTGCTACTAAGAGCCTACCTAAGCGAGAAAGTTGCCACACTGTGAAAAGTAGGGCATACTATACAAAGAAGAATGGAAAAAGACAACTGCCATTCATCCTACCTAGTTTTGTTGAATTGCAAAGCGCGGATGTGTCTTATCTTTTGCAATGAAGTTCGTCATTATTTGCATAAAAAAAAAACAATTTTAAATCTTCAAATTAAAAGCTCAATTCATCTTAAAATAAGAGAATAAAACATTACTGCAAAAAACATTAGTTGACCCTACTTTTAGTTTGAACGCGCACAAAGATCAATAAAGACGACAGACTGATTGTGAGTAATTAGTTGCATTGTGTCATGACAGATCTTATCAGCCCCTTCAGTTCAGTTCCAGATTTACGCCCCAACAGGGCCGCCTGTTAGCCAGACCACATGCCATTAGACGGCGTTTAAATTACCACTAACATAAACTGATGATTCATAAACAAAGTTTTGGGAGCGAGCTATCTGCACGGCATAAAATTAACACGCCTCCAGTTGCCATGATTTAGTGAATTACAACATTTACCAATCAGCTCAAAAAGCCGAAACACCTCATACCATAATACAAAGTACTGTCCTCCAACCTTCATTATCTGTCTCGCACTTTACAGCATTTAGCGTGTATCGCCTCTGTTCCGCCATCTTTATCACAGACCAATTTTCTGTCATCCAACGACGAGATCTATCACCACTGAAGGAATTTTTTCAGATCTCGCCATTTACCGCTCGACGCGCCTGTCCAATAACTCCTACCACGCCAAACTACGTATGGCCATCAAAGCGAACGACTATTTGGGTGTATTTGACCGACAAATTGTGAGTGCCTTTTTCTTTTTTTTTGGTGGCCTACATTTATCTCGTCATGTCTTTTTAGAAACTGCAATATAAATATGCAGATACCAAACGTAAAGATCTTTAGAAACAGCGTGAAAGGTGAAAGTGAATAGGCAACATAACTGCAAATTAACGTTACTGCTTATAAAACATGTTCTATTGGTACAATGTGCAGTGTTATCTAACAGCGTATCAATTCTAGTTTGTAGGCTAGCACTTCCACCGCCCTCATCATACCTATAATATAATATATATTATATGATCAATTCATATACTATATAGTATCTATATTCGATATATATATATATATACTATATATTATATATATAGTATGCACAACTCATTTGTCTGCTCCAACCCCGCGAGCGGAGCGGTTTCAAGAGCTTTTTAAGAGCGGGGGATGAGATAAAGGACTTTCTTTCCTGGGAATGGCTCCAAATCAGCGGCTGAGCTCTCACAAACGCCTACCTATACATTCAGTAGCATTACATGGCCCAAAATGATAATGTAAATTAAATTAATAACAATATATTCTCTATAATACAGTCAGTTTCCTTTCTGAACCTCTCACGGGATATAAAAACGACACGCATCGGCTTTCTAATTTGTGTTAAACGTGCAGTGCTCATGTTTTATTCAATGAAGTCAAAAGCCTTTTGGAAAATTACAATTTGTGGCGGTCAGTTTTTGATATTATGGTGGCCCGCCACAAAATAAATCAATTGTGTGGGAAACCCTGATGTGTCACAAGAGAACTAAACATGTCTTGACATCGGTGTTCAAAAGCCTCTGTATGTCCAACAGTCTCTACTACAACAAAGAAAGACAGCATTCTCAAATTTATCCGCTCTGGAGAGCGTTGAAAAATGCCTGGAAAGGCCAAAAACAAACGAGAGGAGGAAAAGATGCTTTTCAACAGGACTGTATTAATGTGGACAACGGCACTTGAGGGAATTGTCCAATCCAGGAACACCAATTGCTAAACCGGCAACACAGTTAGGCTATCCAGGCGATTTCTAGCTTGCCCCGTCAAAAGTTACTAACGACCTTCGTAGACTTTCCACACAGCCAAACACTACAGGCAGCTGAAGCAAGCATGAAAGCTGTCTACTACGTGCAAACACCCGGCCTGCAATTACAGAGTATTTCCATCCTGGTTACTATCTAACCACATATTTTTGTTCCTTTGAATCATCGCTTACGATAGCAGACATCGAGCATTAATCCTGCTAGGCCATAGGGATGGCTCACAGGTTCTCTTCAAGACAATTATTAGAACCTCACCACCACATTCCACGTCCTGTGTCTAAGCAGTGAATCACACTAGAAGACATTAGCCCAGGTTCTTATCACAAGACAATGTCACACAACTCTTCCTTTCCCTCGATTGCTTCTAATAGCCTCCGATCACACACTTCTGCCGCAGTCCATGGTGTGTTGTCAAGCCCTATTGTCGACTCTAAACCAGCTGACTCAAACGCCTCCAGCTGCACTCACATTTGTAAACAGCACACAACTCTCCCCACGCTCCCATCTCGCGATTCTGCTAACCAAGTTTCATGTGCAGTGCCGTGCTCCCGAGATCCACCCCCCCCTGTGGCACCATGCACACTCGGGAAGGGGCATGCGCTATCCATCCTCAGACGCCTGAGCTTACGCCTCGATGCACCGAAGAGTCGCCTCCTTTCCCTCTTTTTCCACCCGGAGCCAGGACCAACAGAGCGTGAGAAGCGCATCGGCTTAGCAAGGAGGAGTCGATCGACCATATCCCCCTCAAGAACCCCGCTTCGCTTAACGACCCAGCCGGACAACCAGCAGACTGATATTACACGACTCTGCACCATCCCACGGCTATGCATGCCGTTTCTTCCACTCACGGGAGCCAATCCACATCGTCCATACCCGCTACATCACGCAGCTACACCATCTCAGGCAGGCGGCTACAGCAAGTGTAGTCTTTCATCCTCCACTCATGCTCCCCCCCCCTCCCTCTAACCGCTCCGTCCCACATCCCACCCATCCCTCTGAACTCTCCTGACTCAGGCCCTGAAGCCAGACCCGGACCCTCATCAGCCGACCCCCTTTAACGCCCGTCCATCCCTGTTCACTCAAACTCCTGAACAACCATAGCTAACCCCCTTTAACATCACCTATTCCATCTTAATGTCCATCTTTTCCCCACTGCTGCAGCAGTTCCAGCTCCCGCAGGAGCCTTACCTAATTCCCACACTGCCACACAGGCAGTGCCCGCTCCAGCAGGGCGTTTACAGATTTCCCCACTGCCACGTACTGCTCCTGCAGGAGCCTTAACCTAATTCCTACACTGCTGCAGCAGTTCCCGCTCCCGAGCAGGGTGCTCTTCCATATTTTCCCCAGCCCTCGCTTCCACAGGACGTTTTTTCCATTTTCCACACTGGCCCCGACAGGCCACTTGCAGCCCCAATGGCAGGAGGGCCTTACCTAGTTCCCACACAGTTCCTGCTCCCAAAATGGAGCCCGTTACCTAATAATTCCCACACTGTGCCAAAGCAGTTTCCTGCTCGGTTTAACCGCAGGAGCCCTTTTCTCCATTTCCCCACTGCAGCAGTTCCCACTCCCGTAGGAGCTTTTCCATATTTCTCCACTGACGGCCCGCAGCAGTGCCTGCTCCCCGCATGAGCTCTTCCATATTTCATGCCACTGCCTGCCGACCTAGTGCCCCGCTCTCCAGCAAGGAGCTCTTACATATTTCCCCACTGCTGCAGCAGTGTATGCTCCCGCAGGAGCCATTCTGCTATTTCCTCACTGCTGCAGCAGTATCCGCTCCCGTAGGAGCCTTTCCTATCTTTCCCTACTGCCGCAGCAGTATCCCACTGCCGCAGGAGCTCTTCCTATATTTCCCCACTGCCACAGCAGTTCCCACTCCCACAGGAGCCTTGCCTAAATTCCCTCACTGCCGCAGCAGTTCCTCCTCCAGCAGGAGCCTTCATCTTTATTTGAATCTGCAGCAGTGCTCACTTTTCCGCAGAAGCCATTTTTTTCTTTGCAGATGCCACAAGCAGCGGCCGTTTCCTGAGAAGCCAATTCCTCTTTTCAGATGCCGTAGCAGTTCCCACAGTAGTTTTCTTTTTCAGATGCTGCAGCTCAGACCCCTCTCCCCGGGAGTCTTGCCGGGCTCAGAGCTCTCTCCCTGGACAGCACGCCAAATATGCATAACCTTTATTAATTTTAAGCGTAAATGTGAACTCGTGAAACTCTATCAAAGTGGTAGTGAGGAATTGGCTGCTTTAAAATGGGACCTTTTACGACATGAGCCCTCAAGACAACTAGCTACCATTCGCACCTGCTTGCATGACTAACTATGGACGCAACATGCTTTATGTTTTTTTGTTTTTTTTTTTTTTTTTTTTTTTTTTAAATGTTCTTATATCGTATCTCACAGCTTTCTTTCCCACTTTTAAATGACTTTCAAGTTCACTCACCGACTGGAATGTGTTCCCACCTCCTTTAAAGCTGCAGCCCGATTTACTGCAATCCTGAAAAAAAATTGGTGACAATCCTAACAATTTTCAATAATCTAGGTCCCCTTTCTAGTTAACCCTTCCTTTCCAAAATCCGATAAAAAATTGTTGCTACTCAACTTCACTCTCATTTAACTGGTGTGATAATCTGTATGAACAATTGAAGTCTGGTTTCCGCCCTTTTCATAGCACAGAAACTACCACTTATAAAAAATCACTAATGACCTTCTTATGACAGCTGATTCTGGTTTAGTCACTATTCTTGCCCTCCTTGATCTAAGTGCGGCCTTTCACACTATTTCTCACACAATCCTTCTTAATAGACTAATCTCGATTGCCATTACTCACACCCCTCTGGACTGGTTCAAATCTTATCTTTCAGAGCGCTCTCAGTTCGTCCAGCTACAAACTTTTAGTTACCAACCTTCTTCCGTTAATACTAGTGTGCCTCAGGATTCTGTACTGGGACCCCTTGTCTTCATCATTTATCTTCCTCTTGGCAATATCTTTCAGGAATACAACATCCTATTCCACTGTTACGCAGATGACACCCAACTCTATCTCCCCAGAAAACCTAATTCCACTCTCTCTTCTTCCGCTTTCACTGTCTTAATTAACTTAAATCCTGTTTTTCTAAACAGTGACAAAATGGAATTTCTATCTATATAAGTAAATCAACTTTATCCAAAACTAGTAGTTTTTCTCTTTCAATTGATAATTCCTCTGTCTTCCCTTCTCCTCAGGTTAAGAGAGTATGGGTGTTCTCTCCTGGACAGATACACTGTCATTTCAACTCACATATTAATAAAATCACCCGGTACTCCTATTTCATCTACATAATATAAACCGCCTTCCGCCTTTTTCCCTTACCCCCCTCATACTACTAATGCTAATTCCTGTTTACAGTCTTGTCATCTCCCCGGTCATCGGATCGATTATTGGTAACATTCTCTTTTCTCTTTGGGTCTTCCTGCACAAATCCCTCTATAAGCTCCAATTGCTTTCAAAACTCAGCAGCCCCGATAGTATCGCTAGAATCCCCCCCCCCCCCCCCCCCTGTTATACCACATCACCCCTGTTTTACAGCAGCTTTACTGGATTCCTGTTAAGTTTCACATTTGACTTTATTTGATTCTCTTGGTTCACTTTCAAGGTCATCCATAATCTTGTCCCCCTTCATATCGGTCCGACGTCCTCCATATCCATACTCCCTCTCCTTTCAATTTCAATTTAGGTGAGCTTTATTGGCATGACAAAAACTGTACATTTGTATTGCCAAAGCAGTTGCTGCTGGGCTGCTTACAAATAGTGCACATATGTATTAACAGAAAGAAAAAGAATAATAGTATAGTAATAATAAAATATATAAAAAGTATTAAGCTGTAGTGTATTGGTTAGAAGAAATAAATAAAGTATTAGATTTACAGAGGCAAAATATACATAAGATATAATACAGTAATATGGCATAATATAATCTACATGTGCTGGAAACCCAGATCAGGGCAGACGGACGAAGTTTTTTTCTCTTCTATCGTGACAGGCAGACACAGATTGAGCAGCAGCAAACACGCAGCAGTTCTTGTGTTCTCCTAACAGATACTGCAATTTCTCCTGGTTTGAAAGAGTTTTAATTGTCTGATGGATCTGCTGTATTTTTATCATAGAACACTGTCCGTATGTCTGTGTATTTGGAGCATTCTGTTAGAAAGTGCAGTTATGTTTCCATCTCATTCAGATCACACATTCAGAGAACACAATCTCTCTCCAGTGGAAGCCATGTTTTTTCTGTGTCTGCCCCGTCTCTATCATCTGCTTGTGTCCACTGAGTCTGTATCTGGTCAGCGTGCTTCTCAGTTTCTTATCTGACACTGTGTACAGATACTCTTCCATACTGTACTCTCTCTTTAGGGCCCAAATAGCATTGCATTGATTAGTGCAGTAATCTGACTGATTCTGATGTTGTGATTCAGAGCATCAGTAGATGTTAGTGAAACATCAGGACTGAAGCTGTGGTTCAGCTGAGGGAGGGGCTTCCTTTTCTTTGCTCTTCTCTTGGTATTGCAGGCCTTTATAATGATATGATTGGGGCGTCACTGAGTTTCAGATGTATCCAGAAATTTAATTGCCATTTTTGTATCTTTATGTTAGAGGACATTTGCCTAATTCTGCCCGGCATGCGTTATTTGTTGCGTGCTGGTGCACATGTAATATATATTTACAGAGTTCTGCATGCAGGGGTCTCAATTGGATGTTTTTCCCATTGGTGAAATCTTGATTTGTGATTTGTCAGTGTACCCCACACCTCACTACCATGGAGGGCAATGGGCTCAATTACTGATTCTAATATTTTCAACCAAATTCTAATAGGGATTTCTATAGGCCCTGCATGCTTTATATCTCAGTTCATTCACACCATGATTAAAGTTTCCTGTGGATGTGATTTTTCAAACCCAGGTAGTTGTAGTGTGATGTTTGTGTTATCTGGTTAGTGCCTAATGTAAATGTGTTTTGTGTTACTTGGGATCTGCATCTTTTCTGAAAGATCATGATGCTTTGGTTTTCTTCAGGTTGACTGTCACGGCCCAGGGTCTGGCAGTATTGATTCTAGCAGGTCCAGGGTTCTGCTGTAAACTTAACCATGTTGAGTGGTAGACAGCAGAACCAGATCGTCTGCATACAGCAGGCATTTGATCTGTGAGTTTGGTGTAGGGTGAGGCCAGGGGCTGCAGATCGCTTGCCAGACTGCTCGCCAGTTTCATTGATGTAAATGTTAAACAATGTTGGGCTTAAGCAGCAGCCCTGTCTCAGTCCACGCTCTTGGGAAAGATACCTCGTACATTTGGTGACGATTTTTACACCACATTTACTTTTCAGTGTACATTGATTTGATAAGGTCATAGATTTTTACCTCCTATGCCACTTTCAATAAGTTGTAAAATAGTCCTTGGTGCCAAATTGAGTGAAAAGCTTTTTTCAAAAAGTCAGTAAAGCATGCATATATTTTACCTTTATCTTGGTTAACATGTGCTTCAATTAGAGTATGTAATGTAATAGATGTGGTCAGATGTACGGTTATTTTGGTAAAAATCCAATTTGACTTCTGCTCAGTACATTGTGTGTGGTGATGAACGTCTAATAGTCGAGCATGTTTATTATGCTACAGAATAAACTTTCCCAGGTTGCTGCTCACGAATTTATCTCTGTTTTTAAAGATTGGTGTTATCAAGCCTTGATTCCAGATGTCAGGGAAGTAACCTACACTCAGAATCACATTGAATAGTTTTAGAATGGCTTATTAATATTTACAATATAATTCTTTGTATATATGTATTTCTTGTTTCTTTTCTATTGTCTTGTTTGTAAATTTAATTCACAGCATCATATCATCATAAAAAAATCACCAACAAAAAAAACACATAATAAATACAAATATAAATAATAATAAAAAAATTACAAAAATTATAAATTTGCCTTAACTTAAAAAAAACTTTTTTTTAAATGACTAAATAAACAGTGCTCTACATTGTGTGCCAAAAACATAAATGTTATAAACAGCATTTAAAAAATAATAATAAAAAAGTAGTAGAACAAGGAAAATTCACAAATTATAGATACATAAAGGCTTAAATGCTTTAAGATAATTAATGGGGAAACTTTTCCCGTAATCAAATACTGCACTGACGCCTTGTTGTAATTACTGTGATTTTGAGATGACAACATGTTCACACCCTTCAGGACTCAGAACCATTGCACTATCAATCCCAAAACATAACTAATTAATCTGAGGTGGTCATGCAGTACAACTCATAGCTCTCAGAAAACTCCCAGTTCACACACCTAAAAAAATTAATCAGGATCTTAAAGATCAGGCTACAGGCAGGTGTGTTTCAGGGTTGGAGTTGCGTCAGACCTCCTTGGATCTTTAAAAATGCAATTTCAAAAAGTGCTTCAAAACCCCTCCTGACCCACCATTCAACGCTTTTTCCACTGTGAGATCGCAGGTTGAGAGGATGGCAGCACGAGTGTCTTGTTCGCTGATGGCTGTTTTGTTGTGTCTTGCTTGCCAAAGGACCTGTCACAGGTGAGGACTTTTAAATTCATTACACAACAGCGCAAAGAAAATATGTAAATAAATACAAATATGACTTAAGGGACATGTCAGAGCATATAAATATACAGTGTAGAGTTGGTTTAGTTTAAATAACCTGATAAAGTTTATCTAAAGTTATGTGTTTATAGTTTTCTTGCAAGGAAAATACAATGACAAAGATGAGCATTGTTTATTTTTTTTTATTTAGGAGCCGTTGATTTGGAAAAAACTGTGTTACCATCAGGTATGCATGCCATCACTACTGTCCTCTTGTTAAATTTTACGAATGCTCTGTAGCCTACTTTACCCGTTTAACAACTCTTAGTATTCAATTTAGCATGGGAGCTAATTACAACTTATAATGTTGAAGTACTATCTAACAAGCAACTTATTCAAATAGTCGGATCGCATTGGTTTAATTTGTTGTCTATTTTGCTTCAAACTTATTGTTCCTATTTTGGATTCTTTCTTGAGCATGAAAATCCTTAAAAAGCAGGTCATATGGGTTTTCTAAAAATATATTTTCTGCAATTTGTTGCGTAGCTATCCTTCAATGTAAACAGTCTGCAAAGTTGTTAATCAAAAAAGTGCATTATAAATAAATATTGTCTCTCAAACGAAAGAGTTGACTCAGAATTGCCTTATTGAGTCTTCATATTTTAAAATCTTCTGCCTGTTAACGATCAATGTCACTAGGTCTGACCTGCCCACAAACACTTCTGCTGGTTAGTGTGTTTACATCAGGTCGAGAAGATGCTGTGTTCTGCACCGGGAACACAAGTTTGTTTTGTTTTCATTGCTGAAAGATGATGACATGACGTGTCCAAGATTAAAATTAATTTAAAACCAATTCTAAAACCATATGACCTGCTCTTTAAAATGTAACTGTGGTTGTGATGGTACACTCTAAACAAAAATGGTGCTAAATAGCACTAAAAGTGGTTCATTGGCTTGTAATCATAGTGGAACACTATATTTTAAATGTGCTATACAGCACCTTTGTCAAATGTAAATCAATATGAAGTGCCATATTGCTTCAACAAAAATATGCTCAACAGCAGCCTACCCAACAGTGGTTCTTTGGCTTGTAATCATACGGAACCTCTTTATTATATGGTACCTAATTGTATACCTAATTATTTGAATACATAACAGCAGTTAATAAATGAACAAAGGGGTGATTTTTATTTATTTTATAATTTTTATTTATTTATTCAGTGACAATGTTTTTTCTGTTATGTGTTTTGTGCATCAGCAAAGCCAGGAATGTGTCCCCAGAAACAATGTTAAAGAACCAGTGTTTGGAGTGTGTGCTGAATTGTGTTCCCGTGACAGTGACTGTCCCGAATGATCAGAAATGCTGCAGCAATGGATGTGGGACATCAGTGGTATGCCTTCCATATAAAGGTATTTAATATTATATTAATGTGTGGATCTATTTATTTTTTAATGCAGTAAGGTGTTTAGTAAAAGAGAGTTTCTGTCATGTGTTTGTGTGTAACAGAAAAGCCAGGAGTCTGCCAAGGTACAACGTAATAGGAATTTGTGTTGTGAGCAAGAATAACTGTTTCAATGATGGTGAATGTCCGAATGATCAGAAATGCTGCAGTTATGGATGTGGACGTCAGTGTATGGATCCATATAGAGGTATTTATATTATATTAATGTGTGGATCTATTTATTTTTTCATTTATTTCTGAATGCAGTAAGGTGTTTAGTAATGAGGTGTCTGTCATGTGTTTGTATAACAGAAAAGCCAGGAGTGTGTCCAAGGAACAACGTAATAGGAATTTGTATTGTGAGGGAGAATAACTGTTTCAATGACGGTGAATGTCCGAATGATCAGAAATTTTATTTTAATGGATGTGGAAGTCAGTGTATGGATCCATATAGAGGTATGTATATTATATTAATCTTTGGATCTATTTTTTTATTTTTATTTTAGTGCTGCGGCACTAAATGTGGATGCGCATGCACACCTCAGTTTAAAGGTATTTGCTATATTGATTTCAATCGCAAAGTGCTTGAAGTTGCTCCATAGCGCCATTTGAAGCACATGGCTTTCAAAATAACTACAACTCGCTCTAAAAGTAAAACTTGTAGTTCAGGATTTGAGTGTTTGTGATGTGTTTGAGTTTGAATGCATCTAAATGAACAGACTAATTCTTGCTATCTGTATCCATGCAGTAAAGCCTGGTCCATGACTCAAACCAGATATGTGCTGATAACTCTTCCCGTGATGATCAATATCCTGCCACACAGAAGTGTTGCCCAACCACCTGTGGACATGCATACATCTGTCTCTCTCTCTCTCTCTGTCTCTCTGTCTCTGTCTCTCCATGCTATCCTTGAGATCTTTTGCATTCATTAAATAAATCTCATAGCTTAGTAAAACTTCTGTCTGTGTGTGTATGTTGTTGGGTTGAAGTACAAATCTCATACGGTTTGAAACAACAGGTTGACACTTAAAGTGCCCCTATTATGGGTAATGAAAGGTTCATATTTTGGTTTTGGGAGTCCCCAACAACAGGTTGACATCCATGCAAGGTCAAAAAACACTTTCATTGTCATAAAATATGCATTTTTTTTTTCCTTTTTTGCTCAACTCCCAAACGATTTGTTTAACGAGTAATTTTTCCAACCCCTCCTTTGTGTGATTCTAAACTGCGGTGATTGGTCTGATGACACAGTCTGCTGTGATTGGTCTACTGTGTGCAGCGCATCTCAATGACAGAATGCCCATCCTCATTACTAGCCCACAGCTCAGTGGTAAACACCTAAATAGCCAATTATATATGTGTTATGCAGAAATGTATTGCAGTTTGTACACCAACATATTGCTATATTCTTTATCAGAACTGCAAGTAATAACAATGACAAACATTTACTATTCATCAACACATTTCTAGACAATTGTAAGCAAACAGATATTGCTGTTAGACGGAGACCTACAAGCTGAATGGAGTGAACACAACATGCACAACTAAATATGTACACTCACTAGCCACTTTATTAGGTACACCTTGCTAGTACTGGGTTGGACCCCCCTTTGCCCTCAGAACTGCCTTAATTCTTTGCAACATAGATTCAACAAGGTGTTGGAAAAATTTACATGATGATGCATCACACAGTTGCTACAGATTTGTCGGCTGGACATCCATGATGCGAATCTCCCGTCCACCACATCCCAAAGCTGCTCTACTGGATTGAGATCCTGTGACTGTGGAGGCCATTTGAGTAAAGTGAACTCATTGTCATGGTCAAGAAACCAGTCTGAGATGATTTGAGCTTTGTGACATGGTGCATTATCCTGCTGGAATTAGCCATCAGAAGATGGGTACATTATAGTCATAAAGGGATGGCATAGTCACCAATACTGTGTCTGTGGCATTTAAACGATGCTCAGTTGGTAATAAGAGGCCCAAAATGTGCCAAGAAAATATCCTCCACACCATTACACCACCAGCAGTAACTTGAACTATTGAGACAAGGCCGTATGTAGCCATGCTTTCATGTTCTTTACGTTAAAATCTGACCCTACCATCTGAACATTGCAGCAGAAATCAAGACTCATCAAACCAGGCAACATTTTTTCCAATCTTCTATTGTCAATTTTGGTGATCCTGTGCGAATTGTAGCCTCCGTTTCCTGTTCTTAGCTGACAGGAGTGGCACCCGGTGTGGTCTTCTGCTGCTGTAGCCCATCTGCTTCAGGGTCGACGTGTTGTGCGTTCAGAGATACCAGATGCCTTTCTATCATCTCTAACAGTCTGTCCATTCTCCTCTGACCTCTGACATCAACAAGGCATTTTCGTGCCCACAACTGCCGCTCACTGGATATTTTCTCTTTTTCGGGACCATTATCTGTAAACCCTAGAAGATGGGTTGTGCGTGAAAATCCGGTAGATCAGCAGTTTTTGAAATACTCCTGTCTGGCACCAACAACCCTTCCACGTTCAAAGTCACTAAATCCCCTTTCTCCCCCATTCTGATGCTCGATTTGAACTTTAGCAAGTTGTCTTCGCCACATCTAGGAAGATCACTTTACCCATTTCATGGAAGTTTTCATATAGTTAATTTATTTTAAAATGGTTGTAAAATGGCAGTTCTCTATCTTCTGCTATTACTTCAGGGATTGACTTTTTATGTTCTTTTTCCTTCACTTTCTTTTTGAGAAATTCTTGTTCTCTTGGTTACTAATTAGGATCATCTGTGTCTTGTTTTGTTATCATTCTCTCTGTATATTTAGGGTTTGTCCATTCAATGTCAGATCTTGATTTAATTTGAATGTGTAAGGGAATCAGGTCAGTTTACCCTGGGAATAACTTGCATGAAAAGGGAATTAAAAAAACAGTAGGACATTATTCAGAATTAATTATTTGACACTTCACACTTCAACTATTTGTCCACTGGTAAATTTCAAATTAGCGTATCTTACCAATTCTGGACAGAATATTACTTGTGTGGCTACTGTGTAATCACAAATGTCATATAACACTGACTAATCAAGGTAACCAGATCTAAAGTTTAAGGCAGGAAATTGTAATAATTTGTAATATAAACACACTTTCGTTACAATTTTAAAAAATTAAACTTGCACATTCAGATGAGTTGGAAAGATTTTTGAATGAAGAGTGGGAATGGAGTCCCACAAGTGTCTAGCGCTGGAAGTTATTTCTCAGACTAGTGACCAAGAGGAGCCATCAGTTTACTAAATTAGCCTTGGTTTCATGCTCTTAACAGACTTTGAATTTGGTATCACAGACACCAGTTTACCAAGAATCTAGAGTAGCTGCAAGGAGCATGAAATTCTAGGGGGTGAGGGGAGATTCACAAGAGTCTAGGAGGGTGTCTGTTTGATGGGACCTTTTCTTTTTGAGTTAATCTGCTTTCTGATTTGCTATAGGATTTATTACATGGTGTGTTAGACTTCCTTCTTTTGACCATTTCTCACCACTAAACAAAACAACCAAAAAATTAATAATTTAAAAAAAAAATATGGTTTTCTCTGTTGGTCAGGGTCACTTCTTGGTCAGCACTAAGCCTCCTGTAATTTATAGGCCCAAGATGAGATCATGGGGGGAGGGATCAACTGCTAAGATTTATGACGACATCTGGAATGTAGAACTCTATCTTTTCAGAAGACCCAGATCATATGAGGCCTTATTCGTTCATATTCTGACAAATTGTCAATGTTACTGCAGTACTTATTTACAGAATTAGTATGTTTCTTCTTTACTCAAGAATAAATAATTTTGTTGAATTTTACGTCACTATACATTGAGAACATTGACACATTCGATTACATTTTCTGAAGCAAAGCAAAAGGACAAAAAGAAAAGCTTTGCTGGTCGGTCATAGTGATATCCATTTAACAAATGTATTTTTGATTTAAATTTGAATCTATGTTTATAGAAGTTTAGATTGTGCAATGGAGATTGTGTGCAGGATGATCGTGATTTTATGTGCAATAGTAACAGAAATCTCCAACTTTTCTAAGAACCAGATTCATTACAATGAGCTGTGTCTTGCTTTTTATTTTTATTTTTTCAAAGCACAGACATGATCTGTCTGTAAAGTAATACCGTATCTAACCACTGTGGTTAATAACTGTGCTCCATTTACATTGTATATGTACAGTGTTGGGGGAAAATTTAACAATGAATAAAATACAATCAGAAAATGAGTGTGTCAAAGTTAAATAATAAAATGTCATTACATTTAAAAAGGTGTGAAGCAGTAAATGACTAGATGCACAGAATAATGTCTAAATAAAACATCATTAAAAAAAAATTAAAACGACGTCATTTGTTGGTAAATATGGAGTAAAGTTCTGTGTGCAAATTACTGTATGCTTTGATTTAACCATTTGTTATTAAAATAATAATAATAAAAATATAATAATAATAATAATAATAATAATAATAATAATAAAACCATTTTAATTGTTATAAGTTTGTAGAATATAAGTAAAACATTGTTAAAATACTGCACAGTTGCTGATTTTTACAACTTGACCAGTTCAAAATGATTTTTCGCCTTATTATTTAAAAAAAAAAGCAAACGATTAGAAATGGCACAGAATGATCATCATAACAAATTTTATTATGGCACAACAGATACATTTAGGCAAAGTTGTTAAATGACACATTTAACACACACTCTCAAGGTAAAATAATAATAATATAATATAAAATGCTTAATAGTTGTAGGATCATTTATATATATATTATAAGGTAGGCCTAGTCCTGCTACTGTACATTGATGTGACATTGACTGTACAGATGTACTCTACAGTGATGTGAATGAAGATAAAAGTTCATTTTGAAATCAAAAGTATTAAAATAATGTGATTGTTGTCGGTGTCTGCACATAAAAGAAGTTTTATAGTATTTGAGCATATCTCGCCTCAAATAAACAGTTTCTCCTACAAACACGTAGAATAAAGTCAGATCTCTGCTGATGATCCTGTAAGACAGGTTGTTTCATGAGGCTCATTAGCTACTGAAAGGATTTTTTTATCATGTCAATAGTTCATGTTTTCACCTCATTGATTATGCTGATATGTTAAAATCACCTGTAAACTGCTACTTAAAGCTCATTCACTGGTGTCAACAGCCACACCATCACCATAAATCTCTTAAGAGCATTTCATTGTATTTTGCTGTTAAAGCAGGTTTCATTTAAAAACATCAAAAAGTTAAAACCACTGAGCAAAAGCTCAGCTAAAATGTAAGTGATGTTTATACAACTGAAGTGTTATATGTTGGTAACAAATGTACATTTATTTCTGAATTTTTTTATTTTATTGTTTTATGTTTTGGATTATTTTAATTGTGGTACTTATACTTTTTCTAATATTCATTTGTCTATATGTCTATAATAAATATAAAGAAGTAAAAAAAAAAACAGAAATACACAGAATAATTTGAATTGTTGTGGCAAAACTTAATCAACTCTCATTAGCATAAGGAGACAGGCTCACTCTCAAACTTACAATTAAAAAGAAGCTTTTAAATTCTTTGCAAAGAAGGTCAGACAGTCATACAGAAACACAAGTCGCTGCAGAGTGTGACAAGGAAGGGAGGGCAGTCCTCCGCTTTATATCTCTTTTCCCCAGTCAAGGTTACAAACTCTTAGCAGCTGTACTTTTCCATAGATAACAACAAAGTCAAAAACACAACACTATATCATTCTCCTGAAAATTGGTTCTTCCATATTTAAGGCCTAGATGACCTCCCAGGTCATCCTTAGACGCCTGTGGGTCTCCCAGTTGCCTCCCTTCTGTACCTAACATGGCTCTATAGATCTTCTGTCACCCATACATCTTACTCCTAAGCCCCAAACTCATTTCCTGCTGTCTCCGCACAGCAATTCTAAGAAAACATATGCATATACCTACATTTCCATAAGCATATATGGTCAGCCAGAAGTTCATGCAGATGAATTTTTCCACTACAGAATTCATTTAGTGATTTATATTTTGATAAACACGTAGTACATAAATGCTTAAAATGTGTGAATGAGTCAAAACGGGTTTTATTTCAGATTTTATTTTATTTTTTTATTTATGCAAATCTGCTCCTCCTTTCACAAGTACTTTACATCAGTGAAGCTCCTCCCACAGCAATTCACCAAATAAAAGTTGGAATATTCCCATCAGTGAAGAAGAGTTTTCAGTGACAACAGGAGTGACCCAGAGCCCTGCAAAATGAAACCTGAAGATACTGAAAAACAGAGAGGTTGGTGTTTACTCTTTATTATTCATTTATGAACATTAAGATAACAGAAACTTAAAGAACTGGTTGTATTTAGTCCTACTAGCTGTGAAACTACAGCAGTAGCAAATAATATACTGTGGGTATGAAATCACTATCACAAACTGAAAATGTATAACTTTTGTGTTTTTCAACAAATAATTAGTGAAAGGAGATTTGAATATTATACAAGCTTTTTATTTATTAATTTTCTATCTCAGTCAAGCTTATTTTCTTATCTTATCTTCCGAATGATGTCACTTCCTGATATGAGAGGTTGTGACAGGTGTGAAAAAATGTAAGAAATGCTCAATTTTTTTTTTTTATAAGCAAAAGTGTGTCACAACAGTGTTGAATGAGTAATGCTATTGCTAATACATTTTTTATTTGAAAGTAATTAATGTTTTTTTTTTCTTTTTAGATAAATACAATAAAGGAATGCAACCATCATATTTTTTGTTAATATTAGATAATTGTGTAGTTTATCAAACATATTCAATAGCTCTCACTTCTACAAACAAATAATAATGGGAATATTAATGTACACAATTCATGAACATATAACTAAATTTCTAAAAAATCATCATAAAAATATTTTTTTTTGTGTATCAACGTAAATTATTTCTTCTGTTAAGTTTTAATGTCTTTTTTTCCCTTCACATTCTGGCTTTGAGTTTTTTGAATGATTTACTGAAAACTTTTTTTGCTTTCATTTTAGACCTGATGGAAGAGACGGAGGAGAGTGAAGAACTGAGTGAAGCAGAAGAAAAACACGTCAAAAATGGAGTAAAATCTCTGAGTCGCTCACAGGCTCAACGTAATTTTATACTGAAAAGAAACCCTTCCCAAAAATTCACTTGCCTTATATGTGGTAAGACTTTCCCATACAAGCAAAGTCTTAAAGTTCACATGAGAGATCACAGTGAAGAGAAGCCGTACACATGTGATCAATGCGGGAAGAGTTTTAAACAAAAGGGACACCTTAAGAGACACATGATAGTCCACAGTGGTGAGAAACCATACACGTGTGATCAGTGCGGGACGAGTTTTGCGTATGACAAACACCACTTTTAAAAAGCCATCTGCGTTCTCATTCTGGAGAAAAAAACCTTTAGCTGTGATCAGTGTGGCAAAACGTTTTTTAAGGCAGCATATTTTGATCCACTTGAATGTTCATACAAAGGAGAAGCCTCACATGTGTTCATTGTGTGGAAAGAGTTTTTCACGGATGGGTACTTTAAAATTACACCAGAAAAGACACAGCGGTGAGAATCTTGCATGCTTTGATTGTGGGAAGACCTTCTTTACAGATGCAGAACTGAAAAAGCACCTGACGACCTGCCCGATCACATGGAGAAAAAAACCTTACAAGTGTTCACACTGTGACAAGAGATTCAGTCGATTAGAATTGTCTGAAAACACACGAGAAGATCCACACCTGGAGAGAAGCCGCACACATGTGACCAGTGCGGAAAGAGTTTTACACTACTAGGAGAACTTAAGGTTCACAAGAAAATCCACACTGGAGAGAAACCGCACACACAGTGATCAATGTGGGGAAGAGTTTTCACAGTAAAATCACAACTTAAACGTACACATGAAGATCCACACTGGAGAGAAGCCGTACACATGTGGTCCGTGTGGGAAAGAGTTTACAGACAGAGTGGCATTTTCAAATTACATCTGCGTTCTCATTCTGGAGAAAGACCATTCAAACTGTGATCAGTGCGGTAGAGAATTTTTTTTTGGTCAGGATCCCTGAAGGAACACATGAAAGTTCATACACAGGAGAAGCCTCACAGAAAAAAGTGTTCTTTGTTGTGGAAGAGTTTTGAGTCAGCGAGATACTTTAAAAAGACCACCAGAAAAGTCACAGCGGTGTGAAGGATTATATGTGCTTTGATTGTGGGAAGGCTTTTGTTACAAATGCTGAACTAAAACTGCACCAGAGAATCCACACTGGAGAAAAACACACTGGAGTGTTCACATTGTGACAAGAGATTCCGCCGTCAGAACATCTGAGAACACATGAGAGGATCCACACTGGAGAAAAAACCATATCACTGCCCTCCATGTGGGAAGAGTTTTACTCAACCCATCTTCTTTACGCAGCCACAGATGTCCAAACACAAAGAAGTTCATATTCAGGTCTGACTCTTTAAAGTGTCAATGCTGCATCCGCACCAAATGTGACGCATAATGTCAAGTAATACAAAAAAAGCTCTCTTCTATATGAATCTGTCCTATCCAGCTGCAGGATGAGACAGGACAAAGACACATAATCAGAAAAAAAAAATTTCACGAGTGAGATCAAATTGTCCTCCCTAAAATGTGTGAAACAAATGAAAAAAGTGTGTAGACAATTGCAAGAGACGACTTCTGCTGGTGCTGAAAAAGTGATGATGAAGATCAGCTGGATCCCAGTTGCATTAACCGAGTCTTAGCACATGAGAAAAACTCTAATGCAGTTGAAATACTACTGTAACTCTAGTTGTTCAACTCGGTTTTTCAAAGACTTAATTTTTTAATTCTGAATATATTTCAGTAAGGTATTAGGCCTACTGTAGAATTGTAGCAAATTGTTGTCTTGTTCATTTTGTATTATGTTAGGTTTTGAACATAGGTTTAATTGTTTTGAAAAGAATGTTAAAATGCAAATCGGCATGTAGGTATATAGAGTTTTGGCGTTTTTTATGTCTGAGTGGGAAAATAATTCGTGTAATTTGAAAGATGTAGTCACTGAATTCAATTCAGTTTGCAAAACACTGTAATTATTTTGTTCAGTGGGCATTTCTGCAGGTTGCATAATTACTCCAGGAGATGGCGACAAGTGACTGTGTTTTGCCCTGTTTTTGTTCTGTACCGCCTAGACGTTTTTGGGAGCTAGGCCCTTTTGTATGTGATTCAGTGAACTGAATTTCGAAATGACCGACTGACCACTACATTTGTGCGTTATTAATATACTAATACTATACAGCTGCAATGAAACGTAGCCTATTTCAGAGCGAGTCCCTAAAACATATCGGATATATTAAATAATATCCTATATTTCTTTTAATTAAAAACATTGAAATTTGACAAACCAGTCGTTTTAAATTTCTAAAGTAAACGCTTGTTAAATATTAAATGTTTACGTGCATCTTAAATCGCAATTTTTGACCGTCAGAGTGATGTTGAACCGCTACTGAACTATAACGCGTGAAACTGAATCAGTGTAGTCCGATTCCCGAACGAATGGCTTTAGGAGTCGGTTCTTTCTAGTGAATCATAGATAACTTACAGCTCACTACATTAACATTTATGCTTTTAGCAGACGCTTTTATCCGAAGCGACTCAGTCTATACTTTTATCAGTGTGTTCCCTGGGAATTGAACCCATGACCTTTGGCGCTGCTAACGTGGGACTTAATTTAGTGTAGCTATTTGTTACGGCAAAGAAATGGGTAAACTAATTAGTTAAAAAATATATATATATATATATATCATAATATATATATATATATATATATCTATAATAATATATATATATATATATATATATATAAAATATGTAATATTTGTGTGTGAAATATAAAAAGCTTATGTTGATTATTAACTTTTAAATGAGCTATAAAAAATGAGAGGATCAAAACTTCAATAAAAAGTTTGTGTAAATGACCCACATGCACACAACACACGAAAATGTTAAAAGAAAGGGACACTTTTTTTTTTAGCATGTAATTTATTTTCAAATGGTTTCAAGCCGAGGCTTATTAAGTTTGTTGCATAACAGACCATTTCATAACCATATTTCAATGTTACAATACATAAACAACCAAACAAATACATATATTTTTAACGAAATTGATCATTTAAAACTGTTGTCTCTTCATGCATAGTTTTTGATGGCAAGCTGTAATAACTACAATTAACGAATTAAAATTAATCAAAAAGTTAATTATTCACCATTAATTATCACCAATGTGAAACTAAAACAAAAAACTACATTCATGGGGATGTAGTCATTGTAGCTTTTTGCCATTGTAGTTGAATGAGGTAAAAATTATTTTATTTTAGAGGCAATTTTTTTTTTTTTCTTATTGGAGATTTTTTTTCCCACGTTCAGATTTGCATAATTACCTTCAGCTTGTGGTCTTATGGAAAACTCAAGCTTTAGCAGCAGGTCTAGGCACGTTTAGTTTAACAGTAAATTTGAGTGAAGTGCCAACTGTTTGAACTGTTTCAATAATCACGTCAGGCCTGTTAAAACAGCACAACTCTCTCAGTCTTCATAAGAAATTTAGACACATAATTTCCACAGAAATGTACATATGCCACGAGCAACAAAGTTCCTGCAGCAGCAGAGATCAGCACACACAAAGCCGGGTCTATGGGCCGTGTGCTATATGATAAAGAAAGACAATCATTAATAAGAGTAAATGTAGGAAAAAAAAATTAAGCCAACTTGACCCTGTCCTATTTGGCAGATTTTGTGTACATTTGAGGTGTTGCAGACTTGCGTTTCCCATTCAGAGGCAGTACTAAGACCTCATCCTCAGGGAGGCTTAGGCCTCAGAGAGACCATTATACAAATTACCTACTGTAAATAAACTTAACAGTGCTTGTGAAAACAAGTGCACAGAAATTTCTAAATAGTGTAAAGTCAATTCAGTTATGTTGGCAGTTTCAACTGAAATCCATACCCCAACATAATGACAATATAATTAATTTCATATGTGAAATCAGTGAAATCAATAGGATTCCCAACAGGTTTTGGCTCATTTCATTTTTTCCCCTGCGGCTTGCCTTGTCATCTTGTCTTGTTCATTGTGAGTATTATGTTTGTTTCTGCCCTGCCTTATATTCTGAGTTTGATGCTGGCAGCGAGACTTGCATATCTCTCTGATATACTCATGTGTCAAGCCTCTGGCTCTGTAGAACATTCTCCAAAAAACACCACCACTCACTCAGTCTCTCTCACAAACATGTGAAAAAGTACCTGCGCATAAGCAGGTCTAGACAAGTGGAGCTGGGGGAGGAGGAGGGAATGTTTCAGACTGCACTGCTGGACTGTTATCGCTGTAATGAATTAGTGCCTGCTTATTTGTGAATAATAAATTTAAAAACAATTATTTTAAATTGTAATAATATATCACAATATTATTATTTTTTCTGTATTTTTAATCAAATAAATGCAGGGTTGATAAGCAGAAGAAACTTCTTTCAAAAAGTAATGTTTCCAAACTTTTGACCTGTACTGTATATACCAATTATGCAATTTACAAAAACTCATCTTCCATATGAAGCACTTTATTAACAATTTTCTTGATCATACAAGCTAAATACCTACATCAATCACTCTTCAAAAACCTTGTTAACTCTATTTGAGCATGGTGCAAGTGATCTGATATATATAAAGCCAAAATACCAACTCTGATGATGCATTGTTTAATCATTAAAAAAAAAAAATCCCCCCCTCTATATTCTCCTTTTTTTTTTTTTTTTTTTTTTTTAAGTGTTTAGTGGTGTGCCGTGGGATTTTTTACTTATCTAAACTATGCCATGGTAGAAAAAAAATGTTAGGAAACACTGCATCATAAAGTTTCACATCCAGCACAGCAGAGACGACCAATGGGATCACAGCTCCTTTTGACTCCAATTGTCACAGTCTGTAGAAAGAAGTAAACACTTCATTAAACGAAGTCTGTAGAAACGTCATTAAACAAACTCTTTCAAATAGACTTTGACATGTTTACTCTTACTGTTTTAAGGTATCAGGTACTAGTATTTAAGGCAGGGGTCGGCAACCTTTTCGGCATGACGTGCAATTTTTAATTTTTTTGGTTAACCACTGTGCCAACCCCGTTCTGTAGCTATTTATACAGTACACACACACATTTTAAATGATAAGATAAAAAAAAAAAATAAAATTATAAACTTTTCAAAAGTTTCTTGAATAATACAGATATACAGTGTGACCGTACTACACAATAAAAACGCCCTGCTTAAATTTAAACCCAAAACACAGGTGAACACCACTGTAACCGTTCAGTTTAATCGCCATTCAATATTAATGCGCTGCTTTAATTGATGTGTGCGCCAGAGGCGTGTCTACGTGGTGGCCAGGGGTGGCACCGCCCCCCCACTAGATGTCTTGAGATAGACTTGTTTTTAGTAAATTTCTAACTGCATCTGGCAGTGGCGGATCCTGGCATATGTGTAGCTCGTGAGCCTGGGACCGCTTTCTTCTCCTCATTATCCTTAATTTTTAGGCTGTTTCTATAGCGTGTGATATTTGACAGATATCGAGAGCGCATAATGTTACGTGATCCATTGTAATGCGCGAGCACGAATCTCCACACTCGCAAGTGGATTTCCTTCCTCACACAAAAATGGATGTGTGCTTTTAAATATACATTGTTTTTTATGAACTTGGATCTGCTTTTGCTCAGAGATTACGTGTATGCTCAAACGTTCTTTGCATCACTGAAGACTAGAAGCGCTTTTTTTCTAATTCAGATGAGGAGTAGGCTTATCTCATTAAATGGAAGCAAGCTGATTATAGTCCAGCCTCCTAGTTATTTATTTTATTAATAGCCTCCTTATTTTAGTTAAGTGGAGTTAACTTTAAATATGAATTTATCAAATTGTTTTTATTAAGTGCATTTGTCTTTTGTTGTTTGTTGTATATAAGTTTTGCAAAATAAAAGCGTATTAACCAGGTTCCAGAAATAATCACTGAGGGTGCTTCTAAAATTAGCGAGGGTACTCTACTGGACAAGCGAACATGAGACGGCTATACGACGTGCAGATCAAGTCTAAATTGCGTCGGTCAGTCTGGACCATATACGTCTACTCGAACGCTGCAAACCGGTTCATATCTGGACGTCAAAACTACGACGTCCCTTGGACGTCGATATGAGGTTCAAAAATTTTGAGCCGTCGGGCTAAGGATTTCTTGGGACCGTCTTTACAATGTGCAGAACAGGTTCAGAAAATAGACACTAACTTTTTTTTTATATACAATATAAAACACAACAAATCAATCCTTTGATTTTCTGATTAAATATCACATGTACCCTACTCTTCTGAAACATTTAGGTATTAAAACTGATTGTAATTATATAAATGTTTAAAAACATTCAAACATTTACTATATATATATATAATTACATAATGTGACCATTAAAATCTTACAGTGGAGTTATTTATGGTAGGTTTGTGGTATTTTTCACTGGAGCATTGACCAGAAACAAGCAGTTTACATCTGTATTAGATCTATAAATTACATATAGTACTTAACGTTATAGTCTTAATGCCCATTTTCACATATATTTTCTCCGTCTATTGGCTCTCTGGTCATCATTGTGTCAATCACTGCGGCTGCTCGAGAGTGGAATCCCAAATATAAAGTATGCAGATGTCAGTCCGAAACTTTAGCAACGGTGTGGCTGAAAAACAAAGTTCTACATTTTAAATAATCATAGGACTAGAAAGCTTGCAAGAGTTGTTCATTACCCTAAAAAATGCTGTCACTCTTTGTTTCGTGAGTGTATACACGATGTAATCTAGAACACCAATGCCCCCTTGGGGGGGCGAAACCACATACCCCGCCCCCCCCCACCCCTCCGGGCCACCCTCTTTTCAGCCCAGTGCCGGGAACCAGACTGGTCCACCGCACCCCATTTAAAAATGCTCTAGCACGAACGCCCGCGTGTAATAAAAGTAATAGTCAGAAGCTCATAAATGTGTTGTCTGGTGCTGGCCACGCGACTTTTATAACGATACTGAACGTGCATACATATTTCGCAGCCAACGAGGGGGTAAAATAGCTGTTTTTATAAGTTTTTGGGTGTGTTTGAATTAACTAAAATCAAGACCTTCATTGTTTATAGAGAGTGACAGGTCAAAACGGAGATAAGTTACACCGACTCTTTCTCTCAAAATGGCCATATAGATACCTTTCAATCATCAACTGGACAAGGGATGGCGTCAGTAATTAAGCATTTCTATCGTTAAACGTAGCCTATTGGTTAAAGCTGACTAATATTAAATGGGCTATTAGGCTTCTTCTTTCCCGCGCCTCTCTTTAATGTAGTAAAAAATAGTAGGTTAGCCGACCCCTGATATTGCAGGTATTAAAGGTATACTGTAAGAACGCGCTGATATCACCACTGTTTACTGAACATGTCCTGACAGAGTTTAGCTGATTGTCCAGATTGTGTGTGATCTGGTAGTGCTGATCAGGATTGTGTCACGATACAACAGGCTGTAAGGAAATGTTGTATTGGCTGATATTCCACCTCCAGAGGTAGAGAGAGGACCCGATGCTGAAAATCAGCACTCCACTGCGTGGGATGCATGGACAGATAAAACCGGCTCCTTTGTAGCCAGGAGAGAGTCACCAGCCCTCACTCATTGCACCAAGGAACAGCAGCAGCACACTTTTAAACCCGGATGGATGATGATGATGATGATGCTAATCACTGAGGAGAGTATCATTGGATGACAAGGAAACCAGGCATCAGGAGGCTGGAGAGTAAATAATAAATAAATAAAATCGAAATAAGTACAACTGTACAGTAGGTAAGATTGGTGTGTACGTAAATATTAAAATGTTAGGACTACGGTTTGCGGCAATCTAGTGAGAACAGGACTCTCACCATAAACAGTGACAAAGAAATTTTTTTGTGAAACTCATGTCTGTCCGAGATCGATACTTAGTCAAAACTCCAGTGTGTTCATTTCTTGATGTTTTTTCACTGGAGCATTGAACAGAAACAAGCAGTTTACATCTGTATTTAGATCTATAAAATTAATATAGTTAAATTAAATTATAGTCTTATGCCCATTTTCAACATATTCCTGTTCCCCGTCTATTTGCTTGGGTCCATCGTGTGGCAAATCACGAGGGTGTTTGGCCTACTCTTTTTTGGCATTAAAAGGCGATGGAATGAAGCTTTGCAAATACTTGAATGGCTTTGGCCAGCCAGTACGTTTGGCACGATAAGTAACTTATTTTTGACAGCCCACGTATTTTCAGTGATGGCTTACTGCTATGACATTTTGAGAGAAAAGAGCGGTGTAAAATTCCTTCTTCCGTTTTGTGTCACTTTTATAAACAATGAAGCTGGTAGTTATTCAAAAACAAAAAAACAAAAACATTTTCGTTGCTTTGAAAATAACCAGCGACTTCGTATCGACAGCAAAATAGCGTGGCGCTACCTGACAGCTGAAATTTCTGATATTACTTTTTGACCCCACGCCGGGGAATAGAAGCATTTTTAAGCTCAGGGTGGCCGTCACGAGAGCCACTGGCAGAGGTGACCGGGGGACATGGTTTTGCGGCATGTTGGGATGTCGTGTATACACTCGCTGAAACAGAGTGACTGGCATTTTTGATGTTTTCTGATCTATGTCCCATTGGCTCAGCCGGGAGACTTGTTTTTCGGCCGCACACGTTTTCGGGAATATTTATCTGCATATTCTCAGCTGGCCAGTGATTGACACAGTAGACGGCAATAATGGGCATTAGACTATAACTGGTAGCTTTATATTTAATTTATGAATCTAATACAG
>NC_056618.1:5736019-5762196 GCF_018340385.1 Cyprinus carpio | reverse complement strand
AAAATCGACATAACTTTTTTTTTATATACATATAAACACAACAAATCAATCCTTTGATTTCTGATTTAAATATCACATGTACCCTACTCTTCTGAAACATTTAGGTATTAAAATGATGTAATATATAAATGTTTAAAAACATTAAAATATATGGTGAGTCTTATGCACGATGCCGCAGTATGGCCCCCGCGGCCGCCTCTTTTCAGCCCAGTGCTGAATTTGGCCACCCCATTTAAAATGCTCTAGACACGCCCCTGGTGTAATAAAAGTAATATTCAGAAGCTCATAAATTTGTTGTCTGTGCTGCCACGCGACTTTTATTAATCGATACTGAATCGCTACATATTTCTCAGCAACGAGGGGGGTAAAATAGCTGTTTTTATTTTTTATTTTTTTGTTTTTTGAATAACTAAACTCAGCTTCATTGTTTATAGAGAGTGACACCGCTCTTTCTCTCAAAATGGCCATATAGTAGTTTTCATCACTGGACATGGCTGTCAGTAATTAAGCATTTCTATCTGTTTCTATCGTTAACACTGAAGCCTGGTTTGGTTAAAGTTAACTAATATTAAATGAATTTTGCAGCTGTCATCTTACTACGCTGCCGCTTTAATCAAAAGGTATACTGTGAAGAAAATCACAAATCACAACTGGGTATTAAGGTATACTGTGAAGAAACGCTGATATCACCACTGTTACCTGAACCTGTCTGACCAGTTTGCTGATGTCCAATGTGTGATCGGGTGCTGACAGTATGGTTCAACTACACAGCTGTAGCTGTTTATATCTGAATTCCACCTCCAGAGGTAGAGAGAGACCGATGCTGAAATCGCCTCACTGATGCTTGACATAAACTGTCTCCTTTGTACCAGGAAGGGAGAGTCAACATGCACTCACACATCACCACATGATAACACAGCAGCACACTTTTTAAACCCTGTATGATGAATGATGATGATGATGAACACTGAGGAGAGTATCTGGTGATGACAGGAACAGGCACAGGAGCTGGAGAGTAAATAAATAAATAAATAAAAGAATAAGTACAACTGACAGTAGGTAAGATGGGTGTTACGTAAATATAAAAGTAGGCTACGGTTTGCATCTGTAGAATAGGCTACTCACCATAAACAGTGACAAAGAATTTTTTTTGAAACTCTGTCTGTCCCAGATCGATACTCTTAGTTCACTAAACCTCCGTGTGATTCCATCTTGATGTTTGTGATGGTTGAGATCTCCAGTCTGTCTGTCGAGCATGCAGACTGTCTCTGAATATCGTGTTCACTGGATGTAATGCTGTTTCCTGACTTTATTCTGATTAACAATAAGTTCTGCTCGATCTCCAAACCTGCCACTCGGTTCTCTATGATCGCGACCTGTCTTTCAGTAAAACCATTCAGGAGAAGTGAAAGAAAGCTCCCTGCATCGCTGACACGATCTCAATCTGTCTCAAGCGCCCTAAGAGATCAAAACATTAAAATGTAAATCAATATAGATACACTGTAGGCTAGATAATTTAAACCATCAATCCTTAAATGTTTTAAACGATTATCTTAGCTGATCTGTAGGCTAGCTTAGCCCTGCTAACACTGAGGCCATCAAATACATTGACACTCACCCAACACAGAAAGGAGGAAAAAAATAAAACAGACAACATAACAAGGTCCGTGTGAAACATTTTTCTTCAACCGTTTGAGATCCGTTCAGTGGCTGATCCCTTAATGTCTGAAAAAAATGAGGTTGATTTCAAGAAATACGACAGAATCGCGTCTAACAAATGGTTTCAGTGTTTTATAAACACGTATTGTGTAGATGATAACTTGTGCTGAGTCAAGCAGATAAAAAACGCTTCAGCCAATCAGTGTACAGAAGAAAAAAACAACTCTTTCAGTCTGCGCGCTTCCGTGAAGGTTTCGTAACCCAACCCCGCCTTAAAACCCCTTTTTCCAACCCATTTTTCTAAGTCCTTATAAACCCCCTAAAATTGAAATCCGTGCTTGGTTTAGACCTATATGCGTGCTTTTACATGAAAATCATTGCCTTAGGCCTATTATTGATTTTTACTGAAGAAAATTCACTGCTAGGTAAGGACTTAAGCGCAAATCGACTGTTTATGGATTCACTGTTTTATATATCTGTGTAGAGTGAAAATCTGTCTTGATGGAAAATAATATATCATATCTAGCCAATAAATCAACTGCACACATGAGCGAGACGTTTGTCCACTCGAGAGAAACCTCATTTATTTGAGTCATCCTGCCACTAAACGGATGTGAATTAAACTCAGACCACAGCAGGTTTCACTTTGACTCAGAGAAGGAGCTGCTAAAGCATTCAATTTCAACATTTATCTTACTAAGAATATGCAGAATATGACAAGCCTCGAATAAAGAAGCATTTCATAATTTTGATCTCATCAAGGTCGACTATGGAACATTTCGAAATAGTATATAGGCTACAATATAGGCTTATGACGCTACACACCCGCTTTCTCGAGAAACCACGTGACTTGGGAGGTTTGATAAGTCCATCATCAGTGCACTGAATCAATGCTGTTGTAGTTCAGACGCGGTCAGAATACGCGTGTCCAGAAGCCCGAACAATCAGTATTGACGAATAATCCTTTCTTTTGGGGACATAGGCTATTCATGCTATTCATCCTATAAATCCTAAAAATACGAAACATACTTATCAAACAAACAAAAAAAACATTAACAATAATAAATCGGAAACAGACGGATCGTCTTTTTTAAACAAACATGAATAATTTTTTCTATAAATAGAAATACTGATAAATCACACTGTTAATAATAATAATCGACAGCAACACTGTAAAGGTTTTGAGGGTTAGTTGTTTGTGCGCGTGTGTATTTGTGTGATTGTAGTAGTGGGAACACTACAAGGGCGGCCCACCTGTAATATTCACACACACACACACACAACATTAAAAAAAAACTCTCCAAAACGAAAAAAAATCCTCCTTCTTAATAAACAGAACAGAACACACACACACACACACACACACACACACACACACACAACACACCACACACACACACACACCCACCACACACACACACACACCCACACACACACACAAATTAGTGCTACTCTTTACATCAAACACTTAATCATATTCCTCATAAACTACCATCCCAACCTCCTAACATATACCCCCATTTGTCACAAACTACCATTCCAACATCATAATCAGACAAATAATTTTAATAAATACTAAACATCTAACATTACTTAGCATGCCTGTACTGTTGTTCCTGTCAATTTGCCGCCTGTCCTTCTAACATTTAGGCATGCGCCTAAAATGCTTGTTTAATGGAAATAGGAAAAATTTGTTTTTACATTTAAAACAGCAAACCCTACTTAAAAAGGCATGTCATGCACCTTGTTTTCCCATTTTTGTTCAGTCCTAAGAGTAGCGTCAATGTGAAGACACTCTCATGCTTGTGTGCTTGATGTTGTGTCCAATTCATTTAACACCCAAGAATTTTTCAATAAATCCAACAGAAATAGAATCGAAGACATTTATAATGTGCATTCTCGGTACCGAATAGACGAAATCTTTGGCTCCGCCCTGTAAGGTGTTAAGAAGCACAATACAAAATAAATGGATGTTTACATGCCATTCAGGGACCCGCTTGTCTTGGGCAGATGGGCCTGTGCTGCCTAAGCAGAATAGTAGGCCTATTGTTGTGCCCCCTCCTTAAAAAAACAAACAAAAAAAAACAAACAAAAAAAAAAAAAAAAAAAAAAAAACTCAAATGTGACCTTTTGAAGTAAAATAAATACATTTGTTAGATTATTATTTGTATATATTTATAAATTAAAACATGTAGCTCTCAGACAATTTGGCTATGATTTTTTGGAATATACAGTTGTGTCTGATTGATGTTAGATTCTTCGCATCGCAGCAGAAACTCCCCAAAAAATAAGTGCCATTTGTAATAATGTGCCATAATTGGTGTATTTTGAATTAGCCATACATTTTTTTTAACTGTGTTATTCAAAAACCATTGATTATTATTAATTAACCAATCATTATTGCCTAATTGTTTTTATACAATACATTTAAATCATGACAACTAGAATATTAAGTCAAATGCGTTGGTGGCGGTGGTGAAATTATTACTGACATTAAAACACGTTACTAGGTCAAGCAGTTCAACCAAAAGTTTCCACAAGGGATTATGAACGTAGTAGTCTATCCTCAAAAGGAGATGCCCACAGGCTTCATCCTGGGATCACGGGCACAGATGCGGTTTATTTTCTCTGCGCTGGACTGCGCTGTATGTCTTTTCCCAGATATAACCTGTCCATTAATTATGTTGATAATTTGAATTTCGTACACCAAAACATGAGATGAGAAAATGAGACCTGTCACGTGCACATATACTGCAAACTGCGTTCATTTACATTTAGTCATTTAGCAGACGCTTTTATCCAAAGCGTTCATCATAACATGCATGAGATTGAGCTCAGTGAAAAAAATTAAAATACTTACAAAGCTACTGCATTTTGTAAAAACAGAAAGCTTACAAACAAAAATAGAATTAAGCCAAACAGATACTGCATTTTGTAAATATAGACTGCTGCCAAACAGTAAGTGTATTAAGGGACTCAGATTGAGCTCAGTATAAATGACTGGTTTTATGGTAAAAAGGTATTTGCAAAGAGTATTTGTTAACTTTGACACAAAATTTAATTTAGCATTGCACAAGAACGTAGCATTCAGGGAGAATAAATTAAGTTCAGAACATCACATCTACACTACACAATATTGAAAAAGAAAAAAATAACACTATAGAAAACCCCAAAAAACACATTTAACTAAAATGTCAAAAATAAAAAATAAATTCCCAAAAACAATAACATTTGCCAAAAACCAACACAAACAATTATAACTGTGCACAAACAATAAATTGCCAGAGAAATTGCTTTCATTAATATGGTGTTATTACATAGCCAGCACAAATATTAACAGTATTTTATAACAACGTGCAATACTTGACCAATTGTTATTTTAACCATAAAACTGTTTCTGTTTGTTCTTCAGGTGTGGAAATACCGAGAGGTGCAGATGAAGTGTCAGTAACAGTGATGGTGGGAGATTCAATCACTCTACATGTTACTGAAATACCGAGAGGAAGTAACATAATATGGAAGTTTGGTGATGAAATCATTGCTAGAATGAATGAAGCAGATAGAAATCCCTCTACAAATGAGGGCCCTGGTGCGATATTCAAAGACAGACTGAAGCTGGACGAGACTGGATCTCTGACCATCACAAACATCAGAACTGAACACAATGGACATTATAGTGTAGACATCAGGAGCACAAATGCAGAACTGAAGACATTTCAAGTTACTGTCCATGGTGAGTTAAACTGCATGTCAGTCACCTGAGGACAGTTAGTAGTAGCTGTGGAAATGGGTTACAAAGTTAATCATATTATTATTATGTTTGCTGTTTTTATATCAACTTTAAAAGAAAAAAACAACAACAACAAAAAAAAAGTTGATGACCAAATCAGATGTCTCAAAATGATACCAGTTAATTTTTTTGTTAAATTAGGGTTTGTTCAATTGATTAATTTCTTTCTTACTGTATTTATTTCATCTTTTTCTTTAACCACAGGAGGCTATATTTTAGGGAGATTTGTTCATAAGCCTACATATTTTATGAGATCTTGTGCAGTCTCTAAAATTCAAAGCCTGTTTTTTTTGGTTTGCAATTAACATCATCTGTGATCTATTTACATTTACATTTACATGTAATATCATGTAGCAGACGCTTTTTTATCCAAAAGCGCTTACAAATCGAACAATAGAAGCATCAGACCACGAGAACACCCAGTATACAAGTTCAGCACTCTCAACTTAGTCTACACAGAACACGTAGCTATGTTTTTTTTTTTTTTTTTCTTTCTTTCTTTTATTCACCGAATAGGATAGAAAAGAAAAGGTAAAGTGCTAGTATTATATTTGTCAAGTGCTGGGCGAAAAAAAGTGAGTCGTTAGAGTTTTTTTGAAAATGAGTAAAGACTCAGCTGTTCGAAGTGAGAATCGGTAGGTTCCCCCACCGATTTGTCCACCAGCTGGCACAAGTCCAGGAAAAGGTTCTGTTTGATAGTGATTTGAACCTCTTTGGGATTGGCACCACAAGGCGCCGTTCACTTGCAGAATGCAGGCTTTTGATGCGCATAATTGAGTGCGCTCTCGAGTCAGTTTAGGTATATTGGTGCAGTTGCCATTGGTCATCATTGTCAGGAAAGGCATCAGTAACCTTGACCTGTGATGTCGAGACGGCTACTGGGGTGCCAGTGTAACCGTGATGAGGCAGATGAGTAACATGAACTTCTTCCACCCGCTTCTTGGCTCAGTGAAGACAACCCCCTCACTGCCGCATTCTGTCAGTTTGTCTGGCTCAGTTGTAAGGCTTGATCGTACATATGCCGGAAGGCCCTGCCAAACGGTTGAGCATGACCAATAGTCCAGTCTGGAGAGAACAGAGAGCTTGTACCAGAGAGTTGGGTGGCGTGACTCGGCCAGGCATGGTCTAATCTTCCTACTGTTGTACAAAAAAATAAGGCAAATCTTCAGGAACCAAGGGCATTGTAGCCATATGGTCTGTTGACGCTGAAATGATGATCCATCCACAAAATCCCTAGGGTTCTTTCGTCTGGCTGTGCTGGAAGGAGTTATTGGTTGACGAACCCAGCTTATTGTAAAGTAGTTGTGATAGGACCGATGGGTTAGCTGTCAACCTCAGAGGTTTCTGGTCTTAGTAAGGTTGAGCTGAAGGTGATGGTCCTTCATCCAACTAGGAACCTGTCACTCACACCGGCTCGCAATGCGAGCAGCTACGTAGGATCATCTGGTTGGAATTGAGAGTAGAGTTGCGTGTCATCACATCGCAGTGATAAGAACAAGTCATGCCTTCTGAATGACAGATCCTAATGATGGTCAGGTAAGATGTAAAAGAGAAGTGGTCCAAGTACTGAGCCGGGAGGAACCCCCAGTATCAAGGAAGTTGTGACGTAGGAAAACTTCACCCCTCCAAGACACCAGGAAGGATCTATCTGACGACAGTTAGGGGACTTCACCACAGGAGTGGCGGTTTTCCAGCGATGCCATTACTCTGAGGGTGGGGACAAGTAGAATCTGGTGATTAAACTGTGTCAAAAGCTTGCAAGACAGATCCAGTCAAAGATTGAGTACGGAGGGATTTGGAAGCTGTCTTGCCAGTCAACAGGGCTCAGTAACCAAGAGAAGGCCTCAGTCTCAGTTGAAGTGGAAGCTTATGAAAGCCAGATGGGTTGGCTTTCAGGAGGTGTTCGGTACCAGGAGGTTGTTGTACAATAAACATAGAAAAGTGGTTTACACACAACCACTCAAGTGTCCTTTGCAAATGAATTGAAGAAGGGATACCGGTCTGTTAGTTGTTCTAGAAGTGCTGGCTTTAGAGATTGGTTTCTTAAGCTGGGCTTACCCGAGCCTGCTTAATGCTGAGAGGAACTGTACCAAGTGAAGAGAAGGTGTTGATAATGTTGAGTAAGGTGAAGGTATTACGAAGAAGAAAAATCGCTTGAAAAGGAGGTGATGTGGATAGACAAGTGGGAAAAGGTAGCATTATGAGTTACAGGATAAAGTTTGGAACATCCATCTCGATAGTAAGAGAGAAGGAGAGAGAGGTGGAGGAGCGAGAGGAAGGAGGAGAGAGAGAGAGAGGCTATATTGAAATCCGATGGAAAGGTAGATTGGTGTGTTAAATTTAAGTCTGACACTAGAAATAACCGTAAAAATTAAGATATCCCTAAGATTTCTTTTAAAACTTGAATTACCAAATTATTTCTACCTATTTTTACACAACCTCATTTCACAAAGCAACTTCAGTTGTTTAGTCATTGAGTTGTGTATCTGATAGCTGAATCTGAAATGCATTTGAAGTTTCAAATGTATTCTTATAACAAAAAAAAAATAAATTAAAGTAAATAAAATCAAAAAAACTTCACACTCCAAAATATATAGTACTCATCAAAAAAATTACTACTTTGAAATAAAATAATTATAAGCCAAGCATCAACTCTTGGTTTTAAACCGTCTTCTGTTTTGTTGTTGAGCGAAGATGTTGTGGAGTCACTGTCAGTGATGGAGGGAGATTCTGTCCACTCTTCACACGGGTGTTACAGGACAGGGATCCTGATCAGCATTGGTGTGGAAGTTTGGAGATTCAAGGTCATCCATATCATAACTTAAACTTTTAAACTGTCCGCCCCCCACTGGTAAAGATGATTTACACAAACCTGACCTACACAAACTAAAACAGTCACACTTCATGAACCCACTTTAATACAAAAAGAAAAAACTGTCTCTAAATAAATAACATTATAAAAACAGTAAAGAGAAGCTTTCTTATTATATAAACTATCTCTATCTTAAAAAATAATACAATATAAATCAGCATAGAAAACAAAATAAAATCCCAGAACATAACTTAATTTAGAATACAATATATTTCAGAATAAATATACCAAATTGTGCCAGAGCAATTTACAAAAGCAGTGACATTAAAGCCACATGCCTGCAGAATATATAATTCACATTTGAAGGGGTACCAATAAAAATTAGATTCCTCCTTAAATTAAGTAAACCATACATGTCAGGATGAAACACAATACATCACTATTTACAACTGAACACCTTTGTTGAAGCAGCAGTTTATTAATACGCATGTGATGGTACACATTTACAACTGTTCATACAGCATTGTGCATCCACCAGTATACTTTTCCTCCTATCTTTGACTTTACATAACCATATGACTGCGGCAGAAAACTGAATTCAACATAGTCATATTAGAAATATAGTTGTATGGAAGAACAGAAACGAATTCAACATGGGTCATATTAATAGTTGTATGTTGTGTTGGTACAGCACACATTGATTACACAACTCTAACTATACTCTGAATAACAGCTAAACATAGCTCAGACAAAAACGACACAAGACATAATATTCTCATAATAAATTCTAAATCATCAGTCTGCGACAAACGCTGGCGGAATGAAGTCTTATTGAGATTCTAGAAAACATAATTTAGCGTTGTACTACTGACATAACGTTAAAGTGCAAAATATACCAAAAAATTGACAAGGATTATAATCCTGTGTCAAGCTGTGTTTCATTAACAAAGCATAATTTATTTATATTTCTCTTAATCCAGCACTTTTTTACTAAAAAGTCCTAATTTATTTTATTCTCTGCATTATTACGGTTAAAACTGTGCAGATGTTTGTATAATTTAAACTATCTGTCATCTTTAATAACTGGACAGAAACTGGTTCAGAAGCTTCCTTGTTTCGATGTCGTGCTGCATTGTTTGATGATCTCTTCTTATGCAATAAAACTAATGTCACGTCTATGCAAAAACCAAAAATGAAATTTACATTATAAATATGATGCCACAAGCCCCTTTAAAACTTTTACATTGATTGTATTTTTTTGTGTATATTAATTTTTTACAATGTTTGATGGTAAAATCATGTATAAAATAGCCAAGACTACAAACCTTGGAACCAGTCAATGGTCTCAAGGGCAGTAATGGTTAACGGATTAAACAGAAGCCTCAAATGATGCAAAATTGGAGAAACATTCATCTGAAAGGATCAGACCCCACCTACGGGGTCAATTCAGCAACACATCCCAAAAGCGATCAGGACTGGAGTTTATAAAAAGTGGAGATCCAACACAACCATCAGCAAGAGGAGTCGGCACTGGGCACAGAAAATACTGTATTGCTGTTGGTGGTGAGTAGATTCTCTAAATTCTTATTGACTCTGTGGTTAGTGTAGTAAACAGTTAGACACTCAAATTAACACTTAAGTTTACATTGAAATAAACAGAAATTGAATGTTTATAAGAGGCAGGCTTTATGTAATAATTTGCTGGGCGAATTCTGATTTGTTTGTCAGGTGCTTATCATTGGAATTAATTAATTAAAATGCTTATTCTTTTAAAGTGTGTATGTCTCTGGTTGGACTAATACCCGTTCTCGTAGTGTAATCGCCAGGGGCGCTGCTATGGATTTGCGCCCCTGCAGCATTCACAAAATTTAGATTATGGCAGCGCCGCCCCCCTTCTGGAAGGGGACTATTTTTTATCCGCCCCCGCAGAAATGTTATGGGGGGCTTTTTTGCGGTATGAAGACACTAAAAAAACAAAAAAAAAAAAAAAAAACATTTTTTGTACCATATATTTATGACAACATATGTAAAAATGAACACAATAAAAATGAATTTACCTAGATATTATATTAATAGCCTACTTATATAAAATGTAAAGAAATTAAATTAAAAGACAAATATTACATGACATAAAAAGTAACAAAACAACCAATTAAAGTAAATCAGTCAAAAGAAAAGAGTGGTTAATCTGGCAAATATCTGTTGTTACAAACAAGCTTAACAAAACTGTACAAAAACATCTTAAAGGTCTTAAGAGACATCAGGAACCAAGAAATATGGCAGATGATGCAGGTGTCCACAAAATATCATAATAAACACAACATCTCTCTAAAAAATTATCATCATTCTTCTATAATATACAATATAATAATAACACCAACGTAGAAAAAAAGTTTAATTTGATTGAAATAATGGCATATCAACCAATGAAAATTCAGTGAGACAAACATCATCATGATCTAAAGGTGCAGCAAACTCAGAAGGAATGAAATAAGAGAAATGATTAGTCACAAAAAAAACAAGTTCATTTTGAAAACACAAAATGAAAACAAATTATTTATTTTGTAATGGAATATCTGGGGCATTAACTACTTAACGTGAATCATACCCTGAAACAAAACACTTCACTGTGATTTAAAATAGTTATTCATTCATTTGTTCATTCATGTTATCTAAATGTGTTTGTTGCTGTGACAGATGAAATGAAGATCGTGTCAGTGAAGGAAGGAGAATCTGTCACTCTGCGCACTGGTGCTGTTGACATACAGGCATTTGATCTGATATTGTGGGAGTATGAAGACCATCCCATGGCTAAAATAGATAGAACATTACATCAGCTCCCAAAAAACAGTGTTAGTTCAAGGTTTGCAGGCAGACTGTCTCAAAATGAAAATAATGGATATCTAACTATTAGTGATTCCAGAAGCACAGACTCTGGAGATTATCATCTAAACATGAACAACACCGCATTCACCTTACAGAGGACCATCAGAGTTACTGTCAAGGGTGAGTAGATCAGACTGATCACACTAATGTCCGTCTCTCTTTCTCATTACAGTATCAGATCTTCACTCAGGTTATATAGTGCTGATGTTTACAGGGTTTGTTGTAGATCAGACACACATTCACACTAATGTCTCTCTTTATCATCACAGCTTCACCTCAGTCAGGTGCTCCGTCAGGGATATGTGGTGCTGGTGTTGGTCTGGTGGTTTGGGTTGTAACTGCTTTTTTTGCTGCAAGATTTGTAGACAACCGAGGCAAAGGTGTAAGTATTACGATCAAATCATACAGTATTAGCTAACAATGAAATTATTTAGTCTTTAAAGGATATGAAAAGGTAAAGTTAATATTTGTTTCTACACGCTGTAAGTGAGAAAGTTTCTGTTTGTTATTTAAGTATGATTACTGTTGTAAGGACAACAGAAGATTCATTTCCCTTTTGTATGTGTAGCACAAGAGAACATAAGTGCAGAGGAACTTATAACTATTATCATTATTGGCGTTGATACTATTTTTTATTCATTACTATTTTTCTTTTTTTTTTTTCTTTTTTTACTTGTTTTACTGTGATTCTTTCTGTGTTTTTTAAAACAGGTTTCAGTGAATATAAAGTGAATCACTCTCAGGATCAGCATGAAAAATGAAGAGAAACAACAATTTATAATCACTGTAACAATAGGAACTTAGGCTTTGCATGACATAATAATCAGTGTTTAATTGTATGCATTTCTATCTATCTATCTATCTATCTATCTATCTATCTATCTATCTATCTATCTATCTATCTATCTATCTATCTATCTATCTATCTATATATATCATTGTGCATTCTAATGAATCTCAGTCAAACTGCAGTTGGGTTATTTTGATTAGGTTAGAAAACTAATAAAAAGTACATCTTAACTACAAACAATCAAACAACATAAAACACTGAAAAACGGATAACATTACTAAATGTTTTTTTAATATAAAAAGAGTTATGTTTTTGCAACTAAATGCAAACTAAACTCTTCATATATAATATATCTATATATATATAGATTATATATATGATATATATATATAGTATATATATATATATATATATATATTATATCATAGACATATATATGTGTTTTGAACAAAACTCATGACATAAAGCTTTTTTTATTTTAACACATTTATTTATATTATTTTAATTCTTATTATTATTATTTTTTTTTTGTCTTAATGCTGACGACTACTAGAACAAAAGTGGAAAAGTGTAAAGCACCATCGTCGGAAGTGTTCAAAGTTACAGAAGCCTATAGTGACTTTTTTTTTTTTGCTCTTATAGGTGCAAAGTGTGCCATTCATGTGAAAGTTTGTGTTTTAGTGTAAAATCTAATACATACATATTGGTTGCATTAAATTTGTGTTTTAGTGTAAAATTGAGGTTATTCATATGGGGATTTGTGATTGCTCTTATAGGTGCAAAGTGTGCCATTCATGTGAAAGTATATGTTCATGCGGTGCTCATACATATAGAGCTGTACAAATACACAATAAAGCCAATCAAACTTGATAAAACTGAGACTATTTTATGGTGCCAGAGTGAACAGTGTGGATGGACTGTAAGTCACTGAAATTGCCCAATAAAGAAAGATCAGGCAAGATGTTAACATGTCTTAACATGCCAATACCCATGACTCTTTTGCTTCCTCCTTTACCCTTACCCTTTAAAAAAAAGTAAATGTTGTTTGTCTTCGCTTACGAGTACTCTATCTATCTCATCTGTCTCAACAACAAAAAATAATAATAGATAGATAGATAGATAGATAGATAGATAGATAGATAGATAGATAGATAAATAAATAATAATTCAGATAAACAGATAAACTCTGAACATCACAAAACAAGCTAGTCACAACACTGAAAATAAAAGCAGATAATATGTAAAGAAGATAATGGTGCAATTCAACTGCATGATTAATTGATGCCACAATGCATGCTGGGAGCTTTTTACTATGGTGGAACCCAGCATGAATTGTAGCTAGACATGTGCAGGTAGTTTGTTATTACGATATATCACAATAATGAACATGCACAATAGTGTTATTGAGGGCACTTAAAAATACAGTGAATAATTATTTATTACAAATTATTCAGGTTATTTGAATGTATTTTAAGAAAAGTTTTCCCATCAACTGGTTTAAACTCACAACACCACTGTATGCTGCTTCAAAAGTCCATGAACCCACACTCTAACCACGAAAATCGAACAACTAAAAGGACCCACCCCTTCAACCATTTTAATGGCTTTATCTTTCGCCCGCAATTTCTTTAATTGATCTCGAACTTGCATCGTTGTGCAATGGATACTAAATTTGGCGAGTTCTGCAGCGTTGTATACAGTCCTATTTCATCATCACTTCATTTTACTTCATAACTTCATTCCTGCAGAAGGGGTCAAACTGGCGTTGTATATTGTCCTCGGCCCAAATTCTTAGTAGAGCCTTGGTATTTTTCCCAGACCAGTACTGGTGATTCTCCATTTTCAGTTTATTTCGAGTTCTGTGCATCCTGCCGCAGACTCTCTTACCTGACTATTCGCTTACCAGAGATAAACTTCACTTTGACCATGGCTCAAGATACAGATGGCCGGCTTTGACCCAATGTATTTGGCGGGCCAAAAAACCCTGCCTGTTGGCCCAAAGAAAGCCCTAACAGTAGAAACGCTACTGGCTCTGGCATGCAATAGTATGCTCGCTTTTGGCCCGACATTGGAACAAGTGGCGATAACCTGAATGAAAGTGCACATTCACTCTCTGACAGCAGATGGTGCTAAAGGAACAGCATAAATGCAGCCGTTACTCTGATAACCCATAAACAAAGCAGGTAGCTACTTTTTAGAGTATTTACATGTTTTAAATAGCCATTCAGATTTTTGTGTCCACTGCGTTGTTCATCGCAGCAGGGCCGGCCCAAGCCTTTATGGGGCCCCTCGGTGCCACCAATGTGACTGGTTATTGTCAAAGTTTGATTGGTCAGGTGTTAATTTGCACTTTATGTTCCTTAACATAATTTAGGGAGAAGCAAACCCATCTAATTTTTTTAAATAAATAAATAAATAAAATTGAATCGACACACAAATGTAAACAAAAGTGTATGTTTGTAGAGTAATTTACAGCAGTTTCGAACACGGCTCAGCCGATCAGAACTCATTTTATAATAAAATTTTGAAGGTGTAAATACATTTTCATCCCTGACTGACATTGAAATTAAACTAAATGTATCAAATAAATAAACCAGATTTAGCAAGTTAAGCAAAAGCTGATTTATAGTTAAACTTGCAATTCTCATAAATTGTAAGTTATTTGTAGTTATATAAGTTATATACTGATATGAGAGGTTGTGACAGGTGGAAATTTTTTAAGAAATGGCCATTTTTTTTTAAATAAGCAAACGTGTGTCATATCAGGGTTGAGTGAGCAATGCTATTGCAAATAAATTGTTCATTTGAAAGTAGGTTAGTTAATGATTTTTTTTTAATAAAATAAAGTTATCTAGCATTACACAATTATGAAGCTGATCAAACATATTCAATTGCTCTCACTGATACAAATACATTGGTTTTGAGGCAGTAATATATATACAGTACAGACGATTACAGTAAATTGCTATTTTTAATGTTTTTGAAAGAAGTTTCTTCTGCTCATCAAGCCTGCATTTATTTGATCAAAACAATACAGAACAAAATGTAATATTGTGATATATTATTACAATTTAAAATAATGTGTTTTTAAATTTATTATTATTTAAATTATCATTTATTTCTGTGATGCAAAGCTGAATTTTTAGGATCATCACATGATCATTTAGAAAATCATTCTAATATGATGATACATTATCAAAGTTGGAAACAGTTCTGACTGCTTAATATTTTTTCAGAACATGTGATACTTTTTAGGATACTTTGATGAATAAAAAGTAAAAAAAAAAAAAAAGAAGCTATGTTTTGAAAATATAAATATTTTGTAATAACAATATACACTACTGGTCAGTAATTTGGGGTCAGTATTTTTTTTTTTTTTTTTTTTTTTTAAAAAAATCAATACTTTTATTCAGCATGGGTGTGTTAAATTGATAAAAAATGGTAGTAAAGAAAATATATTATAAGATTTTTTTTTTTTTTTAATAAATGCAGTTCTTTTTTAACCTTTTATTCATCAAATATATATAGACAGCAAGAACTGTTTTCCAACACTCATAATAAATCAGAATATTAGAATGATTTCTAAATGAATCATGTGATAGACTGGATGTTACATGTGACAGCTGAAGGCTGGAGTAATGATGCTGAAAATTCAGCTTTGCATCATAGGGAAATAAATTATTTGTTTTTAAAGTATATTCAAATAGAAAACTATTATTTTAAGTTGTAATAATATTTCACAATTTTACTGTTTTTTTTCTGTATTTTTGATCAATAAATGCAGGCTTGATGAGCAGAAGAAACTTCTTTCAAAAACATTAAAAATAGTAATGTTTCCAAACTTTTGGTCTGTACTGTATATATATATATAAATCAGTTGCCCTGCGTGTGGTAAGAGTTTCCCATACAAGCAAAGTCTTAAAGTTCACATGAGAGATCATAGTGAAGAGAAGCCGTACACTTTTAAAAACAACCTGATTAAGTTTTACACAAAAGGGACACCTTAGAGACACATGATAATCCACAGTGGTGAGAAACCATACACGTGTGATCAGTGCGGGATGAATTTTGCATATGACACCACTTTTAAAAGCAATCTGCGTTCTCATTCTGGAGAAAAACCATTTAGCTGTGATCAGTGTGGCAAAAAAATAAATAAATAAATTTATGCGCACATTAGGAAGTCCACTTGAATGTTCATACAAAGCAGAAGCCTGACATACGTTTAGACAAATGTGTTTCAGCGATTGCAAAACACTGTAATATTTTATTCAGTGCCCGTTTCTTCAGGTTACATAATTACTCCAGGAGATGGCGACAAGTGACTGTGTTTTGCCCTGTTTTTGTTCTGTACTGCCTAGACGTTTTTGGGAGCTGGGCCCTTTTGTATGTGATTCAGTGAACTGAATTTCGAAATGGCCGACTCCCAGACCACTACATTTGTGCGTTATTAATATACTAATACTATACAGCTGCAATAAAACGTAGCCTAGTATTCAGAGCGAGTCCCTAAAACATATCGGATGTATCAAATTATAGCATAGGCCTATTTACTTTAAAAACAGTGAAATGTGAAAAACCAGTCGTTTTACATTTCTAACGTAAACACTTGTCAAATATTATATGTTTACCTGCATCATATATCTGAGTGATGTTCAACCGCTACAGAACTATATTGCGTGAAACTGAATCAGTGTAGTCCGATTCCCGAATAATGATTTTATGAGTCGGTTCGTTTTGGTGAATCGAAAACTTACAGGTCAACCACAGTCTATGCTCATGTAGTCTGACTCGCGAACGAATGAGGCTTTATGAGTCGATTCTTTCTAGTGAATCATAGATAACCTACAACTCACTGTGGGTGTTTTTGCTGACTGGTTATGGCAAAGAAAAGGGTAATAAGTTAAAAATATATAATTGTGAAATATAAAGTAGCTTATGTTGATACAGTTAGCAAATTGAAATTAATCAAAAAGTTATTATTCTATTTTCATGACTTCACAATTTAAATGTGTATTTCTGTGTATGTGTGCTAACTTCAGAATGTTGTTGGTATTGTATTTTATTTTCATTGTACTCCCAGTTTGACTAAATTGAATGTCGTGTGACCCTTCCTGATTAACTTACCCTGGAAGTGTTAGCACAAACTGAATGACGAGTGCCGTGAATTCAGATACATTTTAGTGCTCCTGACCATTCTACTGCGGGTCACCAGGCAAAAACTGTAAAGGTGTTAATGTTTTGGGCTGTTTCCTTTATTTGTGTTAGATGTCATTTATAATGCTGTGTGTAAAACTATGTTTTCTTTGTTTTGGTTTACGTTTAGTTTTCACAGTGTTTCATATCAGTAAATAAAGTGTATGGACACCAGTATTTCGGAAGCGTGGGCTGTTTATTGACCAGTGAGTAGTAACACCATAAACCTTAACATTGAATGTCTGGTTTGTCTTCTTATTACCAATAATTGTGATTAGTTTATAAAGTTCTGAGTCTGTGATTCTGGTGTTTGTGATGGTAAGTGATCCAGTTTGATCCAGCTGTAATCTGCCTATGAATCTCCCATCAGCACTATTAAATAATGAGCTTTCACTGGCCTTTATGAGAGCTATGGGAGCACCTTGATCTCCAATCATCCACAATTTGCCAGTTAATGGAAAAACAAAAACAAAATATACCAAATATGCAATTTACAAAAACACATCTTCCATATAAAGCACTTTATTAACAATTTTCTTGATCATACAAGCTAAATACCTACATCAATCACTCTTCAAAACCTTGTTAACTCTATTTGAGCATGGTGCAAGTGTCTGATCATATATAAAGCCAAAATACCAACTCTGATGATGCATTGTTTAATTATTAAAAAAAAAAAACTTTCCCCCTTTCCATTTTTTTTTTTTTTAAGTGCTTAGCTGTGTGCCGTCAGATTTTTTACTTATCTAAACTATGCCATGTCAGAAAAAGGTTAGGAAACACTGCATCATAAAGTGTCACGTCCACCAGAGCAGAGACCACCAATCGGATCACAGCTCCTTTTGACTCCAATTGTCACAGTCTGTAGAAAGAAGTAGGCACTTATTTATTTATTCACTTATTAAACCATTAAAAATAAAAATATTTTGGTACTGTTGAGAAACGCTGATATCACCACAGTTACCTGAACATGTCTGACAGAGTTTGCTGATGTCCAGATGTGTGATCTGGGTGCTGACGGGATTGTTCACTACACAGCTGTAGCTGTTTATATCCTGATATTCCACCTCCAGAGGTAGAGAGAGACCGATGCTGAAATCAGCCTCACTGATGCTGGACAATAAACTGTCTCCTTTGTACCAGGAGAGAGTCACAGCACTCACATTCACCACTGAACACAGCAGCACACTTTTAATTCCTGATGATGATGATGATGATGATGATGATGATGAACACTGAGGAGAGTATCTGGTGATGACAGGAGGCACAGGAGCTGGAGAGTAAATAAATAAATAAAATAATAAGTACAACTGACAGTAGGTAAGAGGGATGTTACATAAATATAAAAAAATAAATATAAAATTAAGTACAGTTTGCATCTGTAGAATAGGCTACTCACCATAAACAGTGACAATGAATTTTTTTTGAAACTCTGTCTGTCCGAGATCGATACTTAGTTCATAAACTCCAGTGTGTTCATTTCTTGATTGTTTTTGTGATGGTGAGATCTCCAGTCTGTCTTGTCGAGCAGCAGTCTGTCTCTGAATATCGTGTCACTGGATGTAATGATGTTTCCTGACTTTATTTTGATTAACAAAGTCCCGATCCAAACAAACACCCACTCTCACGACATCACCGCCCTTCATTAAAACAAAACCAGATCAGAGAAAGAAACTCCCTGCATCGCTGACACGATCTCATCTGTCTCAGCGCCACCTAGAGATCAAAATTAAGTGGTAAATCTAATCGTCATATTAAATATTTAGATAATTGAAACCCTTAATTAATTTCTGAAATGTTTTAAAACGATATTAGCTTAGCTAATCTGTTAGGCTAGCCGTCTAACACTGAGGCCATAAATACATTTATTACTCATCTCCAACCATCAGGCCTCTCTCAATCAGAGGAGAAAAAAAAAAAACAGAACAAAACAAGTCCGTGAAACATTTTTTCTCTTTCTTCAACCGTTTGAGATCCGTTCAGTGTTCTGATGCCTTAATAACTTAAAAATGAGGTTGATTTCAAGAAATACGACAGAATCGCGTCTAACAATGTTTCAGTGTCATAAACACTATGTGTAGATAACTTGTGCTGAGTCAAGCAGATAAAAACTCTTCAGCCAATCAGTGAAAGAAGAAAAAACAACTCTCAGTCTGCGCTTCCGTGAAGTTTTCAAAGATTGCAGCTCAGTTTCGCATCTCGCTTTATTATCTAGCCTTATATAACACCATAAAATAGTAATCCGTGTTTATAGCTTGCTTCCACAGAAATCATGATAGGCCTATATTGATTTTACTGAATAACAATCCGACACACTAGAAGTAAGATCGACACATGCGCATGAATTTTGTTTGATAAAAATGAAATCTGACTGTTTATGGATTCACTGCTTTATATATCTGTGTAGACTGAAAATCTGTCTAGATGGAAAATAATCTATCCTATCTAGCCTATCACACATGCAACAGTAAACACGAGCGAGCTTTGTCCACTCAAGAGAAACCTCATTCATTTGAGTCATCCTGCCACTAAACGGATGTGAATTAATCTCAGATACTGTATATAATTAATTTAATAAGATAATTTTCACAAATTCATCACACATGTTCTCAATCACTTTTTTAAAGGTTAATTTCAAAAAATGTTTTAACATTTATTTTACTGACTAAGAATATGCAGAATATGACAAGACTCTAATAAACAAGCATTTCATAATTTTGATCTCGCCAAACTCGACTATGGAACATTTCGAAATAGTATATACAATACAGGCTTATGACGCGACACAGCCCGCTTTCTCAAAAAAAAAAAAAAAAAAAAACGTGACTTGGGAGGTTTGATAAGCCCATCATCAGTGCACTTAATCAATGCTGTTGTAGTTCAGACGCGATCACAAGCGACATCAGTATGATGAATAATACCTTCCTTCTTTGGGTTTTATTACTCGTGAACGGAGTAACACATTTTTTTTAAATTAATTTAACATAGGCTAGTAGTTTTCAGTATAAATTGGAAACAGACGGATAGTTTCATTTTTATATCTACGTTTTTTTAAACATGAATCACTTTTCTCTAAATAGAAATAATGTTAAATCACACTGCGAATAATAATAGACGACAGTAACACTGCAAAGGTTTTGAGGGTTAGTTTGTAAAGGTGTGAACACTAGAGGGAGCTGACGGTCTTTAATATTCTGAATGCTACTATTTAAATATTACAGTATTATACAAGTTTACAATACTACAATGTTATTTAACAAAACTGTTTCTGTTTGTTCTTCAGGTGTGTTTGGTGTTGATGCAGATGAAGTGAAGTCAGTATCAGTGATGGTGGGAGATTCAGTCACTCTACATACTGATATTACTGAAGTACCTGGAGGAAGTATATCAGTGAAAGGGCGAGTAGAACTAAAAGGTCACTCGATGAAGAGTGTATTGTAGTCTGTTTAAAAGTATGTTGTAAATTGTAAGTTTTATAATCGGTGTCTGTGTTAATGACTGTGGTTATATTGAGAAAATAAACTCTATATCTGGTGGAGCAGGAGGTACTCACCCTTCCTAGACCATCACTTGGGTGTGATTAGGTCCCGGAGACGTTTGTGGCTGGTGTTACACTGGAGAAGAGTGTATGAGTGTATGAGCCCTATCTAAAAAAGATAAAGGTGTGAGTGGTGATCCCCACTGGTGTGAGCCCTAAGAAATAAAGGGACTTGTATGAATGTTGTTTTAGAAAAGAAAAGTGTGCCAAGATATGCAAGAATACTTTGCAGGGCATTGAAATATAATAGATTAATGAAAACTAAGATATACATTTATTATTTATTTTTGATTCAAAAGCTACAGTATCGTCATTTTACAATAGGAATGGAACTTGTTGATGCAATGTGCAAATATATCACTAAAATAAAATAAAACGAATGATTTTATGTTGGTTGGAAAAATTAATTCACCATTACCAGATTATTCTGAATCATGTAATGCAAATATAGAAGAAAAATAATGATTTAATTCTTTATTTTACCATACGCATGCCATGTTGTTGTAAAAGAAAATAATCATTTTGTTTTATTGAAGCATGCTTAGATAATAGGCCCTTTTTCGTCCACACATGACGTCACGCAACTTACGTTCTGACGCGAGCAGGGTAGTTCTTACTTTCGCCAGCATAATAAAGCGCTATCGCTGCCAGCATGGAGTTCACCCAGACGCTTGTACAACTGCCACAAATACGATAAAAGGATGACTGCTGCTGCTGCTTATGTCTATTCTCGTTTCTCATTCAGGGCGAGACGTCTGGCATCCTCAAACAAACTTACCAAATACTGATCGGCGAGGTTGCCCCACTTGAAGTTGAGGGAGGGAGCACTGCAGTCACTGATTCCCAGTCCATCTCGCCAACACTCTTTGCTGTGTCTTTATATTGCAGTAATATTGAGTAATCATAGTGGTTAGATTAATCGTTTGCTCAAATAAACAAACGTTTAAAGAATGGTCCTGACATTTAACGCTGTGGTAACGAGAAATACCTTTTCATTCAGTAATTTATGGTCCTGCTTAATACAGCGCCCTGTATGTAAAATGAAACAAGATTAGTTCAACACAACAAGCTTGTACTATTTAAATGTCAATTAAATGGGTCTATAATTTTCCATTTAATTATCGTTAATTGTAATTCAGAAATAATATATTAAGTTCGCTATCTAAAAAGAAGAGCGCTATTTAAAAAAAAAACAGCATTGTGTGCGTAAATAATATAAAAACGCTGGCGCTCATAGCTGTTTTTTAAAAATCACATTGGCTATATCCGCCTATAAACCGACCGCTAAAATACGATCGAGTCATATTACATTCAATAATAATCCACAAAGTACAAACAAGGTATACATGTAGTCAAAGCAAAGCAATTGATCATGGAGGGAACTGTAGTAAGTAATTTAGAAGTCCAAAGTTGATACTGTATAAGAACACTAGGCTAGCTGTCCTTTTTGTATAGTGTTTCAATATAATGCCATTTTATCCTGCTTTTTTTGAACTGTGCTAATGAGTTTCTTTGCAGCCACGCAGCCACCTTTGCCTTTATTGATGTGAAATTTCTGCCATTTTTGCCCACAAAAAGATTTAATATAAAAAATGACCTTGTGTCCATGTCATTTTCCCTCATAGTAAATAAAAAATACTAACTCACGTTGTCTTTTTAATATTGCCACCAACTATACGGGGAATTTAATTTACCTCTGTGTACTCACAAATTATTCAAGGAATGACATCTACTGAAATAACAAGTGACAAGGGTTTCAACTATGTATTTTGTGTGGACACATAATCGTGGTCATACAAATCTAAAAGCAAGCAGTTGCGGCAAGCAAGCCCACCCATCTAAAGCAGATGCAGAAAAAACGTTCGCAAAAGAACCCGACTGTAAGTAGAATTAACATTATTAGTCTTAACTCTTAACTTACACCTTTCATATTTCAGTCTTTCCCACATTTTCCAGAGAAGTCGCATGTAAAGATGTAATGGAAGAGTACAGATACACTGCTTTGCGGGAAAGCGAAGTTAGCTGACGTCACTGTGAAAAGGGCCTATAAAGGTAGGCTGCTTTCTACATTTTGCAAAGAAAAACTGCCTGCTGTTTTTCTCTGCAATGAAGACTTGCTTTACTAAAAATAGTATAAGAGAATTGTTGTTTTCAACCAGATAAGATTGTTTTTATTAAGGGACCACTGAAAGAGAAGGTTGAAAAGTGAAAATTAGATTGTGAGCTGTATTGCTCAGACCACAATTTGGTCAGAGTTACAAAGGTTCATTTGATTAATGCTGTCAAGACACAAAAGAGATAGGATCCAATTGCGGTACAATCAATGCTTTATTGAGAGTCTCAACAGACAAATAGTAGGGCCATGGAAGATCATGTCCGGCTCGGTGGTCAATGGTACGCACAGGCAACCACACTGAAGACTGCGAAGCAAGAAATTCCAATCTGGAGATGAGAGATCTGAACAAACCATGAGTAGCATCGGCCAGACAGGACAACTGACACTAGGAACTTTAAAAACAAGACAGGGTTAGCTCTCCTTAAATAGAGCCTTTGATAACGAGCTGCAGCTGAAACTGATCAGCTCACCAGCAGCTGCACAGAGGGGTGGGACACACCCACTAATGCACACATAACACACACGGATGAGTAAGTGAACCCAACAACTGTGACAGGTACCCCCTCCTCCTAAGAACGCCTCTTGGCGCATCCCTGCCAACCCTACCCATTGATTGTAATCATGCAATAAGGGAGTGATCCAATAATGTCCCTTGGCAGGCACCCAAACTCCTCTGAGACCATCACCTTCCCTAGTCCCACCAAGTATTGGAATCCGCGTCGTCCCTCCCACTTCGAATTCCAGAATAACGGTTTACCAAATAACTGGGGCTCCCGTCGATGAGAAGTGGCAGTGGAGGAACCGGAGAAGGATGGATTAAAGGGAGGAGATGAAAAACCGGCTTAATATTTTGAGACATGAAACACGTGTGAATTCTCGTGTGGTCGCGTATAGGATAGTTTGAGGACGGACTGCTGCAATGGACTGAGAATTCTTAGTTGACAGGAAACGGGCCAATGAATGTTTAGGGAGCCAACTTATCAACAAAATGGAGAAGAGTGTGGAATATTCAATCGTAGAAAGCACACACTTTTTGACCCAACGACGTGAGACGGAAGGCTTCGATCGATGGCAATCGGCCCTTAGCCTTGGTCGCGCACTCCTTCCTGAAGAAGAGTCCTCTCTCTCTAACCTTGTCTCCACGTTGCAACGACAGCCTCTTGATGAAGGGTGGGTCGAGGGGACCGCGACTGCGGGATTCCATACTAGGAAAAAGGAGGTTTGGTGTGGTAAACCTAACTACATTCGGAATGGTTTGAAAGGCCGGGTGACGACACTGTGGTAATGAATTATGAGGCTACTCAACCCATGACAGCTGCTTTGACACCAGGAATTGGGATTCCTGAGCTAACCAAACCATCACAACCCACCACTTCAGATCCTGGTTTGGCGCCCGCTCAGTTTGGCCATTGGTCTGAGGGTTAAACCCTGAATATAAACTCACCCCTTGACCCCAGTAGCCTAACAAAACTCTCTCTCCAAAGTTTGAGATACAAATTGGGGACGCACTGTCGTCGGAAACCACATCTACCGGGAGGCCATGAATGAAATACCGTGAATTTCCGACAGACATAAACCGCTTGCTTCTTGGCAGGAGGGTAATTTGGGCAAGGGACTAAAGTGAGCCATTTGAGAACCAATCCACTATGGTCAAAACAACCATATTGCCCACGGAGAGGTGGCAGGGCAGTCACAAAATTTGAAGCGCGATATGGGACCCAGTGGTTTTCGAAGGGACCGGACAGCCGGTTGGAGTAACCCTTCTGGAGGTCCAATTGGACAGTTCTTAACCTCCGCGCAACAAACTGAGTAGGCCCTAAAACAAATAACCTTGATGTCACAAGCCATGGTGGCTCGCAACCCAGAATCAGTTGTTTCAAAACCAGAAAAATGGTACGACCGATTCCTGGATGACAAGTCACATTGGAACAGTGACCCCAATGAATTACGTCCGACCGTAACCCCTCCGGCACAACAGGACTGCTGGGCATCCATCCGATTCGATCTCCTTTGTGCGGTGTGAGACAACCAATTTCTCGGTAAAATGCACTCGGAGACGGGCAGGCATTCCGAATGATCAAAATGCATGACAGCGCGTCGGGCTGATGTGCTTTGGACCGCCGGGACGGTAGATTGGAGAATCGAAACAACCGAAAACAATGCCCAGCGAGCCTAGCCTGGAGTTAGGCATTTGGCAGACCTGATGTACGCATGTTCTTGTGATCGCCCAGACGATAAGGGAACCCCTGAACCCTCTAACCATCGGCCATGCCTCCAATGCTAATTTGATGGCCAGCACTCCCTGTTACCAATGTCGTACTGTTGTTTGCCTGAAAAAATAGCTGAGAGAAAAACATATGCCCTGGTGGCATCTTATTGTCCGAAGCGGGCACGCTGTGAGACAGAATGCACCTAACCCCACCTCTGAGGCTGTCGACCCCCAACCACGAAACTGAGGTGGGGAATCAGTGGGAAAAGAAGGATGGGAGCCGCACAACTAAAATCAACATGTCAATCACAATGCAAGGTCACAGGGACATCCTTTCGTTGGCGACAAAAACAGAACCCTGCACCCTGCAGAGAAGAAGAGGGACGAATTACCCCAGCTGCCAGAGAATCAAAATATATTTTCCCCATGGCCTACCTCTCTGGAACAGAAAGTGATATAACCTCCCCTAAGGCGGAGAAGTACCTGGCACTAGTCTATGGCACAGTCTAGGAATGAATGTGAGGAAGATAAAGCAGCCCTGGACTTACTGACACACCTTCCTTCAGGTCGTGGGTACTCCATGGGCAGTTGGACAGGTTCACCATCTCATCTGCATGAAACACAAGAGACGGACAAGCAGGAACACCAAACGTTGCATAGCATTCGTTAATCATGCCGATATGGAACTCTGATTCAATCCACATTAGGGTATGTGGAGGAGTAGTAAGCCATGGATGGCCCCCCAAACATGAGAAAAAACTTGATTCGTCCGTGTGATTGCCAGAAGTGAAAAGCGTCCGTGTGGGATGGAGTGAGAAAACACCAGGCATACAACTGTCTATGAGCGCCTTGACAAAAATCCTCTGATTCAGAGAAACCATCAGAATGAGGTGTCTAATGAGTGCAAAGTCCCAAAAAATTACCTCCGATCTGAATCGAGAAAGCTCTGCACTCGTGGTGGTTTCCCGGTTGCCCATTGCCGTCTTTACCGCGGAGGATATAATGGATTGAGGTTTCTTACATGAGGCTCCACATGACCCGTAGCCTCAACCTGCTGTAGGCTTGGTATTTACTGGGGGAAGTCCCACAGCACCACAGTACAGACAACGCCCTGCTTCTCTGCGATATCTGCATGGGCTCGTTGTCGAAGGAGATGGCTAATCGCAAGCCCAGGTAGCAGA
>NC_056618.1:5625229-5735930 GCF_018340385.1 Cyprinus carpio | reverse complement strand
CTGTGAAAAGGGCAAAGCGAAAGTTAGCTGAAGTCACTGTGAAAAGGGCCTATAAAGGTAGCGCTTTCCTCAACATTTTGCAAAGAAAAAGACTGCCTGCTGTTTTTCTCGCAATGAAGAACTTGCTTTACTAAACATAGTATAAGAGAATTGTTGTTTTCAAACCGATGAGATTGTTTTTACACTTAAGGGACCACTGAAAGAAAGGTTGGAAAGTGAAAAATTAAGATATGTGAGCTGATTGCTCAGACACAATTTGGTCAGAGTTACAAGTTTCTTTGATTAACTGCTGGTCATACACCAAAGAGATAGATCCAATTGCGGTACAGCAATGATTTATTGAGATTCTCAACAGACAACCTATTAGGGCATTGGAAGATCAGTCCGGCTCGGTGGCAAGGTAGGCACAGGCAACCACCACTGAGACGGGGGCGAAGCAGAATTCCGAATCTGGAGAAGATGATAGTCTGAAAAACATGAGTACACGGCCAGACAGGACAACTGACACTGAGGAACTAAAAACAAGACAGGTTAGCTCTCCTTAAATAGATGCTGAAACGATCTGAGCTGAAACGGATCAGCTCACAGCAGCTGCACAGGAGACACCCCACTAATGCCACACTACACACACTGATGATTAAGTGAACCCAACAACTGTGACGGTACCCCCTCCTCCTAAAACGCCTCTTGTCGCTCCCCTGCCCACCTTACCCATGTGATTGTATCATCATAAGGGTGATCCATATGCCCTGGCAGGCACACCCAACTCCTCTGAAACCACCTTCCCGTCCACCAAGTATTGGATCCGCGTCCCCGCCCTGTTCAATTCCATAATACGTTTCAAAATAACGGGTTTCCCCGTTCGATGAACGTGCGTGGATGACCGGCGAAGGAGGATAATGGTAAATGAAAACCAGCCTTAATTTTTTAGACATGAAACACGGGGTTAATTCTCCTTTCGCAGAGGAAGTTTGAGGCGACTGGCCAATGGACTGAGAAACTAGTGACAGGAAACGGGCCATGGTAATTTAGGGAGCCAAATTATACACAAATGAGCAGAGTGTGGAATATTCATCGTAGAAAGCCATCAATTTTTGACCACAACGACGTTAGACGGAAGGCTTCGATCGATGGCAATTCGGCCTAGCCTTGGTTGCGCCACTCAGTTCCTGAAGACGAGCATCTCATCGCACTGTCTCCACGTGGCGACGACACCTATGATGAAGGCGTGGGTCGCGGAGACCGCGACTGCGGATTCCAATACTAGGAAAAAAGATGTGGCTGGTAACCTAACTACATTCGAATGGTTGAAAGGCCCCTGTGGGGGGGGGGGGGACGACACTGGTAATAAATTATGAGCGTACCTCAACCCATGACAGCTGCTGACAACCAGGAAAGTTGGGATTCTGAGTAACCAAACATCACAACACCCTCTCAAGATACTGGTTGCCCGCTCAGGTTTTGGCCATTGAGTATCTGAGGGGTAAACCCTGAAATATAAACTCACCCCTTGACCCCAGTAGCCTACAACACTCTCTCTCTCAAAGTTTGATACAAATTGGGGACCCACTTGTCGTTCGGAAACCACAGTCTAACGGGATGAGCGGCAATGAATGGAAAGACGTGATTACGACAGAAAACCGCTTGCCTTCTTGGCAAGAGGGTAATTTGGGCAAGGAAAAACCGTTGAGCTTGAGAAACCAATTCACTATGGGTCAAAAAAACCATAATTGCCAGGGATGGGCGGCAAGGGCAGTCACAAAATTGAGCGCGATATGGGACCAGGGTTTCGAAGGGACAGACAAGGCGGTTGGAGTAACCCTTCTGGAGGTCAATTGAACGTCTTTACCCACCTCCCGCGCACAAAAAACGGAGTAGGCTAAAACAAAAACTTGGATTTCACAGGCCTATGGTGCGCCACCAGGAATCATTGTTTAACCAAGAAAAATGGTACGGACCCGATTCTGGATGGACAAGTCACATAGGAACAAATGACCCAACTGAATTACGTCCGACCGTAACCCCTCCGGCACAAACAATGGACTCGCTGGGCATCCATCCGATTCGAATCTCCTTAGTGAAGTGTAGAGACAACCATTTCTCGGGGTAAAATGCACTCGGGAGACGGCAGGCATTCCGAATGATCAAAAAATGCAATGACAGCGCGTCGGGCTTGATGTCTTGGAGCCTGGACGTAGGAGATGGAGAAAATCGAAACAACCGAAAACAATGCCCAGCGAGCCTTGCTGGAGTTAAGGCATTGGCAGACCTGATGTACTCAGTGTTCTTGTGATCGGCCCAGACTATGAAGGAAACCCCTGAACCCTCTAACCAATGACGCCACTCCTTCCAATGCTAATTTGATGGCCAGCAACTCCCTGTTACCAATGTCGTACTGGTTTGCCTGGAAAAATAGATGAGAAAAAAAACATGCATGGATGCATCTTTATTGTCCGAAGCGGCACGCTGAGAAAGAAGACTGCACCTAACCCCACCTCTGAGGTGTCGGACCCCCACCACGAACTGAGGTGTGGGAATCAGGGGCAATAAGAATGGGAGCCGAAACAAATCCCATGTAATCAAATGCAAGGGTCACAAGGAACCATCCTTCTTTGCGACAAAAAAGAACCCTGACCCTGCTAGAGAAGAAGAGGGATGAATTAGCCCAGCTGCCAGAGAATCAGAAATCTATTTCCTCCATGGCCTCCCTCTCTGGAACAGGAAAGTGAGGTATAACCTCCCCTAAGGCGGAGAAAGAAGTACCTGGGCACTAGGTCTATAGCACAGTCATAGGGATGATGTGGAGGAAGAGAAGCAGCCCAGGACTTACTGAACACCTCCTTTCAGGTCGTGGGGTACTCCCTGGGCCACGTTTGACAGGTTCACCCATATCATCCTGCAATGAAACACAAGAGACAGGAAAAAGCAGGCACACAAACACACGATGCATAGCATTCTTTACTCCATGCCGATATGGAACTCTGATTCCAATCCACATTGAGGGTAATGTGGAAGTAAGCCATGGATGGCCCAACATGAGAAAAAACTTGATTCGCTCCGTGTGATTGCCAGAAAGTGACAAAAGCGTCAGTGTGGGAGTGGAGTGAGAAACACCAGGCAACAACTGTCTATTGAGCGCCTTGACAAAAATCCTCTGACTAAGAGGAACCATCAGAATGAGGTGTCTAGTGAGTGCAAAGTCCAAAAAATTACCTTCCGATCCTGAATCGAGTAAAGCTCTGCACTTGTGGTTCCCGGTTGCCCATTGCAGTCTTACCGGGAGGAGAGTACTGGATGAGGGTTTCTTACATGAGCTCCACCTGACAGTAGCCTCAAACCTGCTGTAGGCCTTGGTCTTTTACTGGGCATGTCCCACAGCCCCACAGTACACACAAAGCCCTTGTCTTCTCTGGCGATCTCTGTATGGGCTTGTTGTCGAAGGAATGGCTAATCACAAGCCCAGGTAGCAGAACAACCAGGAAAATGCAAACACAGCGGACTCTGATTTACGCTGGTCTCGTTGTTGCAGGCGTGAATCCACATGTAAGGCTAAATCCCTGAGGCCGTCCAACTTTCTTGGTAACTCCAACACAAATATTTATTATCAGCCAGCCCATGCAGGAACATGTCCCACTGCACTCCTTGTTCCAATTACACTCTGCTGCCAGATAGAATATTCTGCAACTCGATAGAATATTCTGAAACAGTTTTGCCTTCTTGCCAGATATCAGCCAGTTTCCTAGCCGCCTCGCGCCCTGCCATGGCGGGGGGTCGAAGACCTGATTAATTTCCTGGGAAAGGTGGTGGAACGGGGAACAGCATGGATGATGTTGGTTCTCCCACACCGCCGTTCCCCACAGTGCGGCACTCCCTGACAGCATTGTCAGCACGAACGCCACTCCTTGATTCCTCCGTGGCGAATGTTTGTGGCTTGAAGTGAGAAGAACATCGAACACTTGGTTAAAAAGGCTCTACACATATTAGGGCTCACCGCCATACCTCTCTGGTGTGGGTAGACAAGGTTCAAAAATGTGGCAAATCGACCGTTGGTCTAGGGGGAATGGATGGTGTGGGTGGCGCAGTGGGCGATCTTAACAGCTGTACGATCTCAACATCTCATCACTAGCATCTGCTCCTTTTGCCGGTCAAGATGAGCATTTCTGTTGGTTAAGGCTCTAAATATCCACTGAATCCATGGTTGGTCAGGTCCTTCTGTCATGCCACATAGGATTCAATTTGCGGTACAATCAATGCTTTATTGAGAGTCTCAACAGACAAATGGTAGGCAAGGAAGATTGTGTCCGGCACGGTGGCAAGGTAGCGCAGGGACGCAATGGGCCCAACCTCACTGAAGATGGCGAAGCAGGAAATCCAACCGGAGATGAGAGATCTGGAACCACGAGAAGAGCATCGTCCAGACAGAACAACTGACATTAGGAACTGACAAACAAGACAGGGTTAGCTCTCCTTAAATATGTAGTGGTACAGCACACATGTGTAGCTTTCTTAGCTATACTGTGAAGATTAGCTACAGTTTGTGCAGATCTGGATGACACAAGTCTTAGGATGTTCTGAATGACTGTCCAGTTGCAACAGATCGGCCAGGCTCCACCACCACCCAATCACAGCGATCCCTATTACCGGAGTACTGTGCACTTGCACCTGTCACCAATCAAGCACCTCTTCAACCTGCCTGTATATAAGCATACACCTCAGACACCCTCATGGTCCGACCTCATGTACAAGGTAGAGGACTCTCTGACTTTGCTATTGCTTCCATTTGAATACTTGCCTGCATTACTTACCTCCTGTGTTCTCCCTAGTGTCTACTAATCTCCAAGTGTCTCCTTGTTCCTCCTAGTTCCGGATAGCTGAGGTGTGTGCTCCACCTGTGTGAATCCAGCTCCTGTAAAGGTGAAAGACTCTGATTATTCCACTCTTCATATACTTTGAACTGATTTTTACGAACTATATACTCACCTTATCATCAACCAGATCCTACACCCATACTCTGCGGCCCAAATAAACCTTATTGTACATATTAACCTGTTGCGTCAGCATTTTCCATATAGAAGATCGGACCAACACCGACGGCACAGATGAGTAACCACAATCCGTTTCAGGAGCTCATAGACTCTCTATGATGAGTTCTTCTTTCTTCTAATCCATCCCCGGCACTGCCGCCATCACCACCCATCACCTCCCTCATCCCAACCAGCACTTCTTCGCATACCATGATCGCTAGTCTTCATGGTCCGACTGGGCACCCTACTCTGGCTCGACAGAGGAGTGCAACGGATTCCTCCTTCAGTGTAATGTCACATTTTTGTGGCCAGCCCCTGCCACAACATCCTACCTCCGCAGGCCAGAGCCCAGTTTCCTTCCAGAACCAGCACCAGAGCCCATGACTGTAGAGAGGCAACTGTTATCTTCAGCTGAGTGGCAGAGAAGGCTGACCCGGGCTCTCTGTTTATACTGTGGAGCTCAAGGGCATATGATCTTGGCATGCCCCCTTTGCACTCCACATCCTGTGGTGAGTGTGATTCAGCCTGATATTGTTAAGATATAAACACTCACTACCTGTGTAATGCTTACTGCCTCTGATGTTACTATTTCAGTAATCTGCCCTTATCGACTCCGGATCAGCAGTAAACTTCATCTCCAGGAACCTCTTCCGCTGGCTGAAGTTATAAACTACCTCCACTGAAACAGTTGATAAATTAAAACCCACTAATATCATAGACATGTACGATACCGTGTGGGACCCATCACTCTTCGTCTTGGCCAACTTCATTCTGAAGATATCCATCTTCTGGTTCTGGAGGGGTCTACTTCTGACATCATCTTAGGGCACCCATGGTTGGTAAATCATAATCCCATTCTGTCCTGGAGGACGGGAGAATTCCTGAAGCGGGGCAATGATTGCTTCCCAGACTGCTTCCCCCGTGACTCCATCACCATTCAGGAAACTCAAGGAGATCCTTCCAGTGAATTCAACCCTCCACTGAAAGTCCCCATCAAGAGTCAATCCATAGACATTCCAGCCCACTATGCCCCCTTTAACAACGCTGAAGTTCCGCTAACCACCACATCGGCAACATGGGACTGCACCCTAGATCTCATTCTGGTGAGACAGTGCCTTGTGGGAAATCTATCCACTGTCGCTTCCTGAACAGAAGGCCATGGAAAAATACATCAAGAGGCGTGTAAGGGAAACAGGTCAATTTAGCTCAAAGGGAATCATTTAAGATTTTAAAGGGAATTTGAACAAGAATCACAGTTTCATGGCTGATCACTGAAACGGCCAGTGATTCACTGAACGAGCCGTATAACATCAAATCCTGCACTGGATATTAATATCCAAAGTATAGTGAAAACACTATTAATTAGCACCAGTAACAAGATCGGCAGTTTAAGACATTAACTTGTAAGCACAAAACACAAGATACTTCTCTTTTCAATATGAATGAGCCTTTATTAGATAAATCTAAGACATATAAAACTAATCTAACACATAAGCACACACACTCACACATTCACACAAGTTGCAGGAGGATAGAAAGTTAGGGAAGAATGGGTTTAAGAGAATGAAAATGTGAAATCCCAAGTTTACAGCAATACGTGAAATTGCATAGACATGAACAGCCATCAATCACTTAATTAACCCTCGCATTGAGTTCCTCAATGAGATTAAAATTATATTAGATAAACCCAGTTCAGCTCAGTCTGGAGGTATGTTACTTGTGTTGCCTGTGTAACCCCGATTCCCCTTATCGTCTCTGAAAAGGGGGTTTCCGAGGCTGCTGATTCGCTGGAAGTTTAGTAGCCGTTGAAGTGACGTCTTGGGAAGTGTTGGGCGTTGGCTGACGATGCGGAGTTGTGGGCTGGCTGAAGTTGAACGGGCACTCGAGGTCGGGACTCGGAGACACGGCGTTACAAAAACTTAACTCAGAACACAAACTCTCAAACGGAAAAGGAAAGAAGTTAAAGTAAAAGAATAGAAGTAAAGTTTTGACGAGACTAGTTGGTGTTTCTTCTCATCGTGGGTAAGTAGCAGGCGTGCAGGCCGAAGCACGCTGGAACAGCGCTCGAAGAATGCTAAAAGTGATGACGAAAAGCATGACTAAAAGCCAAAATGCCAAAGCTAAAAAGCAGGCTAAAAGCTAAATTTGATGGTGTCCTGAGTATTTAAACTGGCCTTTGGCCACACCTCAAAATGTTGTCTTGACCAATTAGATATTGTCTTTTGCTCGGGGTGTTGCAATGTTTGTCCTACCCATTCATAAATCATATGTTATCTTATCAATCACTTGGTCCGAATTTTCCCGCTCTTGCAGGGTATAGTTTTGGACATGATTCCTATGATAAGAATATGATACATTTGACAAATAACTGATTGTCAGAAACGTTTCAAGCAAGAAGATTCGAACACACACATACTAAACATGAATATGAATACTTAACTATTCAATAGTTATTAAAAAGACATACACAATAAAGTGATTAGAAACATGATAGTCAAATGTGTGGGTTTCGTAAATAATATGGAGTTAGCAATGGACTGATATTCCTTTAGAAGTCTTTTTGTGTTCATCTTAGTGCAAAACTACATCTATAAACGGACAGTTCCTTTGCCATTCTCTGACATAAGGATTTTCTGTGTGGAGACCAGAGGTTAAAAGGTCCCCTTAGGAATTTCAGTTTGGTTCTGCTAGGTGGGGGGAAGTCAATCCAACGATCTTGTTTACTCTCATGGGTTTACTTGTGATGGCTCATGCTGTGCATCTCTTTGACCATCAATCTTGAGTACTTGCCCCAAATTTGACAATCTCTTTTTCCGAATTGAAATCGTGAATAATTGTTCTAATGGTGTTAATGTTGAAAGCTGTTCTCTGAAAGAGTTGGTTGGTTATCTTGCTTCAGACTGTGGTGCTAGGAGTTGATTTTACAACATCCTGTTGCCTTTCTGTGGAATTCGGCTCCTCATGTTTCAACCATGCTCACGATCAAATCTTTAATTTGTCTGGTTCGGGTCTGATACGCTACAGGCGCTGAGTCAAGGTTACATCCATCCATCCAATTCCCCTGCGCATCTAACTTCTTTTTCATGGCCAAGAAGGGCGGAGGCTTGAGGCCCTGTATAGATTACAGAGCTCTAAACACACATCACCATCAAGTTCCAGTATCCTCTTCCCCTCATCCCAAATGCCCTGGAACATCTCCGTGGCACTACCATATTCACCAAGTTGGACCTCCACAGTGCCTACAAGATCATCCGCATACGTGAGGGGAAAGAATGGAAGACTGCCTTTGTGACCCCTACTGGCCACTACGAGTATCTGGTCATGTCCTATGGACTTGCTAATGCCCCCTCCGTATTCCAGGATTTTATGCATGAGGTGCTCCGGGAGTTTCTTCATCGATTCATCATTGTCTATATAGATGACATCCTCATTTACTCCCGGAGCCAGGCCTAACATCGCCAGCACATTGCGGAGGTCCTACAACACCTGAGAGAGCACCACCTATTCCTCAAGGCTGAGAAGTGCACCTTACCACAACCCACTTTGCAATTTCTGGGGTATAACATAGATCGTACCAGAATCCCAGATGGACGAAAATGAAGGCGGAAGCTATAACCCCCTGGCCAGAACCTACTACAGTTAAGGAGCTCCAGTGATTCCTGGATTTGCCAACTTTTACCATCGTTTCATACAAAGCTATAGCCGTATCACCAGTCCACTCACAAGCATGCTACGAGGGAAAACCAGAATCTTTGTCCTGGACACCTGCTGCCTTAGAAAGCTTTCTCCTCCCTCAAAAAAGAGACTGAAAAAGACTTCAATAGTGCCCCACTCCTAGTCCATCCAATCTCCAACCTCCCCCCTTGTCATTTAATTTGACGCCTCCACTACCGGAGTGGGGGGCAGTGTTGTCCAGCAGCAGAGGAACCCTGCAAGACTCCATCCATGTGCCGCTTCTACAGGAAGCAGGGGCCTGGCAGAAAATAAATTATGACATCGGCAACAGAGAAAACTACTTGCCATCAAGCTTGCCTTAGAGGAGTGGAGGCATTGGCTAAAGGGGGAAGCCCCCATCCATTCACCGTACTGACCGACCATAAGAATCTCCAGGATCTTTGTGAGGCATTATTCTTTACCAGGTTCAAACTTTACCACTACTACTTACCCACCTGGTTGCCCAGAAACGTTTCAAGGCAGATGCCATTGTTACGTATGACAGGACATGTGGAACTGGTCCAGAAAAAACATTGAGCGTATCATCCCACAAAAGATGATTGTCCGTCCCACTGAATGGAATTCCCCTCCAATAGCCTCAAACATGGCTCCCAACAATCCCACCAGGCTGTCCTCCAGGATGCCAGTATGTAACACGAACACAACTTACCCCACTGATTCCACTCTGCTCACTCTTCTCGGGGGCACTGGCCACCAAGGGGCCAACAACACCCTCCCGCTGCTATGAGATCGCTTCATGGTGGCCTAATATGGGCAGGGGACGTGAGAAAGTTGTGCAAGTGCATGTCCAAAAAGTCTGCGCCACTTACCATCTTGGGAAAACTCCTTCCTCTACCAGTGCCCCAAATCGCCGATGGTCACACCAAGGAGTAGACTTTGTCACTGACCTGCAACCCTTTAAAGGTAAACACATGCATCGTGGTAATAGTTGATCATTTCTCAAAGTTATGTAGCCTTCTACCCCTCAAAGGTCGCCCCACTGCACTGGAAACCTACTGAACGTCTCTTCAACAATGTCTTCCAATATTATGGCATTCCCGAAGACATCGTTTCAGACCAGGGACCTCAGTTTATCTCAAGAGTATGGAATGCTTTCTTCCAAACTCCTAGGTGTGACCGTAAGCCTCTCATCTGGATATCAAACTCCGAGGTCGAATGGTCAAACGGAGAGGAAGATTCAAGAGGTGGGGCGATTCCTGCAAACCTTCTGCCATGGCCTCAAGGATTCCTGGAAACAGTTCCTGGGCTGGGCCGAGTACCGCAGTACCTCCAGATTCCCTGCGACAGCCTTCAAACTGGTCTCACTCCCTTCCAATGCATGCTTGGGTTCCAGCCTCCACTGTTCCCCTGGTCCGGGGAACCTTCTGATGTTCTGGCTGTTGACCTACGGGTTCCAGGAAAGCTAGAGGGATCTGGGACGCTTGCCTACACCACCATCTCCAATGGGCAGTTGCGGGCAGACGGGAGCCGCGGATCTTCGACGAGCTGAAACACCTACCTATCAACCAGGTCAGAAGGTATGGCTGTCAACTCGGGACATCCGACTTCACCTGCCCTGTAGGAAAACTCAGTCACAGATTTGTTGGCCCCTTTACTATCTGGACCAAAGAACGCCCGCTGGTTACCTACAAGCTCCAAACTTCCCTCACAGTACAGAATTCATCCCACATTTCACGTATCTCTGAGAAGAAACCTCACCATGAACCTGTCTCTCTCCCCACAGAAAGCATGGCCAAATGGAGGAAACCCCCTCTTCCTTTGATCCTAGATGAGGGGTCAGTTTACAAGGGGAAGGAGATTCTGCCATTACAGCGCCATGGTGGTCAGCTGGAATACCTCAAGACCGGGGAAGGATATGGACCCAAGGAATGCTCATGGGTACCTAGGACTGATCATATTAGACCCCGCCTTACTGTCTGAATTCCATGCTGCCATCCTGATCATCCGGCACCTTGGGGCAGAGGGGTAGACATAACATTCGTCATATCCTTTGAACGCGACCTACGAAACTATATACACAACCTTATCATCAACCGGATCCTACACCCGTACTCTGTGTGACCCAAATAAACCTTATTGTACATACTACTGTTGCGTCAGCCCTCTTCCGTTACACCAATCAGCACTGCGACAAAAACGCTGGAGGCAAGGATATTCTTATGTGAGATTCTAGAAAACATAATGTAGCGTTGTACTACTGACATTACTTTAAAGTGCAAAATTTACTAGAAAATTGACAAGGATCATAATTCTGTCTTAAGTTGTCTTATGGAAACGAAACATAATTATTTGATATTCCTCTTAAATCACTCACTTAAAAAAAAAATCTGATTCATTTATTCTTGCATTATTACGGTTAAAAACTGTGCGCAGATGTTTGTATAGTTTAAACTATCTGTCATCTTTACTGGACAAAAACCAGTTCAGAACTCCTGGTTCGATGTCCGTGGTGAGGACTGTGCGTTGTTGAGAAACTCTTGCTACGAATTAAAATAATGTCACGTCTATGAAATTACAATTATAAATAATGATGCACAAGCCTTTAAACTTTAAATTGATGTATTTTTTGTGTATATTAATTACAATTTTGATGGTAAAATCATGTAGTAAAAGTAAACTAACAAACATTGGAACCCGGCCTGTTTCTCAAGCTAGTTAATGGATTAAATGGCATTGATGATGCAATATGGAGAAAACATTCATCTGAAACGATCAGACTGGAGTTTATAAAGTGGAGATCAACACCATCAGCAAGGTCGTGCACAGAAAATACTGTATTGGCTGTTGGTGGTGAGTAGATTCTCTAAATTCTATCATACTTTGAAATCATGAACAGCTTAAAGATATTTTTTTAAAACGTCTATATATCATCTGACAGGATGAGGTTTGATGTCTTAGAGATAGCAGATGATACAGATGTCCTGTCAAAAAACTTTGAGATTGACAGAGAACATTTGTGTTGTGAACTTGTCTAAACAGGGTAGATCTGTTTGATTTTGCAACATACTTCCAGAGAAAATAATCGGGATGTATTACCACACATGAGTGGATTTGATTGAAAAGCCATCTTAAAAAAAAACTATTAAAATATGGGATGACTGTAACAATGTAAGTCGGGAAGAAGGAGGCGGGAAACCGGGTGAACATTTAAATAAAAAACTTTAAAATAAATACAAAGCAGCGTGACAGCCCCTTGTGGATGACTGCCCACAAGAAAAATCAAAAAACAAAATAAAACCCAGACCTGGTCCTCTCTCGTTCACTCCAGTTACTCCTCCTCTTATCCTTCCAGAGCTCATTTGTGGGACTCGAGGACCGGTGAGATGTGCAGGTGTCGTCATCTTCAATTACTCCACCAGCCTCGCTCCATTCCCACGGCTCTTGGCCAAGAAAGTCCTATCACAATTACTCATCCTGTGATTATTTTTCTTCTCAACATCACATGTTGCCTTGTAAACACAACTTTGTTTCCAGTCAAATAAAACCAGCCAATCATATCCAATCAAGAAAGTCCTTTCAAAATTGTGTGTAATGTGCATCCGATGGTTAATCCATGGACTTGCAGCCTGAGGTTTAGATTATATTACAGCCAATGGCAATAATCAAATACAAACCAGTGCAAAAAAATTTTTTTTTCTTTTCTTTCTTTCTTTCTTTCTTTCTTTCTTTCTTTCTTTCTTTCTTTCTTTCTTTTTTCTTAATGTAATTTGGTCAAATGATAAAATTGTGTGCCATTACCCATACAAAAATGTAATAGCCAATGACCAATTGAAACAAATATGCTCATTTTGTTTGTGCATTTCACCTATACCACACATCAGTTCTTAAAGTCTGAAAATAGTGTCAGGGTTTTTATTTTTTTATTATTATTTTTTTTCCCAGAAAGACCGTCTGTCCTTTTCTTATCTCTAAAAAAGAACTATTCATATTTTTAATGTATAATTTCTCCATATGTGTTGTTGTTTCTGTGACAGGTGGTTGTGAAGACAGTATCAGTGATGGAGAGAGATCCTGCAAATCTAATTACTGGTGTTAATGAAATACAGGGATATGATCTGATACAGTGGAAGACTGAAGGTAATATTGTGGCTGAAAAGTCAATAAAGGTACCAATCTGTTTGGACCTAAAGAATTAGAGGATTTGAGATTCAGTGGCAGACTACATCTTCATCATGAAACTGGAGATCTTACCATCAGTGACTCCAAAATCACAGACTCTGGAGATTATCATCTACACATGAACAACAGTGCATACACCTTACAGAGGACCATCAGAGTTACTGTCAAGAGTGAGTAGATATAATATATTTTTTTTTGTATTAATTTTTTTTTTTAAATATATATATTCTCTATATGATATATATAAAAGCTATGCCTTATATATATATATAATATATATATATATATATATATATATATATATATATAATATATAATAGTGCTGATGTTTATGGTGTTTGTTATAGATCAGACACATTCTCATTAATGGCTGTCTCTCTTTATCATTACAGCTCCACCTCAGTCAGGTGCTCCTTCAGGGATATGTGGTGCTCATGTTGGGCTGCTAGTTTGGGCTGTAACTGTGTTTCTTGCTGCAAGATTTGTAGACAACGAAATCAAAGGTGTAAGTATTACATTCAACTCATACAGTAAGAGCTGAGAAAGTCACACTGTCGCTGAGAAAGTTTCTGTTTTTAATTTAAGTATAATTACTGTTGAAAGCATAACAGATGATTGATTTTCCTATTGTAAGTGTAATGAAGAATAACATAAGTGCAGGGGAACTTATTATTGATATTAAAACTATTATTTATTTATGATATATTCTTACTGGTTATTGTTTTTACTGTGATTCTTTATTTATTTTTATAACAGGTTTCAGTGAAAAATAAAGTGAATCACTCTCAGGATCAGCATGAAAAATTAAGAGAAATAGCCGTTCATAATCACTGTAACAATATAAACTTGGACTTTGCATGACATGTTATTGAGTTTTAATTAGTTTGTTTTATGGATATATTTTGACATAAATCTTTTTTGTCTCATGCTTGACTATAATAACAAAAGGGGAAACTTTAAATGCCATACCCTGAAATGACAAAACCACAAAACAATTCATCAATTTAAAAAAAAAAAACAAAACAACAAAATCAAAAAAATTTCACTTGTTAACCAGCAGGGTCTGGCTGCTTGAAAATGGTGTTTTAGTGTTTTTGGGATGCCATTTATATGAAATTTATGTTCATCCGGTGCTTATACAGATCTATGTACAAAAACACAATAAAGCCAGTCAAACTTGATAAAACTGAGACTATTTTATTGTGCCAGACTTGTGAACAGTGTGGATGGAATGTAAGTCCCGAAAATTGCCCAAGGCATAAAGAAAGATCAGGCAAGATGTTAACATGTCTTAACATGACTCATTTGCTCTTTTCCTCACCTTTAAAAAAATAAATGTTTTTCGCTGACTCTATCTCATCTGTCTCAACACCAAAAAAAGATAATAATAATAATAAAAAAAATAAAAGAAATACAAATTCTGCTAATAAACATCACAAAACAAGGTAGTTAAAAGTCACAACAAAAACACCGAAAATAAAAGCAGATAATAAGTAAAGAAGATAATGGTGCAATTCAACTGCATGATTAATTGTTGCCACAATGCATGCTGGGAGCGTTTTACTATGCTGGCCTGGCCTGGCACCCAACATTAATTGTGGCTAGACATGTGCTGGTAGTTTATTATTATGATATATATCAAAATAATGAACATGCACAATATTGTGGGCACTTAAAAAATACAGTGAATAATTATTTTTACAAAATATTCAGATTATCTGAATGCATTTTAAGAATACTTTGGGTTGTCAGGGGGGACCGGACCCTCCCTATCTAAGGGTTGTTTTAAATAACTTTGTAAGTAGTAAAACAACACAAATGCAAATGGGGCAAAAATGGGTTTTAAGTTTAGAAACATTTTGAATCTCCTCCTCCCTTGCCTCACAGTGCTTTGGTCCAAATGACTGCTTTCCTCTTTTAAATCACCTCAGTGTTGCCAAGTCTGTGGTTTTCCTGTGGAATCAGGCTACTTTAACACTGTTGACTCGGTTGTTTTTCATGTCCGCGCAGGTTGAAGCAACCACAATAACGCATGCAAATTTTAGCAGAGGAATCCCGCCGAAAAACATGGATTTTACCTCCTGGAACTGATTTTTATTTTTTACCAAGGAAACCCCTCGAAAAGCGATTGGGCTATAGTTTTGGGCTAGTTTTGAGTAGCAACTGGGCAGCTTTTGTTGTGAAAACCTGGCAACCCTGCATCACCTACACACACACACACACACACAAGTCTGATTATCAAGAACAAAAACAAAATCAATAGAACTCCAACTCCAACAATGTCAAGGATATTTTATTCAAAGTGACAGTGACAAAAAAAAAGTGACGGATTAAATATCGGATGAAGTGATTATTTTCTCTTTAATACAGATATGCCGATGTATTTTTCAATGAGTCCGCTATGTTAGCAATAATAATGTTACCTGCTTGACAGATAGTAATCTACAACGGACACGAGCTCTGTCACGGCGCGACCACAACAGCTTGAATTTGTCTATTTTGGCACAGTCTCCCTTTTACACTAATAGTAGTAAGGCTTTCTTCCGTGTAAACTTTTCCTTACAAGTACAATTTAGCTGTATTATTTGTGTACCCTTCAAAAATTGCTCTTGAGAAATTTTTATTTGATTGTCCCCCCTATTGTTGGACAAAATTTACACCCCTGCGCTTTTGTCTAAGGTATTTGCTGGGCTAAAAAAAAAAAAAAAAAAAAAAAAAACACCTGGCCGTTGGCCCAAAGGAAGCCTCGGAAGTGACAGTCGAAACGCTACTAGCCCTGGCATGCACTAGCACGCTCGCTTTTGGCACGATGACAAACTCTGCTGAGAACCACATGGTGGAACAAAATAAACAACACAAACTCAACCAATAGGCAACTCCTGGAGCCCATATAAAATAAAAGCATAAATGCAGCCGTTACTCCGGGAGCCTATAAACGAAGCAGCTATACTACTTTTTATTCACTTTTTAAACAGCAATTTAGATTTTTGTAAAAAAACAAAAAAAACACTTTTACCCACTCCAGTCTTCATATTTCAATGTGGCCCAACAGAATTTCTTATTTCTGAGCCTCCAAGTGCCCTCTGGATGAAGAACGCAGTGCCAAAGTGCAAAACACTTCATGTTGTGATCAGTGGTACTGAAAGCTTGTGACGCTCAATTAATAGAATTGCACTCCACTGATAAAACTCAAAATATTATTACTTCTTTCTAACAAAGCTTATTTTTCTGGGAATATTCTCTTGGTATTTTTTTTTTTTTTTAGAGAATCATCACAGAGTCCAAACACCCTTAACCTCTTTGAACTAAAACATTTAGGCAGAGGAACAGACTCTTCCCACAGGCCATCTCTCTCTTAAACAGCTGAAAGCCTTAAGGCCAAAAGGTACTAATACTCTCACTGTTTAGAGCATTATCTTTGTAAATTCAGTCCTGATTATTCATATTATTAATAATACTGTACACTCTCAGAAAAGAAATGGTACGAAAGCTATCACTGTGGCTTTACCTTTACAAAAGGTACTAATATGTATCATTTAGGTACAAATATTCACATTTAGGGTTAAATAAGGTACAAAAGAGTAATTTTAAAAGGCTACCACCTCGGTGACAGCTTTTGTACCCTTTTTTCCAAGACTGTAAATATGTTCATAATCTCTAAATATGTTTACTTTGACGCAACCTGTGTCTTTATACAGTATTATTTGTATATGCACTGGAAGCTCTATTACTAGAAACATTCCTTGTGTGCATAATCTAATATTTTCCTTAACTGTTCCTGTTTGTTTTTCAGATGTTTTTAGTTTAGATAGGGCGAAGAAAATTCTGTCACAGATTCGCATTACTGACATACCGGGAGATGATCGAGTGGATGTTTGGACCTCAAAACACTTCCATAGTAAAAACTATCAGAGAGAAAGTGACACTATTATATAAAGAAGATGATGTGAGATTTACAAACAGACTACATCTCCATATTCAAACTGGAGATCTCACCATCAGCAACATCAAGACTGAAGTCTCAAGTCTTTATCAAATAAAGACATTACAGAGGAGCTTCTGTGTTACTGTCAGTGGTGAGTACTTCAAGTCTTTTTAAAATCAATGTTTACTTGATTTGCAGTTTAGATTTTGAGAAATTATCACACATTCACTAATGACCATCTCTCTTTTTTTCAGATGTCAGATTGGATGCTGGTCTGCAGGCTTATTATTTGTATTAGTATTAGTATTAGTATTAGTATATAAAATAATATTATTATTTTGCTCAGGGTTAATTTCTGCAGTGTACATAATTTCTCCATGAGATCATAACCAGTGACTGTGTTTTGCAGTGTTTTTGCTGCGTATGGTTAAGAAGGGATACAGCTACAGCCACTGGGCATGCACATGTTAATATTGTGTCATTTTTGTCTCACTACACAGCACAATAATTATTGTATTTACATTATTGTAAGGGGTAGGTTTTGGGTTGGGGTCAGTGTAGGTGCAGACCTTAATAAAACACAATCAAATAGGTATTTGAACAATAGCTTACAATGAGCAAACTAAAATAATGTGAACAGTTATTACTTATCAAACAGATGCCATAAACTCAATAAAAGTGAAAGTTTTACTATTTTTTGCTAAACAGTTTACAGAATCTTTTGAAATGGGTCTCAAAAGACTACAAGTGGAAGTTATCGGAGACAAAATATGATCATACCTTGAAATTTGAAAGTTGAGAGTTGTGGTTTTATGTGATATTTAATCAGTCTTGGTTATTTTCACATATGCTTTAATAATGAATCTTCTGCTCTGGCTTAATCCATAATTCTTTTTTGGACTAAAGTAATTTTTAAAGAACTACCAAATGCAAGAGTTTATTGTTTTGTCCACACACACACACACACACACACACAATCACACCACACACACACAACACACACATAGGGCACTCCAATGAATGAATGAATGAATGAATGAATGAATGAATGAATGAATGAAAATGCAAAATGCAAAATAATACTTTAGGGCACTCCTATTCAAACCAACCTAGCAACCACTCTGGATAGCATAGCAACCATGTGGCAACATCTTATCAACCACCCCAAGTACCCTAGAAACCACATACACAGTTCTAAGTATTGAATATTTTTGGAGAATTAGATTTTTTTTTCTTTTTTTCTTTTACTTTTTTGGCACACTTGGTGTATATATATATATATATATGCACCTGATGGCTACTTCCAGCAGGATGATGCACAGATAGATAGATAGATATATAGATAGATAGATAGATAGATAGAATGTTTTAAACAAATTTACTGTTTGGTGGACTTAGTTTTCCAGTCCAGCTCTTCTGGATCTGATGTAATAAACTAGCACAGCAACAGCAGCCACGCCCACCACAGCAGAGACGACCAATCGGATCACAGCTTCAGTCGTTTGACTCCAGTAGTAGTCACAGTCTGTAGAAAGAATAGATAGCCTACTTCTTTAAAACTGCATTAATCTCTTTCAGATAGACTTTGACATGTCTCCTCTTACTGTTTTAATGTGTTAATGAGTGATACACTGTGAAGAAAGTTTCACTGATATCATCACTGTCTAGGGTGGCCATATGCACCATTCATACGGTACCACATCCCGGCCAGAATTTTAAGATTGCTTAAAATATCCAGGTTTTGGCTGTTTCCACTGTGCAGGTCGATCGTTGTGTGACATTCATAAGAGCAATAGAGAGTAGGGATGGGCGATACCGATATTTTTCATGGCAGTATTGTCAATATCGATACTGATACTAATACTGATACTGATACAATACTTCTGAACTAAAATTTTCAATTGTGAAATTTATAAAAATAAATTATTAAATTACTAAGAGTAAAATGGGTAATGATAACCACTTAACTTTGTTTAAAACACATTTTAACATTCAATATGCCATAATTGTAACTCAATGAGGTTGTATTTTTGTTTACACATGATTCGAATCTACAAATACTACAGTTGAACTACGGTCACTTTAGTAAAACCATGGTTCTTTTTCATAAGGGACTGCCAGTGACAGGCTGTTGCAAACATAAAATGCAATGCTGCCATTCCCAAAATGCTTTCTTATGATACTTTTGGGAAATGCAGCCCTGTTTGAATGCACTGTCAGAAGTGAGTGAACGCTCTCTGTGATTGATTAGTTATGTCTTGCAACATTTGCGTGTGTTCAGATGAGCAGGAAAATAGTTCTATCCTACACAATTATTTACTAACATAAGTTATTTGTCCAAATCAATGCATTATTTTTTTGTTAAATAAACAAAATTACTGGTAAATAAAACACACCTTAGTATCAATATTTTTTGTTTGAGTATCGATACTTTCGATAAACATAGAAAATATTGGCCCCCCCCCCCCGAGGGAGCAGAGCAAGTTATTTATATTTCATTGGCGCAGAAGTTTTCAACTCAAGTTAAAAAATATAGATCGTTTCCCTGTACACTGTGAATCAGGTCCCTAAAAATTTTTTTTTTTTTTTATTTGTCTAATTGGTAATATTATTACTTGTTGAATGAAAAATCTTTTCAGTGCAATTTCCAAGTTAAAATCTATATCCCTAGTTGTTTTTTTTTCCAAATTGTTAAAATAGTGCAATTTCCAAGGTAAATCTAATTTTCCAAATTGGAAAAAAAAAAAAACAAGCAAACAAATAAAGGAACATTCATGAACTTTTATGTTTTATTTTAATTTGATTCCAAATGTTAATTTAAAAACACAACAAAATATGATTTTTTTTTTTTTTTTTTTTTTATACCAGAAAACATTTCCAACAAACTAACAAAAACATTAAAAAACCAGAATAACAAAAAAACATAAAAAAACTAAACTCAGAATAACAAAAAACTAGTACCAAAACAATATTAGTTTTATTCAACACAAAAATCCACTGAATTTTAGTTTTTTTTATTACAAAAATGATATTAGATAATTCTTGAGTGGCATAAGTTATTCTATTTTTACATAACAGCTGTATATTGAGATGTGGTGGAAATGACATTTGTTCATTGCAGGTTGGAAAAAATGTAAATTATTAACAATTTCTCCTCTTACAGACCTCAAAACTAGACAAATTATTTAAACTTATGAGACTGTGTTACATGACTTTTGAGCAATTTTTTTTTTTTTTATTCAACCTCACAAGGCTAAAAGTGTCCCTAAAAAAAAAAAAACCAAAAACACAAACAAATAATACTGAGCTCGATCAGATTGAAGGGGGTGGTTTAATCCTCTTCTAATACGATTGAGAGTGCATCTAAACACTCAAAAGGGCACAGTATAATATAAATATTAATTTATATAATTAATTTATATAATTTATTAATAAAGCGGGGTTAATGGATAAAATATTAATTCTGCTGTTAAAAACAAATGAAAAAAAACCTTGTAGGTGTGCAAATAATGAGAAAATATATATAAACTCAATATATATGCATGCAGAAAGCAAAAAAAAAAAAAAAAAAAAAAAAAAATTTCTGATTTGAAGCTTGTGACATATTAATGAGCACATCAATCTGATCATTTTATTTAGCATTCATGTAAACACCACAATCAGATTCATCAATCGGAATGAATTCAGTCCGACTGAACAAAAATTGTGCATGTAAACGAAAACACTACATTTAAAAAAAGGTGTCCCAAAACTATGACAAAATCATCACCACTTCAACTAACTCGCATCACCATTATAAAAACTCGTGGTATATTTAATGATAAAAACTAAATAATGTGTTAATCCAACCTTGGTATTTTTTTTTTCTTTTGTCAAAACAAATATGTCTTAGTTGAGCCCTTAATGAATAATATTTATATTTATCATTGTTTTGAACTAAAAAAAATATTACTTGAAAAATAAAACAAATAATGAAAAAATTAAATAAAATACAAAATTGACAGCTCCAGGCAAACAAACACCCCTAACACACTAAACATACCGTAGGTTCTCACAGATCCGTTGTGCCGTTATTTGTAGGAATGTGGCATCTTTCGAATATTCAGTGATTACCTGTGACAATACGGCGGATGACTTACGGTAATGACGTGCGCATGGTGTGACAATACGGCGGAAATTACAAATCACTGTTGCGGCCCATAGAAGCAGGTCGCTAATGAGCATCTACATACATATAATATATATATATATATATATATATAATATGTATACATATATATAGATTCATCTATCGGATGATATTCAGATAGATAGATAGATATAGATAGATAGTAATAGGTGCATCTCAATAAATGAGAATGTTGTGGAAAAGTTCATTGTATTTCAGTAATTTGAACTCTTGTGAAACTTGTGTATCAAATAAATTCAATGCACACAGACTGAAGTATTTGTGATGATTTTAGCTCACATTTATAAAAAAAAAAAAAAAAACACCAATTCATCTCAACAAATTAGAACATGGTGACATGCCAATCAGCTAATCAACTCAAAACACCTGCAAAGGTTTCCTGAGCCTTCAAAATGGTCTCTCAGTTTGGTTCACTGGGCTACACAATCATGGGGAAGACTGCTGATCTGACAGTTGTCCAGAAGACAATCATTGACACCACAAACATTCATTGCCAAAGAAGCTGGCTGGAACATCGAATGTTTGTGGTGTCAGTGATTGTCTTCTGGACAACTGTCAGATCATCAGTCTTCCCGTGACTCACATTCACCACTGAACACAACAGCACACTTTTGAACCCTGATGATGATGAAGATGATGAACACTGAGGAGAGTATCTGGCGATGACAAGAACAAATAAATAAAAGAATAAGTACAACTGACACTAGGTAACAGGGGTGTTACTTAAATATAAAATTAAGTACTGTTTACATCTGTAAAACTCACCATAAACAATGGCATCTGTAAAAAGATCACCATAACAACGTTGACAATGAATTTAAAGACCCATATTTCCAACATCGTCACTTAAACTCCAGTGTTTTCATTAATGTTCTCCATTCTGTAATACTCAACATCCTAAGAATTTTTTCCTCAACATCGTAATAAATTTGTCCTCCACTGTTTTGATTATACAAAAACCAATCAATCCAAAGCACCACTCGATCTCATTGTCGCGCTGTATTTCAGTAGGGAGTGTGGGAGAATCTCCCTCCATCTCTGACACAGTTATATATACTGTCTCAGCACCTAAAGATCAAAATTAAATGTAAATATTAAACTTGAACTTAAACATTTAATAGTTTAAATATTTACATGCTAGTATTTAATAATGCTTTAACCTAATAATTAACACTAACTCAGGCTAGCAATACCGGATCTGCCCCCATTCAACATTTCAAGAAGTGGTCCTAGCACATCATTCATGACCATTTGATTACAGTCATAGCGCCACCGATGGCAAACAGGAAGTGCCATATCAACACTGTTTGGACTCCTTGCAAAATAATAAAAAGCATCAACATTGGTTTAGGTTGGAAAATTCTAGAAAGCATGTTTTAAACTTGCTAGCAAATGGTCAGTGTTTAAAGCATGCTATTAATGCATGTCGACACATTACTGTAAAAAATACTATGTCCAATCTGCCTCAAGAGCTTCACATTTTGATTAGAGTCCTGGCCTGAGATATCATCGCATGAGCTCATATTTGGTTTATAGTTAAGTGTGCCACCTACTGACAACAGGAAGTGACATGTATTAATACTTTTATGCACTATTAGCAACACCGTAAAATTTATGCCATTGTGTGCTTAATCATGCTAGCAATATCTCTCAAAAGCTAGCAAAACTTACTATGTGCTAAAGGATGCTATTATTACTATGAAACAGGAAGTTATTGTAACTCTTGTACCAATGCCCAATCTGCCCCAAACTTCACACGTTTTTATAAGAGTGCCTGGCCTAAACTCATCTTTAAGGCCAATATTTATGCTGGCAACAGGAAATTACTTCTTTTACACTAACTCAACATGCAATGTCTGATCTGCCCGAAACTTTTGCATAGTTTGGTAAAAGTCTGTAAGACATTTACATGCCGATATTCAGTTATGATCATAGCGCCACCTGGTGGCCAGCTAGGAAATGTGGCACAAATATTTTATACGCATATGTCCAACGTTCGATGATCTCCTATGGCCACTGGGTGGTGGTGAGCCCGGTGCGAGGGCCCTTCATGCGCTGCTTGCAGCTTTAATGAATTTGTGTTGGGAAAGATCTCCAGTAATCCGAAGCTTTGTTTGTGTTGATCGCCATATCGTTTTTCTGAATACGGAAGGAATGTTGTCATCAACTGTTTTGATACAGGTCTGCTCAATCCAAAGCGCCACTCGATCTCATGGTCCGGCGCTGTATTATCCCAGATAGGATGGGAGACTATCCCTCCAATCTCCAGATATATACTGTCCTCACACCTAAAGATCAAAATTATGTAAATATTAAACTTGAACTTAAACATTTAATAGTTTAAATATTTAACAATTTAACCTAATAATTTAACACTAGAACTACCGGAATTCTAAAACTACAAGAATGGCCATAGCGATCTGACCATTCACAATAGACCGAACTGCATGCCATATCACATTTACATTCAAAGCTTCTTTGGAGGTTTTACAATGAAGCTTTGAATGTCTGTTGTAATTTTTAATGATGTCGTCACCCTAAAAAATACAATATTAATAGTAAAAATATACAACACCCAAAAGAGCCACTCCCGAATGTGCGTGCCTCGCTTTGTGTTTGGCAAGTGGGAGTTTGTTGTATTTGAAAGTCTAAATGGCAACAAATATGAACCAAAGCTGAATATTTCTGTAGATAGAACATGCAAAAAACATATTTTATATATGTTAATTTAGATTTGTTTGTAAAATAATGCATGATTAAAATATAAATAACTATTTTAAAAACCATTGAGTTATTGAACACACACAATAAACTAGTAATTCTACACATTCTCAACAATTATGCATTAAGCAGCGTATTAGTAGTTAGTATGCATAAACAATAAACTAACAATCACAACATACCCTACAAATTACTAAAAGAAAAGTCTGTAAATATAAGGCACAATCTACTAACAATCTCCATTTTTCTTACAGTGTACTAATTGATCAACAATCGCAGGTACAACCTAAAGTGTATCATAAATGAACAATTAATCAATTATCAAATTATTCAACTATCATTATTATTATCATTATTATTATTATTAAATTGAACAATTGCAAATAGCAGCTAACGCAATTCACGTGATGTGCGTACAGCTAGGCATCTGTGGTTTCCTCTTTTTGTCTAATTTGGATGGAAAATGTGTGCCTTTTTATAGTTTGAGTCACTTATCAAAAGTTTCTAAAAGTTGCCAAATATATTTTTTAAATTGTTACATTTGTTGCTACGTGCTTTTGGACAAAAAACTTGCTAGGGTAGTCTGAAAAGTTGCTAAATTTTGCAACAGAATTGCTAAGTTGGCAACACTGCTCAGCACTGGACAAAAAACGGTGACTGAAGTGGTAAGTTTGTGGATTCCAACCTAAACACCTCTAATTGGCTATTGCGTTTTAGAAATCAACAAACATGTCTGTGATTGGCTACATTGCTCACCTCTGCGAAAATGCATTGTAAAATAATTTGCTGCATTCCAAAGAAGAAGAACCACTGGATTGTTTGCTAAATCTATTTCATTATGCTATTATTACGAAGAAAACAGAGGTTATGGGCAAGCCCAAGCCCCTGCCCCGGCCTGCTGATGAACCTAATAAATGCAATGAACTTAGGAGCGGCCGGCGGGCTTGGCTTGGAAACGGCCAGTGGACTTGACTTGGGAATGGCCGGCAGACTTGACTCAGGAACTGCCGGCGTTTCTGTGCCGAGGACGATGGTGGAGTTTCGGAGGATACAGGTATTTGAGGTGGGGCAGGCGGTCCGAGCCATTGGTGTGGTATGTGGGTGTTCCTAGCGTGGGGTGAACTGGCGAGACGCACCATGCCTCAAGTCCAAAGTATACTAATGCCATCCACATCCGCACACCGACCGCATTACGTCATTTTCGTCATCAGGAGGGGCTCGCAACGTCTGTAAAAATGCAAACACAACACTCACGTCCACATGCAGGCAATTTTTTTAAACCTTGTGCTCTGTCTTACGAATGTACTGCAAATGCTCAAAAGATGCTGAAGGCGAAAAAGAAAGTTGCCAGATAATAAGATTGTTGCTACGCGCCTTCAAAAACTGCTAGAACAGCTTGCAGATTTGGCACGATTGCTGTTAACATCAGCAAATGGTGACAGAAGTGTTATACCTTGCAAGTGTGAGTGAATTTACTGGCAGCCTGCTCAAACAAACAGAGGTTTGGGCAAGAGCCCAAGCCCCTGCCCCACCTATGCAGGCAATAACTCCAACAAAACCACCAAACCCACCCCACAAGCATCAAATTCTTCAAAACCAATGCTCAAAGACCACACACCAAACCCCACAACATAAATGAATGTTGAGACAGAGTTGTGTCTGTCTTACGAATGTACTGCAAATGCTCCAAAGAACGCTGAAGGCGAACAGAATTGAGATATACAGCTCTCTGCATGCAGCGTGTCAGTCACGATTGTTAGGAAAGTGAGTGAAACACACACACAAACACATTTTTATCAAATAATACGCCATTAATAGCGGTTCACTTCCGCGATTTGGTACGATTGCATTAACATCAGCAGTGATCCGTACCAGAGTTAACATGAACCATACCCCAGACCACCATTTTTAAGCGGACTCAGGTACGGTTCGCAGGTGCGTACCCGAGTTCGAAAGACAGCATTCACATCATCCAAACGAACCGAACTCTGACGTCAATCAAATCCAGGTGCGCACCAAAAGTGCTAGTGTGAAAGCACCCTTAGAAGCCCTCCTATTCTCCACTTACTACCTGTATTAATTGCACCTGTTTGAACTCATTACCTGTATAAAAGACACCTGTCCACACACTCAGTCAATCAGACTCCAACCTCTCCACTGTGGACAAGACCAAAGAGCTGTCAAGGACGCCAGGGACAAAATTGTAGACCTGCACAGGCTGGGATGGGCTACAGGACAATAGGCAAACAGCTTGGTGAGAAGGCAGCAACTGTTGGCGCAATTATTAGAAAAATGAAGAAATTCAAGATGACTGTCAATCTCCTTCAGACTGGGGCTCCATGCAAGATCTCACCTCATGGTGTATCAATGATCCTTAGAAAGGTGAGGGATCAGCCTAGATCTACACGGGAAGACCTGGTCAATGACCTGAAGAGAGCTGGGACCACAGTCTCAACGGTTACCATTAGTAACACACTACACCGTCATGGATTAAAATCCTGCAGCGTACACAAGGTCCCCCTGCTCAAGCCAGCACATATCCAGTCCCGTCTGAAGTTTGCCAAAGACCATCTGGATGATCCAGAGGAGGCATGAGAGAAGGTTAGTGGTCAGATGAGACCTACAATAGAACTTTTTGGTATAAACTCCACTCGCCGTGTTTGGAAGAAGAAGGATGAGTACAGTCCCAAGAACACCATCCCAACCGTGAAGCATGCAGGTGAAAACATCATGCTTTGGGGGTGCTTTTCTGCAAAGGGGTCAGGACGGCTGCACCGTATTGAGGGGAGGATTGATGGGGCCATGTATCTCGAGATTTTGGGCAACAACCTCCTTCCCTCAGTAAGAGCGTTGAAGATGGGTCATGGCTGGGTCTTCCAACATGACAATGAACTCAAAATCCCAGCTGCAGTGTGTGCAAACCTGGTCAAGAACTACAGGAAACGTCTGACCTCTGTAATTGAAAACAAAGGTTTCTGTAGCAAATATTAAATTCTATTTTTCTATTGTATCAAATACTTATTTCATGCAATACAATTTAAATAAATTTTTTAAAAATCATACAATGTGATTTTTCTGGATTTTTTTTATATTCTGTCTCTCACAGTTGAGGTGTACATACGGTGAAAATTACAGATCTCTCCATTCTTTGTAAGTGGAAGAACTTGAAAAATCTCCAGTGTATCAAATACTTATTTACCCCACTGTATGATGATACAGAAAGTTTTCAGTGATGTGTTACTTGTTAAGCTGCATGTTATAGAGCCTGGCCCGTGTCAAAAAACAGCTCATACTACTGTTTCAGCTACTAAAATATTTTAATTTTGTATGTAATGGCAAAGCGATTATATTTAGTTTTATTTTTTATTAAGTTAATTTAGAAAAACGTTTGGAGCAATTTTTGTTCGTTAAATACAAGTTTTTGTCTTTTAAAGTAATGACCAAGCAGCCAGCAGCAGAAAGTGAGCTGATCATAACCTATGTTTGATCAATTTAGCTGCCTCAAGTCATCACGACTTTCCTAAAATAAAATCTATAAATATAAAACAGTTCAAGCATATAACAATGTTTAAACATTAAACCTAGATAAATGTGCGCTATATCCAATAGTTTGTTCGGAGAGTGGAAGCTAAAGCACTCTTTGCGGGACATGGAGGCGTCAGCGCGAACACTTGCATTTTTTTTTTTTTCAGTGGATACGCCATCATTTTTGCCCATAAAGGTAAGAGTAACACATCATTCATAAATGTAAAGGGTCTGCTTGTATTTGTGTGCAATCACAATATCAACAAAACTTTATGCTTTTTTAAAAAAAAAGAAAGAAAGCAAACATGATGCGTTTTCTGCCATCTCGTCTTGAACAGGAGCAATTTACAAAAATGAACCGAAACTCAGCGAATACATGCCTCAGAAAACAATAATATATATATATATGCATCAACTTCACCCTTGCACACCGACTCAGAAAACACTATTTATTAGTAAATAATTCAAATATCTCCATACTGTTTCCCCCTGACACATTTAGGGTAATTACTTTTGACGATGCTTTGCTGCAAGCTCAAGCAAATTGCATGGATTTGAACGCAGAACTCTTCAGCTGCGCTGACGACACGCACCATATATGCTGCTGCTGCGGGACACTAAACACCGTCAAGCCGCTCTTGACAGTCGCGGCAGCACGGTCTCGTGTTGTTTCCACCAGCGTGGCAATTTTTTCATCACTAATTGATGGATGTCTAAAATATAAAAAATAATGAGAAACCTTAAACAGGTGCAAAGCCCAGCCCGCGTCTGAAATATAAAGTGAAGATTTGCCCAAAGCCCGGCCTGAGGGGCGTAAAAAAGTCGGTGCCCATCAGACCTGGGCTGGACACTAGCACGTTAACATATGGTGCTTTTCCATTGCGTGGTACGACTCAGCTCGGCTCTGAGCTTTTCCACTGCATGGTAAAGACACGCACACAGATTTAGCGCTCATTCTAGGCTTCTTTACTTGCGCATTGTGCATTCCGATCACAGTATATCGGTGGAACATACCAACTATACAAACTGTGTGGGGGAAACCTAAACTTATCCATTCACTAAAAATACTACAAGCAGGGCGCCGCTGAAAATAAGTGTGTAAGTTTGTTTACAGAATACTGTTGTCACTGCTGCAACTCCCATATATACAAATAATTATTAGAAAAATGTAATTTCCCAGCAGACAGTAGGCCCCTCCCAAGTGTAGGCCCCTGGGCTTCAGCCCTTTAAAGTCCATGCGTTAATGCGCCCCTGATCAGTGCTGTTGTAGTTTACACTCGGTCAGAAGCGAGATCAACATGAGGATGAATACATTCTTTTTGGGGGTTTTATTACTCGTCAATGGTGAGTAATACTACTTTTTATTAATATAACATTTTCTTTTTCAATATAAATCGGAAACAGATAGTTATCTTCATATTTTTTATATCTACATTTTTTTAAACCAAGCATGAATATTTTTTCTATAAATAGAAGTTATGATAAATCACACTGAGGATAATAACAGACAACAGCAACTTTGTAAGGGGATTTTGAGGGTAAGTTGTTTGTAAATGAGTGAACAGTAGAGGGCGCTGACGGCCTGTAATATTCTGAGCGTTACTATTTTACTTGAAAGCTAGCTGCAACGAACGCATGCAGTGCTTTAAAACAGAACAGAAAAACAGAAATAAGTCACTGTCTCAGTCAGTCCGTCAGTCTATCTATTGGACTTTAGACTTTGTTTTACAGTCGCACTCATTCAGGGTGCGGCTAGGTCTAATAAAAGTCTTGCCTTTCTTTGCCATACCATCAAGCTCATAGTTATGGCCATTGTTGCAACCTGTCTTTATAACAATAGGCCAAGCTATTGGGTGGGTTTTACTTGTTTTTGCAAGTTTTAGCCTGTTTCTTCAGAATAGTTACACCACCTGAAACCCCAAATGTTTATTCAAAAAGCTTAATAAATAGGAAGTGTTTTACATTAAACAGCAGATAAAATGTATGAATTGTGTCGTTTGTTATAGTGTGTCCATGTGACACATCCACCCTGGTCAGCTAAGTTCTGTTTAGTCTTTCAATATCCTTTAGCATAGGCTAAATCCAGATACTACTCTTTTATACCTCAGAATAAAAATCAGAATACATAACTGAAAAAAAAACATCTTTAAGTTTGTGACGAGTGGGGCGGGGCCAAGAGCCGTGGGAACGGAGCGAGGCCGGTGGAGTTAACGAGAATGCATGACACCTGCGCCACTCACCGGCCTCGAGTCCCACAGAGGAGCTCCGGAAGGATAAAGGGAGGAGCGACGAATGTGTAAGACGAGAGAGGACCAGGCCTGAACTTTATTTTGTGGTTTGGTTTTGTTTGTGTGCGGCAGTCGCCCGTGAGGGGCTGTCGCGCTGTTTTGTGTTTGTTTTGTAATTAAAGATTCATTTAAATGTTCGCCGGTTCCCGCCTCCTTCTTCCCGTGATTATGAAGTTTGTATGTTGTTACACTGGTGCCGAAACCCGGGAGGAAGGAGGGATGCACTGCCAAAAATCCCTCGCTGCTGTGGTGAGTCCGCAGTCCCATCGAGCATGGCGAAGGAGTCTGCTGCCGTGGACGCTCGAGGCGGTGGGCTGGAGTGAGTTGCCGGGGGGACGGACAAACTCGCTGCCGGCCGCTCGCGATGTGGAGGGACGGCTGCCATCCATGAGGGAGCAGAGGAGTCGCCGCCGTTCGCTTTGGGCCGGAGCCTGCTGCCATCCGCCAAGAATGGGGAGGAGCAGGGAAAGGGGGACTCCTGCCGGCTGCCCGAAACCGGAGGACCCGTCGCCGTCCACCGGGCGGCGGAGGAGTGTCATGCCGTCCACCGAGGGCCATCCAGTGCCACCGCCAGGCACTGCGGAGGAGTTCACCCAGCAGATGGAGGGCCGAGCGGCAGTGTGTCTGGGAACCGGAACAAGATTTTTCTCTCTCGTCTCTGTCGCTCGTCATCCTTCCGTCTCCTTTTCTCTCGCCTCGTCTGTCTGTCCTTACCCCCAGTTACCCGCAGCCACCGTCGTCGTTCCCCCCTGCGAGTGGGGCGGGGCCGAGAGCCGTGGGAACGGAGCAAGGTTGGTGGAGTTAATGAGGATGCGCGACACCTGCGCCACTCACTAGTCTCGAGTCCCATGGAGGGGCTCCGGAAGGATAAAGGGAGGAGCGACGAGTAAGACGAGAGAGGACCAGGCCTGAACTTTATTTTGTGGTTTGGTTTTGTTTGTGCGCGGCAGTCGCCCGTGAGGGGCTTTTGTGTTTGTTTTGTTGTTAAAGTTTTATTTAAATGTTTGCCGGTTTCCGCCTCCTTCTTCCCATGATTATGAAGTTTTTATGTTGTTACAAAGTTTAATACTGGATTTTTTATAATAAGCTTTTCTGGGATTTGCACCAATCAGATACACAACTATTTGTTACATTTAACAAATAATATCTAACGCCTCCTCATCTAACCAAAGGGTCTATGGACCCTTCCCCCAAAAGGAAACTATCACCTCAAAAAGGACAGAACAGGCCTCTGGTTCCATAGCAACCATAGGCACACTATCTGATAAGACTAGGTTTACGATGCCCAAGAATGTGTCTAAGCCACTCTTAACTCAAATCTCTAAAAAACAGACACATAATGCACATAAAAAGGAACTCTTCTCTAATTAATTCATAGAAAAACCTTTCTTTGAATTAATTCACATATATTTTAGGGCATTGTGTATGCTGCTACTGTTCTTGTATATTGTGTATTGTATATATTTTATACATGCTTATGATGGAACACTAGTTAATATAACCTTACCTATGTGATGTTTGGTATCTGTGAGTTTGTATTTTCATGATCTAAATGAGAGTGTATATTATATGTGGCTGCCTATCCAACACATTAGTTTTATAAGAATCTTAAAGATTCTTCTCTTGAACCCCCCAATCTAATTTCATATGCAAGACACCATACTAGGAACAAAGAGTTGTAAAACTTCCCTCCAAAAGGTACCATTCCTCATCCTCAAACTCAAACATCATCCCCCTATATAGATCACTGATCACCAGATCAGGCGGGTTCTTTTAGATTCAGGAATTCCAGGAGAAGATGCTGAGCTAAGAGTCTTAAAAACCACGCTAAGCTTGCCCCAGGCCTTTCGGTCTTGACTTTGCATTCATCAATATCCTCTGATTCAAACTGGTCTTTTCATCAACTCACTTCAGCAGAGACCAACTGGAGCCCCAAAGTGCATAAGGTCTCTTTTTCAAACAGGTGACACGTGCAAGTATTAAACTTAGTCTTATTAACTGATACATTATACTGATATGCACCTTTTACAAAGTTGTGTTTGAGCTAAGAACCTTCAGGCTGTAGATCTGCTGAATATATTTATTTCTCATCTCTTTACTGCTTAAGCTTTAACCCTTTTTTTATATGCCCACTGTATGTGTTTGTGTGTGTGTGTGCGCGCGTGTGTGTGTGTGTGTGTGTGTGTGTGTGCGTGTGTGTGTGTGTGTGTGTGTATGTTAGACTAGTTTTTATGTAGTTCATAAAGTCTTTTTGTTTTTTTCTATCTATATGTATACAACAGCCACAATTTTATGATTTGCATACTTTGGAGAAATTACAAGTCAGATTAGGCTTAATCTTCAAGAGACACAATGCAACAAAGTTCAATTCGATTCAATTCAATTTCAATTCAAGTTTATTTGTATAGCGCTTTTTATGATACAAATCACTGCAAAGCAACTTTAAGCAAAATTAAGTTTCTACAATATTTAGTAGCAGCTTATCAGTGATGACTGTCAGTTTATATGCATACGGCAGAAATGCTTGGAAAAATCAATAAAAGACGTAAACAAACAGACGATTAACACTATTAACAGCAATTATGCAATCAAACTTATAGCAAAATGTGGTAGTTCTGTATGTTGTCTCTGGGTTAGCATCATCTGAGGTCCTCTGAGGGGTTGGCATCATCTCTTCTCAGGTGTTCTGGATCTAGACTGGAGCTTGTGTAAATCCTAGTTACATCCCGTGGCAAAACAGAGAAACAAAATAGAGACATAATTAGCGTAGCTGCTGTACTAGCCAAGTAAAATTAATTAGTTTAACCCAATCTAAATAATAATAATGCGCATTTAATCAGATATAACTGCAGTCCGAAATTATGAGATGCATTATTTGAATGCTTGGCCAAAGAGGTGTGTTTTTAATCTAGATTTAAACAGGAAGTGTGTTTTAACCCACAACATTATCAGGAAGGCTATTCCAGAGTTTAGGCCAAATGCGAAAAAGCTCTACCTCCTTTAGTGGACTTTGCTATCCTAGGTACTACCAAAAGTCCATCGTTTTGTGACCTTAGGGAGCGTGATGGATTGTAGTGTGGTAGAAGACTAGTTAGGTACACAGGAGCTAAACCATTAAGGGACTTATAAGTAATAATATTTTGTAACTGAGTGCAATGCAACAAAGTGCTGTCAAACGATTAACTGCGATTAATCGCATATACAATAAAAGTAAAAACTGTTTCTGTTTGTTCTTCAGGTGTGTTTGGTGTTGATGCAGATGAAGTGTCAGTATCAGTGATGGTGGGAGATTCAGTCACTCTACATACTGATATTACTGAAGTACCGGGGAATAGTAAGATAATATGGAAGTTTGGTGATGAAATCATTGCTAGAATGAAAGAAGCAGATGGAAATCCCTCTACATATGATGGCCCCGGTGCGTTATTCAAAGACAGACTGAAGCTGGACAAACAGACTGGATCTCTGACCATCGCAAACATCAGAACTGAACACATTGGACGTTATAGTGTAGACATCAAGAGCACAGATGCAAAACTGAAGACATTTCAAGTTACTGTTTATGGTGAGTAGCTCATGTCAGTCACCTGAGGACAGTTTAGATGCTGTGGAATGATTACAAGTTTTAACATTATGGGTTAAGTTATTATTATTAGGTTTGCTATTTTAATATTAACTTTAAAAAAAAAAAAAAAAAAAAAAAAAAAAATTAATGACTAAATCAGATGTCTCAAAAGGATACAAAATTAATTTGAATTACAGTTTGTTCAATTGTTTAATTTCTTTCTTATTGTATTTATTAATTTTTTTTTATTTAACCACATAAGGCTATAATTTTAGGGAGATTTGTTCATTCTCTAAAAAATCAAAAGCCTTTTTTTGTTGCAAATTAAAAATCGTATGTGAGGCTATTTTGAAATCTGATTGAAAGGTAGATTGGTGTGTTGATTTTAAGTGTGAATCTAGCAATACTTTCAAAATAAGATATGCAACATTTCTTTTATAACTTAAAATAAATATATTTCTACATCTTTTACACAACATCATTCCAAAGCAACTTTTATCTGAAGAGCTGAATCTGAAATGCATTTGACGTTTCAATGTATTCTTCAAACAGAGAATTCAATCTCAGAATTTTGACTCCTCATTCAAAGTGTGATTGTGTGGAAATTACAGCATTATAAGCTCTATTTTTTTTAAACGTCTTTTGTTTGCTCTCCACGTGTTTGTTGTTGAGACAAATGTTTTGGAGTCACTATCAGTGATGGAGGGAGATTCTGTCACTCTACACACTGGTGTTAAATCAAGTCAGTCTTATTGCTTGCTTAAACTAGGCTATCTGTCATCTTTACTGGACAGAAATTGTGCAGAACTCCCCGTTTCGATGTTGCTTGTATTGTTGAGAAATCTTGCTATTAATTATAATGATGTCACGTCTATGACATTAAAATCATAAATAATGATGCACAAGCCTTTAAACTTTAAATTGACGTATTATTTGGAAATATGAATTACAATTTTTATTGTAAAATCATGTAATAAAAGTAAACTAACAAACATCAGAACCAGCCATGGTCTCAAGCAAGTTAATGGATTAAACAGCCTCAATGATGCAAAATGGAGAAACATTCATCTGAAAGATCAGACCCCAGACCTCGTCATCAGCAACATCCAAAGCGATCAGACTGGAGTTTATAAAGTGGAGATCAACACCATCAGCAAGGTCGTGCACAGAAAATACTGTATTGCTGTTGGTGGTGAGTAGATTCTATAAATTCTATCATATTTTGAAATCATAAATATCTTAAATTTTTTTTTTTTTTTTTAACGTCTATATAACATCTGACAGGATGAGGTCTGACGTCTTAGAGACATATAGAAGATGATGCAGGTGTCCATTGCCATGATCACTTATGCTATGAGCTGTCATAAACTTTGGGTTTAACAGAGAACATTTGTGTTGTGAACCTTTCTTAACAGGGTAGAGCTGTTTGATTTTGCAACATACTTCCAAAGAAAGTCCTCGGGATGTATTACCACACATGAGTGGATTTGACTGAAAAGCCATCTCAAACAAATCTATTTAAAAGATGTGATGACACTAACCTTGCAAATCCTGTAATTATTTCCTTGTCTACAGCACTTGTTGTATCAACCCTGTGCCTTGTAAACACAATTTTGTTTCCAGGCAAATAAAACCAGCCTATCATATTAGAGCTTTCTCAATCAAGTAAGTGCTTTCAAAATTGTGTTTGTAATGTGCACCAGATGGTTAATCCATGGTCCGTGCAGCCTGAGGTTGAGACTATTGTCACGCCCCTGGACTCATGTTATGTTTTCCCTCCATGTGTTCCGTGTACCATGTTTATTGTGTCATTATGTTCAGGTGTGTCTTGTCATTAACCTATTTAACGTTCACCTTATAAGTTGCATTCAGTTCAGTGTTTGGTTGTCCGGTCTCATCGATGTGTACGTGTGTTTCTGCCTTCTCCCTATGGATTACCATTGTGTGGATTATTAAAGACTTTGTATCATCATCTTCCTCGTTACGTGCTTCTCTCCTGCACCACACCGTGACAGAAGACCGGACTGTGAAAAAGTAAAGCGGCGTGTTTCCCCGCATTCGTTTTTTTCTTTTTGTCCGTTTTTGTTTCATGTTATGTATGATCCTGCCGTCTTCCTCCTCCTGCTGGAGCAGAGGAGCCTTTACAAAACTATTTGTGGAAATAGCCAACCATACCCACTACTCAGACTACTGCCTCTGCACTTTCTACAAAACCAGCCTGAACGACGGGTGCAGAGCGCAGTTGTCCAGAGATGGTCCTCGGGGGAATTTCATCGCCTTTGTGGAGTGGGTGCTGGTTTCCTGTGGATTGCCAGGCCCGCTCCAGACCCAGAGCCCAGCCCATCATCTCCTCACTGCGTGGAGCCGAAGCCTGTGCCCACCGCTGATGTAGAGCCAGAGTCCGCCACAAACGACAAGCCATCGCCATGGATTCACCATGGATCTGCCACTCTCCATCGGCATTATGGCTGGAGGATCCCTTATCTCCGCCATTACCCATATCAAAATTCAGTAGCCAATGACCACTCTAAACAAATATGCTCATTTTGTTTGTGCATTTCACCTCTACCACACATCAATTTTAAGAGTCTGATAACAGATTGTCAGGGTTATTTTTTCCCAGATAGCCGTCTGTTCTTTTCTTAACTCTCAAAATGAACTGTTCATATTTTTAATTATATGTTCTCCATATGTGTTTGTTTCTGTGACAGTTGGTGTGAAGACAGTATCAGTGATGGAGAGAGATCCTGTCAATCTAGATACTGGTGTTCTTGAAATACAGGGATATGATCTGATACTGTGGAAGACTGAAGGTAATATTGTGGCTGAAGTCAATAAAGGTACCAATCTGTTTGGACCTAAAGAATTAGATGATTTGAGATTCAGTGGCAGACTACATCTTCATCATGAAACTGGAGATCTCACCATCAGTGACTCCAAAACCACAGACTCTGGATATTATCATCTACACATGAGCAACAGTGAATACACCTTACAGAGGACCATCAGACTTATTGTCAAGAGTGAGTAGATCAAAGATTTTTTGCAGAAATTCTGATTATGAACAGGTTGTAATGGAAAAATAAATGCCTTGGTTAACTTTGAACTCTGCGAAAGCTATGCCATATATAGTGCTGATGTTTATGGTGTTTGTTATAGATCAGACACATTCTCATTAATGACTGTCTCTCTTTATCATTACAGCTCCACCTCAGTCAGGTGCTCCTTCAGGGATATGTGGTGCTCATGTTGGGCTGCTAGTTTGGGCTGTAACTGTGTTTTTTGCTGCAAGATCTGTAGACAACGAAATCAAAGGTGTAAGTATTACATTCAACTCATACAGTAAGAGCTAAAAATGTTATTCAGTATTTAAAATAAATTAAAAAGCAAAGTTAGTATAATTACTGTTGAAAGGAAAACAGATGATTGATTTCCCTATTGTAAGTGTAGTGAAGAACAACATACGTGCAGGGGAACCTATTATTATTATTAAAACTATTATTTATTCATTGCTATTTTCTTATTATTTATTGTTTTTACGGTGATTCTGTGTTTTTATAACAGGTTTCGGTGAAAATAAAGTGAATCACTCTCAGGATCAGCATAAAAAAATGAAGAAAAACAGCAGTTCACAATCACTGTAGCAATATAAACTTAGGCTTTGTATGACGTTATTCAGTTTAATTTGTTTGTTTTATGGATATATTTTGACATAAATCTTGCTTTTTTGTCTCATGCTTGACTATAATAACAAAAGGGGAAACTGTAAAAGCCATACCCTGAAATGTTCAAATCACAAAACCATTCATGACTTTTTCCAGTTAAAATAAATCAACACATGCCAAAATATTTCACTTGTTAACCAGCAGGGTCTGGCTGCTTGAAACTGGTGTTTTAGTGTTTTTGGGATGCCATTTATATGAAATTTATGTTCATCCGGTGCTTATACAGATCTATGTACAAAAACACAATAAAGCCAATCAAACTTGATAAAACTGAGACTATTTTATGGTGCCAGAGTGAACAGTGTGGATGGAATATAAGTCACTGAAATTGCCCAAGGCATAAAGATGTTAACATGTCTTAACAACACTCAAAAAAACAAATACTTACCTCTAACTCTATCTCATCTGTCCCAACACAAAATCTCATCTGTTTCAAAAAAAGTAAAAAAAAAATAATCTGATAATAAACATCAAAAAACAAGGTAGTTAAAAGTCACAACAAAAACACAAAATAAAAACAGATAATAAGTAAAGAAGATAATGGTACCTTCTCTGGGCACTGCTTTTTCAGTACTGTTGATTCTCCATTTTCAGTTTAGTTCGAGTTCTTTGCATGATATAAAACAGTGAAACATCTCATAGGGTTGTTATGTTTGAGGGGGGATAAAGTATTTTTAATTTTGTTCAGTGTAGAACCAGATCTAAGTCTAACTAATATGAGACGTTAAGTGTTAATCTGTTTGTGTCACGGAATAACCTGCCTCACCAGCCGAACCAGCCTCCTACACCCGTTCACAATCACCTGATTATTAATCAGGGACACCTGCATCCACTTACCACGCCATTCAAAACACACTCACCTCAGTCACTCGTCGGCTGGTCTCAAGGTAACAAGCTTCTCAGGACGGGTCCCTTGCCTACATGTCAGCCTGTCAATCCTGGAATCCTCTGCTATCTACTGAAGGACAAGAAGTTTCAGCTCAGATAAGACTGTTTTCTCTGCTTCCATTGATTACCTCAGTTTGATTCTCCTATGTTGTCTATGTTGTCTTCTCCTCAGTTGTCTTAATTTACCTGCTTGCTTGAATCTGCCTGTTTGCCTCCTTGACCAGTTGTGGCAGAAGACCAGCCCCTAACAGTAATACTCAACAAAGACTCTCATGGATCCTCTGACCACATCCTCACCTGAGCCCTTTGCCGATCTAGGTAACACCCTACGTGAGTCACACCTCCCACCGACCCTCATCACCACACCACCAGCTTGTTCCATGGCCCGGCCAGCAAGCTTCTCTTGTGAGGCAGACTCCTGCAGCGGGATTTTGTTGCAAAGTTCCCTCTATTTCGAATTGCAACCCCACCTGTTTGTGACTGAACGGGCAAAGGTGGCTTTCATCTCGTTGTTGTCCGGAAGCAGTGGGCTGAAACCTTGTGGAATTCGGAGAGCCCTTGGATTCACTTGCTGGATAGCTTTGTTAAACACTTCCAGGAGGTATTCAGCCAGTCGACCACGGAGATCACAGTGCATGATTAGCTTTTCCAACTGCAGCAAGCGGATTTAACAATCCACATGTTCACGCTTCGCTTCTGCACCCTTGTTGCCAGCAGTTGGTGGAATGAGGCTGCTCTGCTCTCTGCCTTCTGCCGAGGCCTGAACCCCGTCTTACGTCAACAAATGTCCATCTACGAGGATACCGTGGGTCTCGAAAGCTTCCTCCAAAAGGCTGCTCACATCTCAACACCTAACTGCCTGCCATATGGAACCCATACCTGCTGCAGCTGCCTCACCCAGCCTCTCACCTCCAGCATGGTGAGCCCATGATCACGGATAATTACCATCTATCCTCCATTGAACGGTCCAGTCATCTCACCCATGGCCTCTGTCTCTACTGTCTGGGACGCCCCTGGCTCTCCAAACATCAACCCACCATCGTCTGGAGATCCATGGAAATTCTCAAGTGGAGTCTGGAGTGTGAGGAGGATGTCTAACGGATCTGCCTGTCCCGATCTCCGTCCGAACCAACCTCTCCATCTGCTTCACCTCCGTGGAAAGTCCAGACTCACCGCATGTCACTCCTATTCCTCCCGAGTATCAGGCATTCCAGGACATGTTCAGCAAGGTCGCAGCCACTCACCTTCCACCTCACCGGCCATGGGACTGCGCCGTTGACCTGCTGCCTGGGGCCAAACTACCCAAAGGGCATGTCTACCCACTGTCGATCCCAGAGAGAGCCACTATGGAGGAGTACGTTCAAGAAGCCTTACAACAGGGGTTCATCCGTCCATCCACCTCACCCCCAGCATCAAGCTTCTTCTTCATAGCCAAGAAAGATGGGGGTCTGAAGCCCTGCATCGATTACCGTGCACTCAATGACCAGACGGTAAAGTTCGCCTATCCCATTTCTCCGGTTACAGGCGCCTTGGAGGAGCTCTGCGGTGCCCGCATCTTCAGCAAGCTTGATCTAAGGAGCACCTACAACCTTATCCGCATCCGCAGGGGTGATGAATGTAAGACCGCTTTTGTGGCGCCCACCGGGCACTATGAGTACCAGGTGATGCCCTATGGGCTTTCCAACTCACCTTCCATCTTCCAAAACTTTATGAATGAGGTCTTCAGAGATATGCTCAACCGGTTCGTCCTCATCTACATAGATGATTTACTCATATACTCACCAAATCCAGAAGAAAACCGTGACCATGTCACCCGGGTACTCCAATGCCTCCGCCAACACCACCAGTATTTAAAAGCTGAGAAATGTGAATTCCACAAATCCACCCTCCACTTACTGGAGTTGCTGGCCATCAAGCTTGCCCTGAAAGAGTGGCAGCATTGGTTGGAGGGTGCCCAACATCCATTTGAGGTGATCACAGATCACAAAAACTTGCAGTACCTCTGAGAAGCCAAGTGTCTTAACCGTTGGCAGGCCCGCTGGACTCTGTTCTTTACCTGCTTTCACTTTGTGGTCACTTACCGTCCGGGAGTAAGAACGTCAAAGCAGATGTGCTCTGAACCAACCCCGTGAAAAGGATTCACGACCATCCTAATAGTCATCGACCGGTTCTCCAAATACTGCAAATTAATCCCACTATGAGGATTACCTACCACCCTTGAGACAGCTGAAGCCTTCTTACAACATGTATTCAGGAACTTCGTTCTTCCAGAAGACATAGTTTCTGACAGGGGCCCCCATTTCATCTCCAGGGACTGGTGAGGGTTTTTCCACCTCCTGGGAATATCGGTCAGTTTATCCTCCAGAAACCCCCTGCAGACCAATGACCAGACCGAATGTAAAATCCAGGAAATTGGACCGTATCTCCGGGCCTACTGTTATGAATATCAGGACAGCTGGAGCCAGTATCTACGCTGGGCAGAGTACGCCCAGAATTCCCTGCGCCAGGAAACCACCGGACTCGCTCTGTTTCAGTGTGTCCTTGGATACCAGCTGCCACTGTTTCCCTGGAGCATTCAGAAGTCCCAGCGGTAGACTACTGGTTCCGTAAGAGCGAGAGGGTATGGGACTCAGATCATATACATCTCCAGCGGGCAGTCTGGAGACACAAGGTCAATGCAGTCACTCGTCATTCCGACAATCCCGTCTATCATCCCGGGGACTGTGTCTGGTTGTCCACCAGGAACATTCAAATCCGGATGCCCAGCAGGAAGCTGAGTCCCCAGTACATAGGTCCTTTCCCCGTAGCACAGCGCTTACCAATTACACCTGTCTGACCATTAGCGGATCTCACCCAGCTTCCATGTTTCCCTGCTAAAACCCTTCACTAATCTTCTTCTCTCTCCCTCCACAGAGCATGAGGTACCCCCTCCTCCGCCCAAAGTCGTCTTCAATGAAACCATCTACAGAGTCAAAGAGATTGTTGGGAGATGCCCATGGGGGAGGGGGTAATGTCATGGAATCACCTGCCTCACCAGCCAAAACAGCCTCCTACACCCGCTCACAATCACCTGATTATTAATCACAGAGACCTGCATCCACTGACCACACCATTCAAAACACACTCACCTCAGTCACTCGTCGACTGGTCTCAAGGTTACAAGCTTCTCAGCGCAGGTCCCTTGCCTACCTGTCAGCCTGCTATCTATTGAAGGACAAGAAGTTTCAGTTCAGATTAGACTGTTTTCTCTGCTTCTGTTGATCCCCTCAGTTTGATTCTCCTATGTTGGAAGCTTCTCCTTAGTTGTCTTAATAAATTTACCTGCTTGCTTGAATCTGCCTGTTTGCCTCTGTAACCCCTCTCTCCCGGGTCCTCAGCACCTGGGCCTCGAACCCGGGTCTCCGACAAGGGAGGCGGACGCACTAACAAGGAGGCTAAATGACTGCAGCCACTAGCAGCAGTTGCTAGTGCGTCTCTTGAGATCTGGGGAGTGAGGTTTACCTGCACAGCTCCAACTGACTGGCCTCCGTTACACCTCCTTGAGTAGTTTGAAACATTTGTTTACTTTATACATTGTTTGTATTGTTTTATTGTATTTAAATGTTCAGTTCTTCTTGTTGTAAGAAAAAAGTTATGTTACAACACTTTTTGCAACTTATTTCAATATTGTGATCAGCTTCCGCAAAATAAAAAAAATAATAATACTATTTTTACACTCTAGTCTTCATATTTGAATGTGGCACAATAGAATTCTTATTTCTGTGCCTCCAAGTGCCCTCTGGAGGAAGAACACATTGCTAAAGTACAAAACACTTTATGTTGTGATCAGTGGCATTGAAAGCTTGTGACGCTCAATTAATAGAATTGTACTCCACTGATAAAACTCAAAATATTATTACTTTTTTTTTATCACAAAGCTTATTTTTCTGGGAATATTCTTTTGATATTTTTTTAAGAGAATCATCACAGAGTCCACTCACCCTTAACCTCTTTGAACTAGAACATTTAGGCAGAGGAACAGCTTCTTCCCACAGGCCATCTCCCTCTTAAACAGCTGAAAGCCTTAAGGTCTCTTTTAGTGCAATACTCTCACTGTTTAGAGCATTATATTTGAAAATTCAGTCCTGATTATTCATATTATTAATAATACTGTGCACTCTGAGAAAAATGGTACAAAAGCTATCACAGTGGTTTTACCTTTTCAAAAGGTACTACAGTATGTATCATTTAGGTACAAATAGTCACCATTTAGGGGTAAATAAGGTACAAAAATGTACCTTTTGAAAGGCTACCACCTCAGTGACAGCTTTTGTACCATTTTTCCAAGACTGTAAATATGTTTATTATCTGTAAATATGTTTATTTTGACACAACCTGTGTTTTCCTTAACTGTTCTTGTTTTTCTTTTCTGATGTTTTTAGTTTTGATGGGGTGAAAAAAAAATCTATTCCAGATTCGCATTACTGAAATATCTGGAGATGATGTTATCATGTGGACATTTGGACCTTAAAACACTTCCATAGTAAAAACTATCAGAGAGAAAGTGACACTATTATATAAAGATAATGTGAGATTTACAAACAGACTACATCTCCTATTCAAACTGAAGATCTCACCATCGGCAACATCAAACTGAAGTCTCAAGACTTTATCAAATAAATCCATTAATGTATGGAAAAAAAAACACAGCATGAAACACGACAGAATTGCATTGTTTCTTGACCTTAAATAGCCTACTGTGTGTAGATAACTTAAGGTGAGGCAAGGAGATAAAAACGCCACCCACTCAGAGAGAGAGTGAAAAAACTTCTGAAGTGCGCATGATCGTGCATGAACAAGTCAGCAACAACTGGGGTTGCGGTTCAGTTTCGCATCTTGCTTTATATCTCTAGCCTCCATAAAATAGCATGTTTATATTGCTACCACAGAAACAAGCTTTGTTAAATATATATATATATAATTTTTTTTTTTCACTTTGAATTCCAGTATGCCAAACAAACCAGACTTATTATGTTTATAATTTTAGGATAACGTTGTGTACCCAATGACTAATCGTAGATGTCTGATCTCAATTTAATATTTCCATATTGACAAATTCTTATACAGCCTACACACACACAATTCAGTGAGTGAACTTTATTTTATCAGTTTGAGAACCATACCACATCCTGCAGAACTGTTTGACAGTTTCTGTCTCAGCAGAGGCAAAGTGACTGTTAATGATCTTTAATTTTAAAATGTTACTCATGTACTTTGTATTTGTTTATTTATTTATTTGTTTATTAATTCATTGATTCACTCAAACAAACAGACAGTGCCATAAACAACAAACTGTGTCACAGACAAATTTGGCCTGGATATACATGTCATGATTCCGCAGGAGCAAGGGAATGAGGAGACGAGGAATTCTTCAAAACAACAGTCTTTATTAATCCAAATGCTGGGAACACAGGGAATGTAGGAGACACAGAGCACATAAAATGACATAACAGCAGACGCCAGACACAGGGAAACACAGGGCTTAAATGCCAGGAGTAATCGGGGAACTGAATAGAACACAGCTGAAGCATATTGAACTAAATGAGGACAGGAACCGGAAGGACCAAACTGGGGCAAATAAACACATGGGGAGCAAAATACACACAAAACATGGAACAGAGTCTGACATTACTCCCTCCTCCCGGAAGGTGGGTCCTCGCGCCAAACAACATCCAACAGGGAGGGGGGAGTAATGGGACCCATGTCAGAGAAGGCAGTCTACCAAATCCGACCTTTATGGCTGGTGTCCTATATGACTGATTTCTAGTTGAATATATTTTAAACTGTATTTTATTCCTGTGATTTCAAAGCTGAATTTTCAGCATCATTACTCTTGGGGCAAGTTCAAGCTCAAACCGGTGTGCACCGTTTTGCTATGGTTTCCGGTTTGAACGACATGTTTCCTGGAAATGGTGTGCAATGGGGTTTGAGATGCATTTTCTCTTGTTTGGTGGGTGTGTCAAACATGTCAGCCCAATCAGCAGCAACGTATATAAACCACATGGTATGTAAGAGACAGCTTGCACAATGTAATTAACATCAAAATAAATTCACAAGAGCAAGTATATTGTTTTCACCTTTATTTGAATTAAAGGCAAAAATAACTGAAATAATAAGAGGACAATTATAGATCTGGAACTTCTTGTCTGTCTAAATATCATTTAGTAATTGCAATGTCTTCTGGTCCATATCCTTCTCCTTAGGAAGGTGTGCTTAATACTGATTAATGTAACATAAAAATTATATACATATTTATATATTTTGCTATTGTATTGTGGAGTGACACTTTCATAAACTTTTCTATACCCCTCTGATTATATAATGGTAAATATTATATATTATAGCATTAACGATAAGCCTAATACTCACAATAAAAATAATAAGGTCATATATATCATAATACAGTGTCGGAGGAAAGAAGTGGATTATCCTTCACCTGAAATGTTTGTCTTTTCATCCTGAAATGGAAGGCAAATGTTGGATCACAATAATTAGGAACCACAGTTTCCACAAATCCCTTCACTCCATTGGGATGTTCTCTTTTATTCTGGAGGGCAAGGGCAATGTAACATCGAGCATATTTTGCAGTATTGCACATGTATTTATAACGATTTCATCAGGCTCCGAAAATTCTTCAAAAAGAACACAAATAATGGCCTTCTCAGCTGCTGTAGTTGCAACTCTTGCGTCATCAGAACAGGGTGTATCAGGGGATCTCAAACCCCGTTGCACACCATTTCCAGGAAACATGTCGTTCAACCCGGAAACCATAGCAAAAAGTTGCACACCGGTTTGAGCTTGAACTTGACCCAGTCTTCAGTGTCACATGATCCTTCAGAAATCATTCTTATACGTTGATTTGCTGCTCAAAAAAACATGATTATTATTATGTTGAAAACAGATTAGATTTTTTTTCCAGGTTTCTTTGTTGTATAGAAAGTTCAGAAGAACAGCAAAAACAACAACAAACATGTTTCTTAAACAGCAAATCAGCATATTATAATGATTTCTGAAGGATCATGTCACACTGAAGACTGGAGTAATGATGCTGAAAATTCAGCTTTTTGAACACAGAAATAAATTACATTTTAAAATATATTCCAATTGAAAGCAGTTATTTTAAATAGTTAAAATATTTCACAATATTATTGCTCCTGCTGTACTTTGGAATAAATAAATGCAGGATTGGTGTGGGGGGAGGGGCAGAGATATTGGGGAAAATTAAGAAAAGGGAAAGGTCAGTGCAAAGTAAATTTTGCAGTGCAAGAGACAACCTTTATTATTTTCCACAGCCCCAGACCAATACTGTAAAAAAGAAAATTCAGACTTCTCCAACTAAAATTTTTCTATTGACTAATCACATCTAAATTTTTCAGTTTGCCTAACTGAAAGTGATCACATCGGCACAAAGTGAATGAATTAATGTGAATTTAATTTTATAAATTTAATTAGGCCAATTTTGACCCATTACTAGAAAATTTTGAGTTGGAGTGAAGGATTTAGAATTTTTTATGTGATGGCATATGAATAAAAGGGTTGTCTGCGGTTTCAGAAATTGTTTTTGATGTATAGGCTACTTTCCAAATAAAAGGGGCCAAAATCCTACCTTTTGGGGTACAAGAGCTTGTCACTGGAACAGTTTTCCTCTTTTTCCTCAAGTCCACTATCATCTACTTTGCCTTGTCCGTGTTGAGGGTAAGATTGTTGTCCTCACACCATGTCACAAGACTGGCCACCTGCCTCCTGTAGGCTGTTTCATCCCCACCAGGGATCCGTCCAATCGCTGCGGTGTCATCAGCAAACTTCAGTATGATGTTGTCCTTGTGGGAGGCAACACAGTCATATGTGAACAGTGTGTATAGGATGGGACTGAGAACACACCCTTGTGGGGTGCCAACACTTGCACCTGTTTATTGTTTATATTTTAAATTAGTTAATGTTGCTTTTTTGCAATAGATGAATAACAACGTATTTGTTTTAGAAATTTTTTATGTTTAGATATTTCTATTTTGCGGGAATCTCGTGAATCATTTTATTCTCCCACATCCCGCACACACACAAGTGTCTGCCTGCCCACACCAGCACTTGCCCGCCCATCTTGTCAAGATCGCAAACCTCGAATAAACAAACATTTTATAATATGATCAAATTTTGTAGACAAGGTTCGATTTAGCCAACGTCATACGTTACAGAAAGTGGTCCAGTTCCTTTCACACAGCGGTGTTGTGTTACTTGTTAAGCTGCACATTATAGAGCCTGGTCCGTGTCCTACATCAGAATTACCTACCCAAGCCCGTCCCAACCCCCATAACCCCCCACCCCGTCCCAACCCCATCCCAAAACAGCTCATACTACTGTTTTCAGCTACTAAAATAGTTACATTTTGTATGTTATTGCAAAGTGATTATATTTTGTTTTAATTTTTTTTATTAAGTTAATTTAGAAAAACTTTTGGAGCAATTTTTGTTCATTAAATACAATTTTTTGTTTTTTAAAGTAACTACCAAGCGACAGAAGACAGTGAGCTGATCACAGCCTATGTTTAATAAATGTAGCCTTCTCAAATCATCACGACTTTCCTAAAATAAAATATATCCAATAGTTTGTATGGAGAGTGCAAGCTAAATCACTCTTTGCGGGACATGGAGGCGCCAGCGCGATCACTTGCATATTTTTTTCATTGGATACACCATTATTTTGGCTCATAAAGGTAAGAGTAATGCATCATTTATAACTGTAAAGGGTCTACTTGTATTTGTGTGCAATCACAATATCAACAAAGGGCTGTGCTTTTATAAAATAAAGAAAACAAACATGATGCGCTTTCTGCCGTCGCAACAGGGGCACTTCACAAAAATTAACCAAAACTCAGCGAACAAATGCTTCATAGACATGATAAAAATATCTATAGAAAGCTTCAAATCACTAATTAATGAAATAAAACAAATCAAAAAACAAAAACTATTTTATTATAATCATAATCTGTAAAGATGCACTTCTTTCTAAAGGCGCGTCTTATGAGGAGATGGAGTCAGGATCTGCAACTTCATCCATGCGACACAGACTCAGAAAACACTATTTATTAGTAAATAATTCAAATATCTCCTTACTGTTTCCCCCTGACACATTTATGGTAATTATTTTTGCCGATGCTTTGCAGCAAGCTTAAGCATATTGCGTGCATTTGAGTGCAGAACTCTTCAGCTACGCTGGTGGCATGCACCATACTGCTGCTGTGGGGACACAAAATTCCGTCAAGCGCTCTTGACAGTCGCGGCAGCACGGTCTCGTGTTGTTCCACCAGCATGGCAATTTTTTTTTATTCATCACTAACTGATGGATGTCTAAAAATATAAAAATAATGAGAAGCCTTAAACAGGCCCAAGGCACGGCCCGCGTCTGAACTATGAAGTGAAAACTGGCTTGAAGCCTGGCCCCAGGGGCGTAAAAAAAGTCGGTGCCCATCAGGCCCGGGCTGGAATGCAGGACACTAGCACGTTAACATATGGCGCTTATCCATTGCGTGGTATGACTCGGCTCGGCTCTGCGCTTTTCCACTGCGTGGTAGAGACATGCACACAGAATTAGCGCTCATTCTAGGCTTCTTTACTTGCGCATTGTGCATTCCGATCACAGTATATCGGTGGAACATACCAACTATAAAAACTATGTGGGGGAAACCTAAACTGAACCATTCACTACAAATACTACAAGCAGGGCGCCGCTGAAAATAAGTGTGTAAGTTTGTTTACAGAATGCTGTTGTCACTACTGCAATTCCCATATATACAAATAATTATTCAAAAAATATAATTTTCCAACAGCCAGTAGGCCCCTCCCAAGTGTAGGCCCCTGGGCTTCAGCCCTTTAAAGTCCATGCGTTAATGCGCCCCTGATCAGTGCTGTTGTAGTTTAGACTCGGTCAGAAGCGAGATCAACATGAGGAAAATATTTTCTTTTGGGGGTTTTATTACTCGTGAATGGTGAGTAATACTACTTTTTTATTAATATAACATTTTCTTTTTCAATATAAATGGGAAACAGACAGTTATCTTCGTATTTTTTAAATATATATTTTTTTAACCAAACGGAATAATTTCTTCTAAAAATAGAAGTTATGATAAATCACACTGTGTATAATAACAGACGACAGCAATTTTGTAAGGGGATTTTGAGGTTTAGTTGTTTGTGAAATGAGTGAACAGTAGAGGGCGCTGACGGCCTGTAATATTCTGAGCGTTACTATTTTACTTGAAAGCTAGCTGCAACGAACGCATGCAGTGCTTTAAAACAGAACAGAAAAACAGAAATAAGTCACTGTCTCAGTCAGTCCGTCAGTCTATCTATTGGACTTTAGTCCGGTTTTACAGTCGCTCTCATTCAGGGTGCGGCTAGGTCTAATAAAAAATCTTGCCTTTTTTTGCCATACCATCAAGCTCATAATTATGACCATGTTGCAACCTGTCTTTGTAACATTAGGCCAACCTATTGGGTGGGTTTTACTTGTTTTTGCAAGTTTTAGCCTGCTTGTTCAGAATAGTTACGCCACCTCAAACCCCCAATGTTTATTCAAAAAGTTAAATAAATAGGAAGTATTTTACATTAAACAGCAGATAAAATGCATGAATTGTGCCATTTTTTATAGTGTGTCCATGTGACACATCCACCCTGGTCAGCTAAGTTCTGTTCAGTCATTCAATATCTTTTAGCATAGGCTAAACCCAGATACTTTTTCTATTCCTCAGAATAAAAATCAGAATACATAACTGAAAAAAAAAAAACACATCTTTAAATTTAAGACTGGATTTTTTATAATAAGCTTTCAAGCTGTGTAAATATTACAAATTTTTGTTATTGTATATCTATATGTATACAACAGCCACATAAATTTTATGATTTGCATGCCTTGTAGAAATTACAAGTCATATTAGGCTTAATTTTCAAGAGACACAATGCAACAAACTGCGGTCAAATTATTAATTGCGATTAATCGCATACACAATAAAAGTAAAAACTGTTTCTGTTTGTTCTTCAGGTGTGTTTTGTGTTGATGCAGATGAAGTGTCAGTATCAGTGATGGTGGGAGATTCAGTCACTCTACATACTGATATTACTGAAGTACCGAGGAATAGTAAGATAATATGGAAGTTTGGTGATGAAATCATTGCTAGAATGAATGAAGCAGATAGAAATCCCTCTACAAATGAGGGCCCCGTGTTATTCAAAGAAAGACTGAAGCTGGACAAACAGACTGGATCTCTGACCATCACAAAAATCAAAACAAAACACATTATACTTTATAGTGTAGACATCAGGAGCACAAATGCAGAACTGAAGACATTTCAAGTTACTGTCCATGGTGAGTAACTCATGTCAGTCACCTGAGGACAGTTTAGATGCTGTGGAATGGTTACAAGTTTAAACATTATGGGTTAAGCTATTATTATTATGTTTGCTGTTTTTATATCAACTTTAAAAGAAAAAAATTTGTTGATGTCCAAATCAGATGTTTCCCAAATGATACAAACAAAATGAATTTTTTTTTTTTTTTCAATTCTTTAATTCTTATTGTAATTATTTCCCCTTTTTCTTTAACCACATGAGACTATACGTTTAGGGAGATTTGTTCATTCTCTAAAAAATCAAAAGCCTTTTTTGTGGCAAATTAACTAAGTCTGACACAAGAAAAAAATTAAAAACAATAGAAAGGTAGATTGGTGTGTTAAATTTAAGTCTGACACTAGAAATACATTAAAAATAAGATATCTAAGATTTCTTTTAAAACTTAATACAAATTTATTTCTACATATTTTACACAACATCATTCCAAAGCAACTTCAGTTGTTTAGATATTGAGTGTGTATCTGAAGAGCTGAATCTGAAATGCATTTGAAGTTTCAATGTATTCTTATAACAGAAAAAAAATAACTTAATGGGAGTAAAGTCTATTAAACTTTTCAGTCTCAGAATTTAGAGTCCTCATTCAAAGTGTGACTGTGTGGAAATTACAGCATTATAAGCTCAATCTTTGTTTTAAACGTCTTCTGTTTGTTGTTGAGACAGCTCTCCACATGTGTTTGTTGTTGAGACAGATGTTGTGGAGTCAGTGTCAGTGATGAAGGGAGATTCTGTCACTCTACACACTGGTGTTAAAGTACAGGGATCTGATCAGATTGTGTGGAAGTATGAAGATCAAGTCATTCCTATTGCTCACTTAAATGGCCCTGATGATGCAAAATGGAGAAACATTCATCTGAAAGATCAGACCCGAGACCTCGTCATCGGCATCATCCGAACCAATCAGACTGGAGTTTATACAGTGGAGATCAACGCCATCAGCATGGTCTTGCACAGAAAATACTATATTGCTGTTGGTGGTGAGTAGATTTTTGTCACACCCCTAGAAATGTTTTCATTCCCCATGTGAGTCAGTATGACCTAGTTTCTGTCTTCCCTTGATTATGTCATTATGTTCAGCGTGTCATTCATTATCCTCATTAACGTTCCCCTTATAAGTTGTATTCTGTTCAGTCTTTGGTTTTCCGGTATTTGCGTTTATGTCTATGTGTACGTGTGTTTATGCCTTCTCTCTGTGGATTACCCTCTCTGTGGATTATTAAAGACTATTTCAACTTCATCTTCATTCTTGTTCATTTCCTCGTGCACCAAACCGTGACAGAATACCAGACCCAAAAGTTAAAGTTGTGGTGCCCCTCATCTCCGTTTTTTTCCGTTTTTCCCAGTTTTTATTTTTCTTCACTCATGGATTATTTAAAGGATATACTTCCCCTCATTAAACATGGACATCACCCAGATTTCCTCCTCCTACTGCTGGAGCAGGGAGAGATGCCCCTTGAGTTCCACACGGCAATCTTCACGGAGATCACCAACCACTCCAGCAAACCGGACAGCAGAGCGCGGCTGTCCGAAGGTGGACCTCGGGACTCATTCGCCGCTTTTGTGGAGTGGGTACTGGTGAGCAACAAATCACCATTCACCATCTGCCTCACTGAGGACACGCTCACCAGTACCACTCCAGACCCAGAACCCCCAGCCCACCATCTCCCCACTGCACGGAGCCCCAAGCCTGAGCCCATAATGTTGAAATATATGCAGACATGCCCCCTCTTCTACAGTCTTTAAATTAACTCTCTGTCAACCCTGAGCTACATGTCTGCCTGGAACCGTATGGCAGTCTGGATTTCCCACCCTCGCTCTCTCTTGTTGTCTACACTGCTGTCATCTGTCCAGCCCCTCTGTTCACCCTCAGCCCACCATCTGTGTGCTGGATTCGCCGTGGGTCTGCCATTCTCTATCAGCATTGTGGCCATGGAGAATCCCTTGTCTCTGGCTCCAGCCTCTGAGTCCCGGGACTCCGCCTTGGCCCCTTTGACCCCAGTGGCTCCACCATGGCTCCTACCTCAGGTCCCGTCTGTCGCTCCGGCTTTTCTCCACCATGGCCTTTCCAGATCCCTGCCTTTCGCCTCAGTCACCAATGCCATCTGCTCCGCCCTTGGCCCTCCAGATCCTCGGTGTCACACTGGTTCATCGGTTCTCCATCTCAGCCTCTGGCTCCTCCTCCACCTGCTCCGCCGCCATCAGTCGGACCCCTGGAGTTGTCAGCCCTTCCTCCACCATTTGCTCCTCCCTCCATCGGCTCCACCTTGGGCTGCGCTATCATGGCTGTGGCTTGGGTCTCACCTGGCTCCTCCTCCTGCTCCGGTTCCCTCGATCATCACCACCATGGACTCTGTTGGTCATCCTCCTCCCGGGACTCCGTTCTTTGCCCAAACCTCCACCTGTACTGTTTTCCCTGCCAGCCCGTGGCCATCCCTCTGTCTCCTTCCTTCTCTTCCAGGAGGGGGGTGATCTGTCACACCCTAGAACGTTTTCATTCCCCCAGGTTTCTCAGTATGACCTAGTTTCTGTCTTCCCTTGATTATGTAAATTACGTTCAGGTGTGTCATTATTATCCTCATTAACGTTCCCCTTTATAAGTTGTATTTTGTTCAGTCTTTGTTTGTCTAGTAATTGAAAATTTGACGTCTATGGGTACGTGTGTTCATATGCCTTCTCTCTTTGGATTATTAAGGAATTTGTAATCATCATCCTTTCATCTTCGTTCACATTGTTCCCTTGTTCACCAAACCAACGACAATTCTCTAACATTCTATCATATTTTGAATATCACATAACATCTTAAAGATATTTTTTTTAAAAACGTCTATATATCATCTCGACAGGATGAGGTCTGATATGTCTTAGAGCGATAGCAGATGATTCAGGTGTCCATTGGCCATGATAACTTGTGCTATGAGCTGTCATAAACACTTGTGGTTTTCAACAGAGAACCACATTTGTGTTTAGCTGATCTGTTGTTGATGAATTTGCAACAGAACGTACTTCCAGATAAATGGTCCTCGGCGAATGTATTACCACACATGAGTGGATTTGACTGTCATAATAGCCCATCCTCAAACAAAACTATTGGTAAAAGAGGCTGACACTAACCCCTTGCAAATCACGGTGTTTATTTCCTTCTCAACAGCACTAGACTGTATCAGCCCTGTGCCTTGTAAAAACAACTTTGTTCATCCAGGCAAATAAAACCAAGCCAATCATATTAGAGCTTTCTCAATCAAGAAAAAGGCATTCAAAATTGTGTGTGCAATGTGCATCAGATGGTTAATCCAGTGGACGTGCAGGCTGAGGGTCTGAGACTATGTACAGCCGAGTGGCAATAATCAAATTTAATACCAGTGCAGTCCTAGAAAATAGTCACATGATGTTTGATTCTTTATCAGTCATTGTTATTTTTTTTATTTTTTGTTTTTATTTTAAAAATGGTAATTTTGGTAAAAATATAAAATGATGTTTGTTTTTTGTCGCATTTCACCTCTACCACACATCAATTATTAGACGAGTCCTGAAAATAGACTGTCAGGGTTTTCTTTTTGTTTTTCTCCAGCAGAGACCGTCTGTTCTTTTCCTATCTCTAAAAAGAACACTATTCATATTTTTTAAGATTATATGGTTCTCCATATGTTAGTTTTGTGTTTCTGTGACAGTTATGGTGTGAAGACAATATCAGTGAATGGAGAGAGAATGGCTGTCAATCTACCATACTGGTGTTACTGAAAATACGGGAGATATGATCTGATACTGTGGAAGACTGAATGTATATATTAGTGGCAGAAGTCAACTAAAGGTACCCACATACATGTTTGGACCTAGAAGAGAAATTAAAAGTAGATGATTGAGGATTCAGTGGGCAGACTTACATCTTGCAAACCTGTGAAACACCTGGGAGATCCTCACGATCAGTGACACTCCAAAACCACAGACTCTTGGAGATTATCATCTACACATGCAGCAAACCGTGCAACCACCTTACAGATGAGAACATCAGAGTTATTGTCAAGAGTGAGTACAATAAAATAATTTTTGGTGCCAGAAAATTCTGTTTATGTTGTAATTAAAAATAAATGCCCCAAATTGATGTTAACTTTGAACTCTGTGCTGCAGCTATGCCTTTGTTTGTTACTATATTTTTATAGTGCTGATGTTTATGGTGTTTGTTATAGATCATACCAATGGCTACATTCTCGTATTAATAACTGTACTCTCTTTAATCAATACAAAGGAAATACTCACACACAGACCGTCAGTCAGTGCTTGCCTTCAAGGGATCTGTGGGCGCTGGTGTATTCTAATATGTCCGTCTGGTCAGGTTTGGGCTGTAACTGTGATTCTTTTTTGCTGCAAGATTTGTAGACAACCGAAATCACAAGGTGTACAGTAATTACATATCAACAACTCAATACAGTAAGAGCATAAAAATATATTAAAATGTATTTTTTTTAAAAAGCAAGGTTGAGAGATTTTTTCTTTCCATTTTTTGTTTGTTCTACACACTGGAGCTGAGAAAGAGTTTCTGTTTTTTTTAATTTAAGTATAATTACTGTTGAAAGGAAAACAGAATTTTGATTTCCCTAGTTGTAAGTGTAGTGAAAGAAGAAACATACATAAAGTGCAGGGTAACTTATTATTATTAAAAACTATTATTTATTCATGCTTTATCTCTTGTTGGTTTATTGTTTTTACTGTGTGATTCTTTCTGTTTTTATAGGTTTCAGTAAATATAAAGTGAAGTCACTCTCAGGGATCAGCATAAAAAACAAAAATGAAGAGAACAACAGTTCATAATCGTTGTAACAATATAAACTTTTGGACTTTGCATGGACAATGGCTAATAACAGTTTTCATTTGTTTGTTGTTATGATATATTTATTGAGACATAAATCTTGCTTCTTTTTGTCTCATGCTTGACTACCAAGACAAAAGGAAAATTGTAAATGCCATAGTCATGAAAAATGTTATCAAATTACAAACCATTCAATCAGACACTTTTTCCAGTTAAATATAAAATAAATCAACAGATATTGCAACAATCATTTCCACTTTGCTGCTGAAATTTGGTTGTTTTAGTGTGTAAAATTGTAAGGGTGTTTTTGGGGAGTGCCAATTTAGTGTGGTGGATATAGATTTATGTTTCATCCAGTGCTTATACAGATCTCTATGTAACAATACACAATTAAAGCCAAACTTGAATAAAACTGAGACTAATTTTTATTGGTGGCCAGAGTGGAACAGTAGTGGATGAGAAAAATGGTAAGTGTTTGGGTGGGTTGAGGGGGGTTAATTGTAGTCCCCCAAATATGGTGATACTCAAAAACATTTCCATAACTAAAACTACCATCAGGCCGATTTATTAATACCGTCACCACGTTTTGCAGCTTGATTATTAAAACACAGCTCAAAAGGCTTCCTAACAGTGGATCATCAGCTTCACCAAAACTCCACAGTTTTATCATAGGTAGGAATGTATTTCCAATCAAAAATGTCAATTTACATTGCAAGCAATATTTAAACCTTCAAAACCCACGGGAGGAGAAAAATCAACCTGCCGAAAAAAATGCAGATATTGAGCACAAACACTGTGCTGAGCTGCAAAAAAAGTGATTTTAAAATACTACTGGAGGGCTACCCTGAATGCGACGGAAAACTACTCATTGAAAATTCCCTAAGAATGTAAGTATATGCAGTTAGAGCCTGCAGGAAATGAACGGTTTTACGGTCAGAAATTGGGAAAGACTGGGATTTTTGAGAAAAAAATCCAGTCCTGCAGAAGGCTTTAATAATACAAAAATTGCAACAGAATAATGAGCGGGACTATAGAAAAGCACATAAAGAGGGGAAGGATGCAGTCCTAATGGTTCAAGAAATTCGGAACACTCGATATCCAACAGTTTGTGAGTTTGAGTCTCAGGACAGCATGGAAGTAGTGGGGGGAGTGAAGGTACAGCGCTCTCTCCACCCTTCAATACACGAATGAGGTGCCATGCGCACAGCACCAAACCCCCATGTAAGGAAAAATTATTCATTAAGCTCAACGGAATCATTTAAGATTTTAAAGGAATTGAACAGAATCCTGTTCACAGGATTCACGAACGAGCGCCTTTCTTAACATCAATCTGCGCTGGAGATTAATATCAAAGTTATAGTGAAAAATCAATATTTAATTAGCCAGTAACAAGATCGGCAGGTTAAGAATAATTGTGAGCCACCAAAAAACAAGATACTCTCTTTTCAATAGGAATAAGGGCTTTATTCGATAAATCACATAAGACATATAAACTAATCTAACACATAAGCACACGCACTCACACATTCACACAAGGTTGCAGGAGGATAGAGAGAGTTAGGAAAGAATGAGTTTAAAGAGGGATGAAAATGTGAAATCCCAAGTTTACAGCAATCACATTGCAATTGCATAGACATGAACAACCATTAATCACTTAATTAGCCCTCGCACTGAAGTTCCTCAATGAGGTTAAAATTCTCCTGTAGCGATAACACCAGTACAGGTCTTGAGTCTGGAGGTTACTTAGCGTTTGCCTGTTCGGCGGGTTCCGTTTGTTTAATAAGCTGAAACGGGGGAGTTCGAAGTTGCTGATTGGCTGGAAGTTCAGGTAGTCGTTGAAGTGACATCTTAGGAAGCCATGGTGAGGCGTGGTGGCTGATGATGCAGAGTTGTGGGCTGGTTGAAGTTTCCAGGCAGACACTTTCGAGGTCAGACTCGGGAGACAGGCGTTCCTGAAGCAACTCAGAACACGAAACTCTCGAAAGCGGAAAGAAAAAAGAAACCAAAGTAAAAGGACGCAAGTAAAGTTTGATAAGACTAGGTGGTATTTCTTCTCATTCTAGCTGAAGCTATAAGTGCTTGGCGTGCAGGCGAAGCCGCTGGGCAGCTCGAAGAGCGGCCCAAAGTGATGACAAAGCATATGACTAAAGAAAGCAGAATTTAAAGCCCGGCCATGACTGATAATAAAGAAGCTAGCGCCAAACAAAGCTAAAAGCATGACTAAAAAGCTTAAACTACAAAAACCAAAGCTAAAACTGAGCTAAAAGCCGGCGCTGACTGATAGCAAAAGCTAAAAAGCTAAAAGCTAAAGCAAAATTTGATGGTATCCTTAGTATTTAAACTGGCCTTTCGAAAGCCCCGCACCTCAAATATGCCGTCTTGACCAATTAGATGTATCTTTTCTCGGTGTGTTGCAATGTTTGTCCCACCCATTCATAAATCATATGTTATCTTATCAAACTACGAGGGTCAATTTTCCCGCTCTTGCGGTGCCGTTTGGACATAGTTCTAACAGAATATGATGCATTTGATAAATAACTAACATGGTCAGAAGCGTTTCAAGTCAAGAAGATTGGACATGTCCTTCAGCAAAAGAGGATGTATGGTTACCCCATCAAGACCCAGTTGGGCTGCTTTACGGAAATTCAAGACCCAGATTGGGCTGTTGCATCGGAAATTGTGGGTTATGGGTGGTCAGTGGGGGACAGGACCACCCCTAGCCACCCTTTAGAAATATGATTAAAAACCATACTGTGTATTGTAAATAACCATTTTATACTTTGAATAGATATGTTTGTAGGGACTAGAAAACAACACAAACGCAAACAATTTCAAAATGGGTCTTTAAGGGAAGTCAATCAATGATCTTGTTTACTCTCCTTGGCTTTACATGTGAGGGGTCAGACTGTCCATCTCATTGATTACTTGCCCCAAATTAGACAATCTCTTCTTGAATTAGAGTAGTCAATGGTGTTCTAATGGTGTTAGGCTGTTGAAAGCTGTTCTGTGACACAGGTTGGTTGGTTATCATGACTGTGGTGCTAGGAGTTGATTTACAACGATCCTGCCTCTTACTGTGGAACCCGGCTGAAAATGTTTCAGCCAGGCCCCCGATCGAATTTTTTTAATTTGTCTAGTTCATACACCACGAAAAGCAATTAGGTAGTTCTGTTACATATTCTACACAATTTATGTATACGTAGGACCATTGTAAAATAATTAGCCTATGGGGTTCTTGAGTGATTTTTGAAAGGCTCTAAAACTGGAGTGGGTTTAACATTTTTCTCTTCAGAATATCCAGTATACATTATGATTTTTTATGTCTAGGAGATGATCCATTTAAAAAAGATTTGTAAAGACTGTTGACAGTTTGATTAAGACCAAGCCATCTGAAATTTAGCCACATATGCCTTGCAGCATATGTCAAGTCAAGTCAAGTCACCTTTATTTATATAGCTTTAAACAAAAAAAAGATTGCGCCAAAGCAACTGAACAACATTAATTAGAAAACAGTGGGAAAATAATGCAAAAAATGACAAAGTTAAAGGCAGTTCATCATTGAATCTGGAAAGTGATGTCACTATGCAGCTCAGTTCAGCTTAAATAGTATCTGTGCAATAATTTGCAATCAAGTCAACGATATCTCTGTAACTGAAGTTTCCTCCAACTAAGCAAGCTCGAGGCTTACTAGCCGGCAGGAAACCAAAAACTCCATCAGTTACATAATGGAGAACAACACCTCTTGGTAGAAACTTTTTTCAGGCTCAGTATGGGGGGCCCGTTTCTTCTCTCTGACCAGACACGACAACCAGTGAAGTTCCATTCCAGGCTGCAGCAAGTTCAGACAAAGTGCAGTAAGAATCATCTGTTTCCTATGGTCTTGTCCCCTGTGGTCGTCTGAGACAAGGTTCTTACAGGGGATCTGTCTCTGGGGCGCTAGTTGTCCTGGTGCTCCGCCTGTCTTTTCAGGGCTGTAGAGGTCCTTTCTAGGTGCCGACGCACCATCTGGGCTGGATACACTGGATTCTGGGTGACCGCAGTGACCCGCTGACTTCTGTGGTAGAAAACAGACTGGATCTGGTGGCTACGGTGACCTCGGAATAAGAGAGAAACAGACTAATATGAGCATAGAGCCCTTTCTCAACGTAGCAAGTACATGGGTTTTTATGGGAATTGTTTTCCCCGGTTCTGGTTTTAATAACCTATTACTGCAGGCACCTAGTGCTGCAAAAATCCTTTCACTACACGATTTGGATATTCTTGAAATGTACTCTAGTCATGTAGTTATGTTTGTAATGCCAGGGGAAAGAGATGGGTCTTTAATCTAGATTTAAACTTGCAAGAGTTGTCTGCCTCCCCAAACAATGTTTAGTCTGTTATTCCTAGAGTTTGGGCCGCTAAATAGGAGAAGGATGCTGTTGACCTTTGATATTCTACGGTATTATTCAAATTGCCATAGTTTTGAGAACGGCAGCAGACGTGGAGGACTATAATGTAACAAGAGCTCTATTCAAATACTGAAGTTGGCTAAACCAATTCGGGTCTTTATAAGTAATAAGCAAGATTTTAAAAATCTATACATGGTTTGATAGGGAGCCAGTGCAGTGTTGACGGAGGACCGGGCTAATATGATCAGACGGTCCTGGTTCTAGTAAGAACTCTAGCTGCTGCATTTTGGACTAACTGGAGTTTGTTTACTAAGCATGCAGAAACAACCACCCAATAGAGCATTACAATAGTCTAAACCTGTGAGGTCATAATCGCATGGATTAACATTTCTGCATTTGACATTGAGAGCATAGGGCTGTAATATTAGATATTATTTTTTGAGATGGAAAATGCAGTTTTACAAATCTAGGAACGTGGCTTTTCTAAGGAAAGGTTGCTATCAAATAGCACATCTAGATTCCTAACTGATGACGAAGAAATTGAACAGAGGAGCCATCAAATCCTAGACAGCATTCTAGGTCCATTACATGCAGAGCTTTTAGGTCCTATAATTAACACCTCTGTTGTTTTTTCAGAATTTAGCAGTAAGAAATTGGCTCGTCATCCAAGTTTTTTATAATCGACTATGCATTCCGTTAGTTTTTTCAAAGTTGGTATGTTCTCCGCTCGGTCCGCAAAAGAAATATAGAGCTGAGTATCATCAGCATAACAGTGAAAGCTTACCACTTTGTTTCCTGATATATGTCCCGAAGGGTAACATGTAACATGAAGATCATGGCCCTAGTACTGAGCCTTGAGGTACTCACACACTGCACTTGTGAATGGATATGATACCTCTTCATTTCACTGCTACGAATTGATGGCGGTCATATAAGTATGATTTAAAAACATGCACTAATGCACTTCCATTAATGCCAACAAAGTGTTCTAGCCAGATGCAAAAGAATCGTGTGGGGCAATAGTGTCGAACGCAGCACTAAGATCCAATAGCACTAATGAGAGATACAACCACGATCAAAGTGAATAAGAGCAGGTCATTTTGTAACTAAGGAGAGCAGTCCTCAGTACTATGATACGGTCTAAATCCTGACTGAAACCCTCACAAAGATGCCCATTTTTTCTCTAAGAATGAATATAATTGTGAGGATACTACTACCTTTTCCTAGTATCTGGGACAGAAAAGGTAGATTCGAGATCTGTCTATAATTAACTAGTTCTTTGGGTCAAGTGTGTGTTTTTTTTGATGAGAGGCTTAATAACAGCCAGTTTGAAGGTTTTGGGGACATATCCGAATAACAATGAGAAGTAATATAGTCAGAAGAGGATCTATGACTTCTGGAAGCCCTCTTTTAGGAGCTTAGATGGAATAGGGTCTAACATACAATGTTTGTTGGTTTAGATGATTTACCAAGTTTTATACAATTCTCCTCTCCTATAGTAGAGAATGAGTGGAACTTTTCCTCAGGGGGATCTATAGTGCACTGTCGGATCGTGATACTGTAGCTGATGGCTGCATGGTTACAATTTTATCTCTAATAGTATCATCGACTTTAGAAGTAAAGTTCTTCATAAAGTCAATTACTGCTGTGATGTTTGGGAAATGTCAACACTTGTTGATGCTTTATATTTTCGGTTAATTTTGCCACTGTACTGAATAATACCTGGGTTATGTTTTTTTCTTCTAAAAGAGAGTAACCAGATTTTAGCAGTTTTTTAATGCTTTTTCTGTAAGATAGGTTACTTTCCCTCCAGTAATACGAATACCTCTAGTTTTGTATTCCTCCAGCTGCGCTCCCATTTTTCCGGGCTGCTCTCTTTAGGGTGCGAGTGTGCTCATTACACCACGGTGTCAGACTGTTTTCCTTAAGCGTAAAGGAGCAACTGTATTTAAAATGCTAGAAAAGAGAGAGTCCATAGTTTCTGTTACATCTCAAGTGTTCTGAGGTTTTTGGATATGCTAAGGAATTGGGAAGTACATCATGAAGATTAACTTACAAAGCAGTCTTTTGTGGGTAGAAGTGATTGGTTCTACCAGACTACTGTAACAAGAATTTTACAGTTTTAAGGCTATATGAAGTTGTGCACAAAACTAAATAATGATGCTGAGATATAATCGCTTGGCTGCATAATTTCAACACCATCAACATCAATTCCATGTGACAATTATTAAATCTACAGTATGATTTCAACAATGAGTAGGTTGATGAGACGTGTTGTCTAAAACCCCAAAAGAGTTCAGAATGTCTATAAATGCTCTGATCCCATGCATCTTTTTCAGCACGCGTATCAAGGGGGGGGGGGCAAGAGAACTACGGGGGGCGACTGATAAATCACCAAAATTGTTTGTAAACTTGGGGCATCTGCCAGCCAGCACTAACTGCGGATGTAAATTCAGCAAACTCTTTAATAAAGTCTGTATGGTGCCCTGGTGGCCCTGTATACAGTAGCCAGCACAAACATCACAGGGTGTCTTTATCATTCACATGTGTTTTCTCTGGATAATGTTATATTAGCAGCCATACTTTCAATGTAGTTTTATACTTGAAGCATGCCCGCTGAGAAATCCTGAAAACATTGTTATAAATTTGAAGCAACACCTCCCCCCTTTTTTTAACCTTTTGGACGGGCCTCATGTTTATAACAGTTATCCTTGGGGTGTTAGACTCATTTAAAATAATGTAATCATCAGGTTTTAAGCCAGGTTTCTGTCAAACCAGAGTGCACTAGATTATGATCATAGTGATCATATAATTTACAAAAAGTTCTTTCGTGAAAAGGACCTGATCTTCAAGTAAGCCAATCTTTATTCATTTGTTTATCTGTATTATATCTGTTTTTTTATTTGTTGAACATCAATTAAATTGTTACCCTTGTTTTGGACGTTTTTTGTATTTTCTAGCCCGGGGAACAGACACAGTCTCTATAGTGTGATATCTAGTGAAAGAGTCTCTATATGCTGAGAATTTAACTGACTTCTGTGAACTGGAGGCGGCTAGCAGACACGGTCGTTTTAGCCAGTCTGTCTGCTTCCTGACCTAGGCCCCAGTTAGACAAGTATAACCTCTAAGACTATGTGCCATATATTTCTAGAAAGAAGAGCGGCACCAACCCCAGGAAGGGATTTAAGACCCTCTCTTTTTCAACAAGGTCAGTTCTGCCCCACAAAAACTCGTTTCAATTGTCTTGAAACCTATGTTATTCTGCGGGCACCCGCTTAGACATCCAGCCATTGAGTGATGACAATCTGCTATGTATCTTATCACCACGGTAACAGGAGGGGACCAGAGCATATTACCAGTGTCTGACATCATTGCTTGCAGATTTCACAACACCTCTTTAATGTTATTTTTAGTGATCTCCGGCGAAGTCGACATCATTAGCGCCAGCGTGTAATAAACATCTATACTGTATTTACGTTTAGCATTTAGCCACACCTTTTAAAATTTTGCTAAGATGTCAGTTCCGTCTCTGGCTCCCGGTAAACATTGGACTATGGGGGCTGGTGTCTCTATTTCCACGTTCCGTACAATAGAATCACCAATAACTAGAGCACTTTCATCATCAGGTTTCTCAGTTGGTTCATCACTGAATTGGGAGATACCTGTTTAAGTTTTGATCGTAACAGGAAGAGTGGTGTTTTAGAGACCCACGACTACTGGCCGCCTCACAGTCACCCAGTTTGCCCTGCTGCAAGGCCCTGTTGTTACCGGAAACACCCTGAACAATGTACAGGACTCCCTGAGCTAGACGCATCCAAAACCGTATCTAGAGCCCTCACATTCTGTACTGTCCTCAATTAAGTTTGGAGGCATGTCTCTTAATTCCTGAAATCTTCTCTGTCACCGTAACTATTTCCCTGCATTTTATCACCTTGAATCCCTCGTCAAAGCACCGACAGAGATAGATAACTACACATGTGGCAAGCAGTGCAAATAACAATAGCAGAGAGAATACCATAACTTACCGTGCTTGATGAAAGATTCTTACCACATTTGTTTGAGGAACTTGTGAAAAAACCCGAGAGAGAGAGAGCGGGAGATAGAGGAGGAAAGAAAACAGCGATAGAAAATGAATGGAAAACACTAATGACAAATCTACCGAGTGCTAACGCGATGCAGGTGCATTGCACTCGCGGATTTAAAATAAAAGTGAACGATCAAATTAATCAGATTAGATTGATAGATATATCAGAAATATGGTGGAAATTAAGTTAAATTTTTATCACTTTAAAAACAACAGAGTGTGATAGTAAATATAAAGATTTTACATAAAAACAAGCTACACGGAGCTACGATCACAAAACAGCAGCGAGGCAAGGGGCAAGCAGGAAATACACAAATATGTGTCTCAGTGTGTATTTTACCATTATGGAAATTCAATATTTAAGTCAATAATCTGTCAATATTATATCACATTGAATCATTTCAGCTTTACATGCTAGCGTTAGCTTCGAAAGTATTCACATAGCCTAATGTCAGCAGCCGTACGGGACAACTTAGCAAACGTTTAAAAGGTTTTTCTTTCATAAAATGTAACATTACGAGATACACATGTTTATGGTAGCTAAGGTCTACAAAGAGAAAATTATAAAATACCTTTTCGACAACTAAAGGCAAAACTCAATAGGCCATGTCTGAGGAAATCACCGGGAGAACCTTAACTGTCACACTACGCAGCTGAGCGTTGCCATGGATACCAGCTGCGTGCCCTAAATGATGTCATTCGATCATGTGCTCATTTGATTCGACACTTGTTAGCCTATCTCTGTGGCTATTTTTATTATAGTTATTATTTTATTATTATTTAGCCGCACGTGGGTATAGCAGTCTTAAATGCAGTTGAGTAAATTAATAATTAAAATAAATAACTTTTTTCTTATCGCTTACCACAGTTTAATATGCAAAGGGGAAAAAAAAAAATCTTTGTCTTACCCTGTGCTATTTTCCACTTAATTTTCTTCATGCTTTGCTTGGCTGCATTCATCACTTCTATAACATTCTGTGTAGAGCTCCTGGGAGGCAACCTTATTTCCGTCATGCATGGAGAATGGCATATTGTAGCCTAATAGTCGATTTATATTACTTAAGGGTATGAGTTTGATGTTTGAGGCGTTCTGAAACAGACAACTGATTTGATGGTCCTTTTTGATTACAGAAGTTACTCCTATTTTCTTTTTCCAGAAATTAAAATTATTAATTTAACATTAACGTTATTTTTAGCAATATTGGTTCAAATCTATACTAAGTAGATGAATGGAAATTTTATAGAGTTCGGTCTGACTGGACAGATCTGTTGGACCTTTTTAGAACATTTGTCAAGTTCCGATGTGCCTTTCATGATGTTTTATATGCAGGCTTATATACTTAAATTAATACATTAAATTAACACAAAATAGACATCCAGAAGATGACCCATTTCATTCTAAGTCCAGTGTAGTACAGACAAAGACGGGAAATTCTGGCCAGAAAACGTCAAAGACGTCGGTTCAATTTTCTTTTGGATATATGTTTGCAAAACCATGACGGGACGTGTCGGTGGGTCGTCTTTTCAACGTGTCTTTAAACGTCCAATGATGCTGGGGGGTGTTATGGAAATGGCAGATGAGGGACGAAACAAGGGCGTTCGCAAACTGGAAATCGGACAATGGTCAAAAAGATGACCGGTATGCGGTGTGCGTGAGTGGAGCGTAAAATTGTTGACGACGATTTTATGTTTGTTGTCCCTCCTAACTGTTAGACGAAGTTTACGCCCCTGCGCTTTGGCCCAGCAGTATTCGCTGGGCCAAAAAAAAAAAAAAAGAAAAAACACCTGGCCGTTGGCCCAAAGGAAACCTCGGAAGTGAGAGTGGAAACGCTACTGGCCCTGGCATGCACTAGCACGCTCGCTTTTGGCACGACGACAAACTTTGCTGAAAGATAAAAAATTTAAGGGGCAATCCGTTTTAGCATTTAAAACTTTGTTTTGGGACTATCCATAAATATAATTTCGGATAGTCCCACAATTGTAATTCCAGATCATATTGCAATTATGACTTGTCGTAATTGAATTAAGATATCTACAATGTGATTATGACTAGTTATAATATGCATTTGAAGATATCTACAATGTCATTTGGGCTAGTCTAATACCACATTCCAGATATCTACAATGTGGTAGGCTATACAGAGAGAAGTTAAATATAGGGCTTTTGTGTCCTGTTTTATATCGTAATGTTTGAGCACGTGTGCTGTGGATAAATTTTTTACGTTAGCCTTTATTTACACCAAACACATTTACGAATCCCTGATGTCAGTCGTTGCAGCTGGACTTTGATATAATGTCTAAAGAATCAGTGTCTATTTATTTCACTAACGTGCAAGCCTGCATTGTTTGAATCAGAGACTACTTCCCAGTGCTGTCCGTGCCCACCAACATGTGACTGTTATATAGTTAACACCGATAAACAATGCTAAATCAGTGTTAGTTGTAGTGGATTAGTGGGTAAAGTATGTGTCTTTTTGACAGCAATCAAACCGAGTTCGCATCCGCCTTATGCAAACACCTTTTTCATTCACCTTTTCAAATCTCATATCATATGTCGGAAAGGCATATTATTTTCAATTAAAAATTAAGGAAATAATTAAAAACGTTTGAAATAAATATTGGGTAGGGGTTAGTTAGGTGTAGGGAGGGCTTTATTGTCCCCAGTAAGGTGGTATCCAATTAAAAATTTGAATTAAATTGATCATTTACACCCATTCCATTATTATTGCGTAATATTTTATAATGTCTACAATACTGAGGTGCAGAAAATTGCCACTAATTTGAAATAAGTCTTATACATCAAGCAGAATCTTTCTATATAACAAGTGTAATATAATCTATAGCTAGTTGCACTTAGTATAAATAGCACATCTGTTAAAAAAATACCTGATATTTTCCACTTTAAATGTAAGAGAATCCGTACTATTTGCACTTAGTGTAAATAAAAGACATTACAGAGAACTTCTGTGTTACTGTCAGTGGTGAGTCTTTTTAAATCAGTATTTTATTTGATTTGCAATATAAGATTTTGAGAAATCATCACATTCACTAATGACCGTCTCTCTCTTTATCTTCAGATGTCAGATTGTATAGCACAGTCTGCGAAAACTATTATTATTATTATTGTGTGTATTATTATATGTATTATTATTTTTGCTCCAGGGTTAATTTCTCGCGGTGTACATAATTTCTCTTGAGATCATGACCAGTATTATGTTTTGCAGTGTTTTTCTTTGATATGGTTAGAGGGATACAATACAGTCACTGGACATGCACATGTTAATATTGTGTCATTTTGTCTCATTACAATACGATAATTGTTTGTATTTACATTATTGTAAGGGTAGGTTTGGTTTGGGGTAGGTGTGAAGCGTTAATAAACACAATCTAAAAGTATTTGAATAGTAATGAGCAAACTTAAATAATGTGAACAGTTATTACTTACCAAGCAGATACCATAAACTCCAATAAAGGTGAAAAGTTTAGCACTTTCCTAAAGCAAGTTTTACAGAATCTTTAAATTATCAAAAGACAAAAAATATGACAATATCTTAGAAATCTGAAAGTTTGAGAGTTTTTATGTGATGGAGAGAGAGAGAGAGAGATGTGCTGTAATATGTGATTGTGTGACTTTATTTAATGTACTTAATGTCTCTAATAAGAGTCATGGACTGAAAGGCTCATCTAAAGGCCAATGTTCAGTTATAATCATTGTGCCACCTGTTGGCAATAGGACACAACATACTTTATACTAACTCAAACATTCCATTTTCAATCTGCACTAAATGTCATATGCTTGATAACAGTGCTGGACTGCAGAAATCTACATGACAAAAATCCAGTTATAGTCATAGCGCCACCAGCTGGCAGCAGGAAGATTGGCACATATAAATGACTTTGGCATATTCCCTCTTATATTTACCACATTAAACGTAGATATTTCTTACTTGCTCACTGTTTTACAAAAGCCACCCTGTGGTGGCGAATGAGTCACGGGTGCGAGGCAGGTCTGCTCATTGCTGCTTGCAGCTTTAATTATAGTTATTATTTTATTATTATTTAGCCGCACGTGGTATAGCAGTCTTAAATGCAGTTAGTAAAATAATAATTAAAATAAATAACTTTTTCTTATCGGCTTACCAACAGTTTAATATGCAAATGGGAAAAAAAAAATTTTATTCTGCCCTCACCCTGTGCTATTTTCCCACTTAATTTTCTTCATGCTTTTGCTTGGCTGCATTCATCACTCTATAACATTCTTGTAGAGCTCTCCCTGGGAGGCACCTTATTTCCGTCATGCATGGAGAATGCATAGCCTATATTCATTTATATTACTTAAGGGTATGATTTTGATGTTTGAATTCTGAAAACAGACAACTGATTTGATGTCATTTTTGATTACAGAAGTTACTCCCTATTTTCTTTTTCAGAAATTAAAATTATTAATTTAACATTAACTTAATTTTACAATATATTCAAATCTATACTAAGTAGATGATAATTTTATAGGCGTTCAGGTCTGACTGGACAGATTTTGGACCTTTTAGAACATTTGTCAAGTTCAGATGTTGCCTTTCATGATGTTTTATATGCAGGCTTATATACTTAAATTAATACATTAAATTAACACAAAATAGACATCCGAAGATGACCCATTTATCATGTCCAGGTAAGTACAGAAAGACGGGAAATTCACTATGGTGAAAACGTCAAAGACGTCGGTTCAATCTTTTCTCATTTTGGATATATTGTTCAACCATGACGGGACGTGTCGGTGGGTCGTCTTTTTTCAACGGTCTTTAAACGTCCAGATGATGCTGGGGTGTTATGGAAATGGCAGATGAGGGACGAAAAAGGGAAGTTCACCAAACTGGATCGGACGAATGTCACAAAGAGGACCAAATGCGGACGTGAGTGGACGCCAAACGGACATTTTATGTTTGTTGTCCCTCCTCAACTGTTAGACGAAGTTTACGCCCCCTGCGCTTTTGGCCCAAAGTATTCGGCTGGGCCAAAAAAAAAAAAAAGAAAAAACACCTGGCCAGTTGGCACCAAAGGAAACCTCGAAGTGAGAGAGTGGAAACGCTACTGGTGAAAATGAAACTTACCAAGTCAAGCCATTTTATCATTTAAAACCTCTTACAGAATAACCATAATTTTAACACAAAATATTTCAACATAAACATAAATAATCCAAATGTAATTTCGGATAGTCACAATTGTAATTCCAGATGGCTATATTGCAATTATGACTTGTCGTGGTGGAATTAAGATATCTACAATATGTGATTATGACTAGCCATAATATGCATTGAAGATATCTACAATGTCTTTTGGCAGTCATGCTAATACACATTCCAGATATCTACAATGTGGTAGGCTATAGCACGAGAGAGAAGTTAAATAGGCTTTTTGTCCTGTTTTATATCGTAATGTTGAGGCGTGTGCTGTGGATAAATTTTTGTTAGCCTTTATTTACAAACAACAAACATGTATAAGCCTGATGTCAGTCGTTTGCGTACATTTGATGATAATGTCTAAAGAATCAGTGTCTATTTACACTTAAGTGCAAGCCTGCATTGTTGTCAGAAGACTACTTACGACTGTCGCCCACCAACATTTGACTGGGATAGTTGACACCGATAAACAATGCTAAATCAGTGTTAGGTGTAGGCTGGATTAGTGGTTAAAGTATGTGTGCTGTTTGACGCGAAATCAACCCAGTTAGCATTTCATCCGCCTTATGCCAAACACTTTTTTCACCTTTCAAATTTTTTCAATCTCATATCATATCAGAAAGGGCATTTATTTTTCAATAAAAAATTAAGGAAATACATTAAAAAGTTGAAAATAAATATTGGATTTAGGGTTAGGGGTAGGTGTAGGGAGGGCTTTATTGTCCGCAGTAAGGTGGTATCCAATTAAAATTTGAATTAAATTGATCATTTACACTCATTACATTATTATTGCGTATCTATTTTATAATGTACTACAATACTGAGGTGCAGAAAATTGCCACTATTTGAAATAAGTAGTATAAATAGCAGAAAATCTCGTCTATATAACATAGTGTAATATATAATCTATAGCTATTTGCACTTAGTATAAATACAGTACACTCGTTAAAAAATACTGATATATTCTACCCTTAATGTAAAAGAGACTTCATTGCTTATTTGCACTTAGTGGTAAATAGCATATATCGCTATGAAAATATGCTATTACCACCTAATGCAAATAGGCCCGGCTGCCAATAAAAGACTACATTGGTCATTACTGAACTGGAACACCGCAGATATATCGATCATCATGTATCGCTTGCTAATAATACAATACAATAACTCCCACCGATGTGGGCTATTTTATGGAATAGCTTGTTTTCTGGGCACGACAATAAGAAATTAATTAATAAAGCAATAGCAACTTTCGGGCACAGTTATAAAATTATATCTCGCATTCATATATCACAATTCTGAGATAAAAAGAACAGAATAATGGTAATGATAAAATCTTGCAAATTACACTACCTTCCCTTAAAATAATAAATAAAAATATTTGTTTTTCATTGTTCTAAATATTATAATAAAGTCAGATGAGCAGTTTGTGATTTTCTGCCTTTATTGAAACATTACACTGCAGTTGGTCTATTTTTGCAACAATTGATTCAATTGAAAATCACAGCCTAAACATACATGCACCCTGGAGAACTTTTACCACACAAGGCTTGCATCCAGATATTTAATTTATATTAATATCCATTGAAGCACTTCATCCAGTTTAGCTTGTTCGTCAACATTCCATGACAACCAAAAGGGGCAAGACTTTTTTTATCGTTAATTAGCAGTTTAGCAGACCCTATGGTGGGGAGGAGATGCAGTAATTGTATTCTGATGTGCACACAACAGCCGCATTTCGATTAGATGCAATTTCAATTCTAGATATTTCTCAACACTATAAACCTGTGTTTTTGTGACTAGCCGAAATTGAATTAGAGATATCTCTAATTGAATCTGCGGATGTATGACGTGTCTATTGAAAATATCTGTAAAGTACATTAAAGATATCTTAAATGGCGGTTTGGACTAGTACAATTATAGTTAAGATGATCTCTAATCCGATTTCTTACTACGTGCAATTATAATTGCAGATATCTCTTATTGTCATTCGTGACTAGTCAAATTATAATTATGACTCGTCAAAAATACAATTGTTCATATCTTAAATTTATATTTAATGGATAGTGCAAACAAAAGCCAAAAATGCCAAAAATACATAAGAAAAAGAAGGAACATAGTGAAACGATACGAAACTAAACGAACTGAATGAACGTGCACATTCACTCTCTGACAACAGATGGCGCTAAATGAACAGCATAAATGCAGCCGTTAGGCAACTCCTGGAGCCCATATAAAGGAAGCAGCTATGCTACTTTTTATTTACATGTTTTAAAACAGGTCATGTACTTTTTATTTTTTACATTTTAATCTGACTACAGCATCACTATAGACTTAATAGACTATTTATTTTCAAACTTTTTATTTTTTACATTTTAATCTGACTACAGCATGGTACTGAACTAAACAAGCATGACTCTCGATATTGTTTGAAAATGTTTTTGAATTCTTTAGTTGTCTCAGAGGTCACACTTCAAGGCTTAGTATGGGTAGTTAATTCATTTAGTTAAAATAAACTGCCAGTGAACAATCTCTTCCACAAGCACTCTGATTAATCTTAAAGTTACTGTTTCAACATTTAATAGCACATATATTACTCAAAGGAAAGTTTAAACTGGTATATATTTAATGACCCGAGCTAAGGTTAACTAATATGAGACCTTATTGTAAAGTGTTAATCTGTTTGAAATGTTTTGTTTACTTTTACAATGTTTTGTATTGTTTTATTGCCATTTAAATGTTCAATTCTTTTGTTGTACAGAAAAAAAGTTTGGAACAAGACTTTTTGCAACTTATCCCTCGACAATATCGTGGTAATACTGTGGTACTGATGAATAAAGCTTCAGCGTTATTGCAAAAAAAAAAAAATAAATAACAAAATCCTCATATTTGAATGTGGCCAACCAGGAATTCTTATTTCCTGAGCCTCCAAGTGCCCGTACTAGGAGGAAGAAGCGCGGTGCCAACCCTTCATTACTTTCAATCAATTGTGATCAGTGTTATTGAAAGCTGGTGACGCGCAATTATTAGAACTGACACTATCGTTGTTGCACTCCACTGAATAACAACTCAAAATTTATTACTTCTTGCTTACTACTTGTTGTTTTGTTTGTGTTCTTTTCTTCGCAATTAGAACATGTAGGCTAGAGGAACAGACTCTTCCCACAGGCCATCTTCTCTCTGTATAAACAGCTCTGAAAGCCTTAAGGTCTCTTTTAGTGCAATACTCTCACTGTTTAGAGCATTATCTTTGTAAACTCAGTCCTAATTATTCATATTATTAATAATACACTCTCAGAAAAATGGTACAAAAGCTGTCACTGTGGTTTTACCTTTTCAAAAGGTATATAATATATGATATTATTAGGTACAAAATATGCACCATTTAGGGGTAAACATAATGTACAAAACAAAAGTGTACCTTTTGAACAGGGATTAGCCACCTCGTGGACAGCTTTTGTAACCAGTTATTTTCCAAGACTGTAATATGTCATAATCTTTAAATATGTTTACCATTGGGGGATGTCACACCTGGGTTCTTTTATACAGATTTACTGTGTATGTGTGCACTGGAAGCTCTATTACTAGACAACATTTCCTTGTGTTCTGCATAATCAGTTTTGATGGAGTGAAGAAAATTCTGTCACAGATTCGCATTGCTAATATACTTTTTTTGTTTTAGTTTTCTTGATGTGTAGTGAGAAAAATTCTGTCATCAGAATTCGCATTGCTAATATACTGGGAGATGATCGAGTTGAGGTTTAGGACCTCCAAAACAACTTCCAATAACAAACTATCTAGAGAGGGAAAAGTGACCACTGATGTAATATCAAAGAAGACTTTATGTGAGATTTACAAACTAAGTACTACAATCTCCATATTCTAAACTGGAGATCTCATGCCATCAGAGCAACATGCAAGACTGAGTGCTCAAGTTTTTATCACACAATAACAAGGACAGTACAGAGGAGGTGTGCTTCCGGTGTTTCACTGTCAGGGGTGAGTCTTTTTAAAAGATCAACTATTTTTATTTTGATTTGCAATATAGATTTTGAGCGAAATCATCACACATTGGCACTAATGACCGTCTCTCTATAATCCTTCAGATGTCAGATTAGTATTGCCTGGTCTGTTAAGCTTATTATTATTATTCTTATTTATTATACTTATTATTATTATTATTATTAATTTTGGATCAGGGTTTAATTTCATGCGGTGTACATAATTTCTCCCGATGAGATACATGACCAGTTTACTGTGTTTTTGCAGTGTGTTTTGCTGCGTATGATGTTTAAAGAAGGGAACTACAGCTACAGTCACTGAACATGCACAGTTTAATATTGTGTCATTTTTGTCTCATTACACAACACGATAATTGTTGTATTTACAATTTAAGGGGTAGGGGTAGGTTTTGGTTTGGGGTAAGGTGTAGACGTTAAATAAAACACAAATCTAATAGGGTATTATGAACAGTAGCTTACAATGAGCAAACTAAAACTCATGTGAGCTTTAATTACTTATCAAAGCAGTATGCCACTGAACCTCAATAAAGGGAAAGTTTAACTATTTCTAAACATTTTTACAGAATCTTTTGGAATGGGTCTCAAAAGGACAAAAATATGACAATATCTTGAAATCTGAAAGTTTGAGGTTTTTTATGTGTGGATGAGAGAGAGAGATAGAGATGAGAGAGAGATGTACTGTAATGTGTGATTGTGTGACTTTTATTTAATGTACTTAATGGTCTCTTTATTAAAAACAATTTAAATTTAATTTGAATGTTGATTATTAAAGGGGTCTTATGTCCTTTTTTAAAGATCCGTATTTTGTGTATTTGGAGTTAATAGAATATGCTGACATTCTTTAGTGTTCAAAAAAACACTTTATTTTTTCTAATATTACTGTATATTATTTTAGGTTCCTCTAATTAGCGCGTTCGCTCTCTCAAACACATCATTTTCTAGCCAAAGTCCTCTTCGGACAAGCGCAGTCTGCTCTGATTTGCCAGCTGACCCGTGCATTGTGATTGCTTAACGACTGCAAGGCAACTCCGTCGGATATGTAAAGCCAAAGCCCCTTTCCATTAGCGCGGCGCTTCATCTTTCAAAATAAATGTAAAGACAGTTAATAATTTCCTTAGTTTTGACCATCAGTTCAAGCCCGAAAGAGGAATAGATTCACGCGAGGCAGACACAGTGATGAAGCTCGCTACACAAGCCACACGATCAGTGAAGTCACTTTGCATGTTCTCTCTCTATCTCTACCCAAGCCACAATGCGACAGTTGAGTCCACTTAGTGTGACCCTGTCTACTCTCTCTATCTCTCATAGACATGATAGGCAATATTTGTATCGTAGGTTAGATGTAGGATGGAGTATGGGTGTTTAAAAGCTAAAACAACACTGCACACACACACATTTCATGATTTATGAACACACAGCTGCTGCAATCTTCTGGACCAAGTCAAATTCACAAATGAATCACTGGGATGCGCTAAAACGCACTTAACGTGAAAGTACATGGCTTAATGCATTACCCCATTCAGTATAGCAAAAAACTAATAAAGCATTCTATTCACAGCAAGCAGATATGAGCCAGAAGTACGAACGCACTTAAGTAGGCTGAATTCAGAAGGCCCGATTGTGCGTAGTCGTAAGTCAGAATTACCTCCTCTCCTAGGTTTCCCAAAGAACGGTCGTTTTTAAAATGCATTGCTGTTTCTGGTTGTAAGTAGCTTGAAGCGTATATGTCCCGAATGCATTCTAGCTGATTCAGAAGGCAAATAAAGTGGCCACTTTTGCTTTTGCCTACAATAAACAATGCATCTCTCCCTGATGCTGCTTCCGCACTACTGCGGTCCTTCTTTCTTCGCATTAAATGTGGGGCGGCATACTATGCAAGTTTATTTTCCACATCGTGACCGTAGATGGCTTTGGACAACTGTCCCCACTAATAAAAAAAGCCGTTTCACATGGCCGTGTTGACTCTTAACTTTAGCAACAGATAAAGGAATATGTTCTTTGGGAATCATCAGCTGGCGCGGAAGAAAAAAAGGTTCTCGAGTGCGTCACTTTAAAATAATGCAACGTAGCAGCAGATCTCCCTTTATGTACAAGGCGTTGAGAGCTAAAAAGTGTATGCTTTGCATTGTAGCTAAAAAAAATAAAAGTCCATAAAATTTAAATGGCAGAAAGGAGACACATTGAGCTAATGCGTTGTCATTATATCAGCCGACATGACCTTTAATTATATCATACCACTAATGTCTTATGGTATAGAAATTAAACCCATACTGCTTAATCCTTTTCCATTTCCTTTCTGCTACTCTGATGTATGAAATGATCAAATACTTCAAAAATGTTTGGACATAAGTCATTCTTCTTATGAAGACTGAACTGCCACTATGTGGTGGATATCAACCCGTTCATTATAAAATTTTGTTGGTTGCTTCGTGTCCACAAAATAATAAATATTCAGCTGAATTTAGCCAAAACAATCATGTTAGGGCACTTTAATCCTTAATGTCACAGGCCCATCTTAAATATTATATTTCTTACGTCTGCCTTGCATTTCTAATGAAGGCCTTTGTAAGTGAACAGCGTTTTTGCTTTTTAAACAACATACTCCGCTCCTACACTAAATTACGAAAACAAATTTCCTATCATGTGTTCTGAAAAGAGATTTTTTGATTCTCGAATGTAAGAGTAGGTTGACAGTGCCTCTTGCCCAGCCCAGGGTGCCCCTCCTGGTCGTGCCACTTTCCAAAACTCCAGATTTGAACAATCAATAGTAAAAACTTAGAACTAATTTTCACAAATACATACTTTAGAGAGCCTGATTTCAGAAAGCCACCAGATTGTCTGATTTCAGCCAAAGTTGACTCCTCTCCTGAGTAACGATAGTGCAGTCTGGAGATGAGGGCGGCGACACTTTCGAGGCGCGCAGCCGACAATGTCGCCCGCCCAAAAAATTTTGCTCTACGACCCAGAGGGGGCCGGTTTGCGTTGAAACAAACAGAATGGCAAAATGTAGCAGCAAGAGCTAATAACGATAACCACTTCCAAAGGTGAGTAAAAGTTTATGTGCTACATAACTTATATGTTGACATTAACATGCGATCGTTCGATCATATGATTATCATGGCTATGTTAAATTTGAATAATTATTGTTAATAATTGTTATAACCCCTTTACAGGACAGTCTTTGGGTTTATTTCACGCCATACATGCTTATTTTAATGAATTGTGGGTTTCTTCGGAGTGAATGCAGAGATCAGGAGGTGGTCTGGCTGTAATGGAAACTCTATGTATGTAAACACTTCAATGTTTGGACTAAAGTAATTTCATCAAACTGACCAAAGAAGCAGGTTATTTGTGCACATACATTCCAAATGCTAATAATTAGAGTTTTCATTGTTAGCCTGTACCTAACAGAATGGAAATGAAAATAAATATGGCCGTCAACAAAACGCGCAATTTAGGGCAGTTTAACAACAACTGAAATAGACCTTTAATAAAATTTCACAGTTCTAGAAAGAATGTTTGAATAATTTTGGAGAATACTGTTTTTTGTTTCTTATTTTTTGTTGGGTGTATCATATAGCTTTTTCAATAATCCATTTGTAAACCTAATGTGTGGCTCATCATTTCACTAGTCCCAAGAATTTTTTTTTTTTGAAAATTACACAACATATGCAAAATGCTATATATTTAAAAAGTAGTAAGTAGAATGAGTAAAAACAAGCTAACAGTCAAAAATACAAAAGTACTTGTAAAAAAATCATCCTTTCAAATAAAACATTGTATTTTTGTCAACAGTTGTCTCCAGATATGAACACTTCTTGGACCATAAGAAGTCAAAAAAAATACACTGTGGATAGAAAGTTCATGATAATATCCAACTTTACTTTTCAACATTTAACACTTAATCGATATCCGTATTTTGTAATGTCGGCAATAAGCTACTTTGTAATGGAAAATACAACAGGTCAGGGAACACTTCAAGTTTATTAACACCAAAAAAAGAGAGACTGATGCTGAGATCAGACCACTGTTTCTTAAATATAAAAGGAATTCATCATGAAACACTGAACCACTTGAAGTATTGCAGAGCACGCCCATGTTGGATCAGATCGATGTATTAATTGATCATTAACACTTGCCCAGGAGTATCTATACTATGAGGTGACAGGAGATCGATGGAATAGGCAGCGCTAATAATAAGAATTCTTAATTATAATGTAAATTTGAACCAAATTTGAAAGTGACAGGGGCTGAAATGTATCATTATACAATTCATACTGGTTACATATTCAGAAGCCTGTTTAAATGAATTTAATACCTGTTCCTTCCTTGCAAACAGTAACCATGCCACTTAGGTAAGCTAGGTGTGGTCATTTTACTGTGTTGTAACCGTAACACCATAGTTTTTCTCATGTAAATTTTCTAGAGGGCTCAGGCCATGATTCAGTATATTATTGTTCGTTCTGAATATCGTACATTTCATGTCATGTAATGCACTTTCTTTAATTTACTTTATTAATTTTCCACATAGCGACTTACACATATTACATAAGTTCTATCATACAAACACACACACACACTCACATATACATATAACGTCCTGTAAATAGTACAACCAAGCGTACTACATAACACTCTCCAGATACGGTATGTAAAATTATATTGCCCGTGTTAATCTCAAAACCAGCGTCAGTAATGCCTACACATCGCATCGCCTCAGCCCCTAGAGGGAGCTCCATCTACTCTTTGCTCTTATATGGATGTTAATGGAAACGACGACAACATTGAAATTTCCAAAGTTATATAATATATATATATATATATATATTATATTATTATTATATATATTAATATATATATATATCTATATATATATTATATTCTATATATATAATAGCTCATATTTAAACGAAGTTCTAAATACATTTTATTACAACACCATCAGAGGTAGAAGACACAACCAACAAAACATGCTCTTGAATCATTTTCTTAAAAGGCTGCATGAGATAGTATCTGTTCAGATAGGCTTTGATCCGTATAAAGAAAAAAAAAAACTCCGCCCTAAACACGTTGTAATTGGCATTGTTTCTGATTTTAAAGTGATACACTGTGAAGAACTTGCGGTGTTTCAATGATATTATCACTGTCCTACTCTGAAGAAGAGATGAAAAAGTCTGACAGAGTTGATCGATGACCATCAGCAGATGTGTGGGTTGGTTTGCATTTTTTGACAGTCTCTAGCCTCCATTGTTCACTTTTTTAACGCAGCCTTCCACAGTTGTTTCCAAGGTAATATTTAATAGCGATTTAAAGAGTATAGATCCCTTAGCGTAGCTAAGTATTCTTAATGGACAAAACTAAAGCGCATTTAGTTTGTTTTAAATCAAAATCTGATCTGTTATGCATTCACTACTTTTGTTTCAATGTAGGGCTATCTATTGTGTGTACAGTGGAGCTCTTGTCCTTAAAGGACAAATATTTCTTTGTCCGCTGTACCCATTTTTCCCTATCAGCACACTTTTGAACCCTGATGATGATGATGATGATGATGATGATGATGATGAATGATGAAACACTGCGGAGAGTATCTGATGATGACAGGAACAGGCACAGGAGCTGGAGAGTAAAAAAAAAAAATAAAAAAAAGAAATAATAGCACAACTAACAGTAGTTCAATATATAAATTAAAAGTACTGTTTACATCTATAATAGGCTACTCACCATAAACAGTGACAATGAATTTTTAAGACATTATTTACAACATCGATCACTAATAGTTCCTAAACTCCAGTGTGTTCATTAGTGATGTTTGTGATGGTGAGATCTCCAGTCTGACTGTCGAGCAGCAGTCTGTCTCTGAATATCGTGTCCACTGGATTTTAATGATGTTTTCCTGACTTTATTTTGATAATAAAAGTTCTGCTCGATCCAAACCTCCACTCAAGATCGTCTGTCTTTCAGTAAAACCAGTTTCGGAGAGTGAAAGAATCTCCCTCCATCGCGCTGACACGATCTCATCTGCCTCAGCGCCTAGAGATAAAAATTAAATTTAAATGTTAAACGTAAACTTAAACATTTAAAAGTTTATATATATATAAAAATTAGCTCATCTGTAAACTAAGTTCATAAATACATTTATTACACACCAATCAGAGGTAGAAGATACAAACAGAACAAAACATGCTCGTGGGGAGCGAAATCATTTTCTTGAGGCGTTGGAGATCTGTTCAGTGGCTGATCCTTTAATGTAAGAAAAAAAAACAGCCAGAAACACGACAGAATTGCGTTGTTGTTTCATGATCTTAAATAGCCTACCGTGTGTTGTTTGATAACTCGCGGTGAGGCAAGGAGGAGAAAGAGAGAAGGAGAGGAGAGCGACGAGAGAAAAAAAACTAAAGTGCGCGTGATTAGGCATGACCACGTGAGCAACAACTGGGGTTGCGGTTCAGTTTCGCATCTTGTTGTATATCGCTAGCCTCCATAAAATAGTTAGCGTGTTTATATTGACTTCCACAGAAACAAAGCTTTGTTTCCAAGGTAAATTTAATAGCGATTTTAAAGAGTAGGCTATAGATCCCTTACACACAGCTAGCAGGTACGCTAAGTATCTTAATGGACAAACTAAGCGCATTTAGTTTTTGTTTAAAATCAAATCTGACTGTTTATGCATTCACTACTTTGTTTCAATGTAGGCTATCTATTGTGTGTACAGTGGAAGCTCTGTCTTAAAGGAAAACTATTTTCTTTGTCCATTACCCATCCATCAGCACACTTTTGAACCCTGATGATGATGATGATGATGATGATGATGATGATGAACACTGAGGAGAGTATCTGTGATGATGACAGGAACAGGCACAGGAGCTGGAGAGTTAAAAAAAAAAATAATACAATAAAATTATCAAATCTAAGATTAAGTGACAGTATAGGTAAAAAAGTGCTATTTACATGTGTAATAGGCTACTCACCATAAACTGTGCTATGAATTTTTGTTTTTGTCCAAGATCGATGGGCTATTAGTTCAGAAACTCCAGTGTGTTCCATTAGTGATGTTTGTGATAGTGAAATCTCGTCTCTGTGTTTTATCAGCAGTCTGTCTCTGAATATCATGATATTGTCTTTAGAAATGTCTCCCAACCTCTATATTGATTATACCGAGTTCTGCTCGATCTAAAGCACCGCCGCCACTCGATCGTATTGCTCTGTATTTCAGTGAGACCAGTACGGAAACAGAGTGAAAGAATAACCTGCATAGCTAAATGGCAATGTATATATATTAATATATTATATATATCTATATTTTTTTTTTTTTTTTTTTTTGTCCTCAGAGTCTGGAGTTCAGAATTATATGTACATGTAAATGTAAACCTAAATATTTAGGTAATTTAATTATTTAAACCATTTTGGCTAAAGGCCATGCATAGCCTATTTATTACTCACCAATCAGAGGAAAAAAACATAAACAGAACAAAACAAACGCATGAATCATTTTCTTCAACTGTTTGAGATCGTTTAGTGATGAGTTCTGGAAAAAGAACTGATGTAGATTTATGAAGACAGAATGGCATGTTTAACATTGTTTCATTTATCTTGGAGGGGGGGGTGGTTGTACAATGCTGTTTCATGCATTCGGAGTTATTTTACACTGTTAAAGAGTTGGATTCATGTTAAGGCATGGACAAAGGTTCAAAAACAATTTGAACATGACAGTTCATACAAGTTTCTGAGAGTTTTTTTTTTTTTATTATTTTTTCGATCGTGGCGCCTTTCATGACGTAGACGGGGGTGGAACTCCTAATATGGGCATTTCTCCCGAGAAAAATGCTCCTGTGCACGCATTGACCAAAGCAAGAGCAGATCGCGCCCATCAACGAGCTTCATCTGGTGGCAGTGCTGCACTGTACTTGCTCGGGAGGAATGTCTCCAAAGAAGTGGGTTTTTGGTTGTAAGGGAAAGATAACTTTCTTCAGCTTCCTAATGAACCCAGTGTTATGTAAACTGTGGATACAGTTTGTTTTTCCAGGGCAGAAAACAGAGTTTCACAAGTGTGTTTGTTGAAGAACGTTTTATAAACAAGTTCCAGTTCGACACTGGATTTGCACATCGTTTGATAATGAAAGACAGAGTGGCCCCAGCTATTAAAGATCCCGGTCATGATTCAGAACTGCAGACGGAAGTGAAACGGCATCAAATGTCTGTTTTGTTGGCATTTGGTGCTCAGGTGCTCTGTACTCTTTAGCTCCACCCATGGCGTGCTTCCAGGAGCTCGGCTCCAGAGAGAATCATAAAACTGTGTCATTCTTTTATAAATATGATAAAACTAAAGACTTTTTGGAGATATGAAGGATATAGGTACAAAAGAATAGCATGAGATTGGGTGACACCGTGTGTGTTATGCCCCCTTTAAATAGTGTGTGTGGCCTAGATAACCTGCGGTGTAGTCTTCAGACTGAAGGTCTGGAATCTATGGCAGCTTTCATTGGCCAAGGCCCGCCCATGAGGCCGTTTGACCGGCATGTCAAACAACCAATCACAGTTTGTTTCGTTCATCATCACGTTTTGAGGCGTGGAAATGTCGCCACAAAAACAGACCGGTGTGTAAAAACTCTTGGACATATTTTAAAGATTCTATGCCGCGAACATTAAATATTTCACCTACTTTTGAAAATTCAGAATTAATTGATCCTGATAAGCCCTCTTTGTCACAGTTGTAAACATGACTTCTTTCGTGAGGGGGTTTGGCGCCACGGTATCTTTGTTTCCAGGCGGAACGTGGAAGTCTGGCTTTATACCCCTTAACCTTTTAGAACACCATATGCATACCAATACATGAATTTTGTTTGATGAATATCTAATCTGACTGTTTATGGATTCACTATTGTTTTATAATGTAGCCTATCTGTTTTGAGTGGAGTTCTGTCTTGAAGGAAAATAATATCTTAGTTTTTGCACGTAAATCAACCGCACACATGCAAAGGAGCGAGACGTTTGTCCACTCAACAGAAGCCACATTCATTTGAGTCAGTTTTCCACTTAACTGATGTGAATTAAACCACAGCAGGTTTCACTTTGACTCAGAAACTGAGCTGCTAGAGTCTCAAAAGCATTCAGTGCAAACTGTATTAGTTATTTTTATTACCAAAGTAAAGCTGTTTTGAGGGGATGAGATTCATGCAAGAAGGCCTTCATACACAATACAAGCTCAAACAAATAGTTCACACTTTTTTTTCTCTTGATTGTCTTCTCTTCATCTAGCTACTCTTTACTTTTACATACACACACTATTCTGTGAGTGAACTTGATTTGATCAGTTTTAGATCCAAGGCCATTGCCTGCAGAGTTGACAGTTTCTCGCTTACCTGATGCATAGTAACCAATAATGTTGTTTAATTTAAAAATTTTACTGTTGTGCTTATCTATTTATTTTTCTCTTAAACAATCAGACGGTGACAGACTACTTACTCTTTTGTGGGAATGGGTGGGTAATTGAATCTATATGGAACTTTCTATTTTAAACCAATATAGTAGAAATAAAAACATTTTGTGAATAAATGTGAATTTAATCTTTATTTTATGTCAATTTGTTGTCTTAATTTTTTTTTTTTTTTTTTTTTTTATTTCGACAAAACTTTACACATTTACCACCATCTAGTGACTAATAATATGCAGAAGATCACACACCTCGAATAAACAAGTATTTCATGATTTCGATCTAGTCAAGATTCACTTTGGAACATTTCGAAATAGTAGACTTATGACGCGACACACCCGCGTTCTCGCGAAACCACGTGACTTGGGAGGATTGACACTATCATCAGTGACCTGAATCAATGCTGTTGTAGTTCACACGCGATCAGAAGCGACATCAGAATGATGAATAATACCTTCCTTTTTTGGGTTTTAATACTCGTGAACGGTGAGTAACAACTTTATTTTTTATGTTAATTTAACATTTTCGTTTTTAATATAAATCAGAAACAGACTTTTATCTTCTTATTTATATATATATATATATATAGATATATATCTATATATAGTTATATAATATATATATATATTCTAGCTACAGTTTATTTATTTATTAATTTATTTATTTATTTATTTATTATAAAAACTCAAATCACTTTTCATAAATATACGTTCTGACCAATCAAACACTAACACTGTAAGGCAGGGGTAGGCAACGTTGGTCCTGGAGTGCCGATGTCCTGCAGAGTTTAGCTCCAACATAGACAAAAATCTCACTTGTCTGTAGCCTTAGTGATCCTAAATACCTTGATTGGCTTGTTAAGGTGAGTTTGATTAGGGTTAGAGCTAAACTCTGCAGGACAGCGGCACTCCAGGGCCGACGCTGCCTATCCCTGCTGTAAGGGTGTTTTTGGAGTAAGTTGTTTGTGCGCGTGTGTGTTTAGTAGTGAACACTAGAGGGCGCTGACAGTCTGTAATATTCGGAGTGTTACTATTTTACATAAAAACTGTCTGCAACTCGAACGCATGTACTATTTAAACGAAACAGAACAGAAAAACAGAATTCAGTGACTCTCTCAATCAGTAAGTCAGTCTCTTGGACTTGAGTCCGGTTGAGTTACTGTCTCTCTCATTCAGGGTGCGGCCTACTAATAAAAGTAGGTACATTTGCCATAAACTACCATCAAGCTTATAATCATGGCTATTGTTGCAACCTGTACTTGCAACATTAGGCCAGCTTAGGGTGCGCTTTACTTGTTTTTTGCACTTTACTTTGTTTTTGCAAGTTTTACTTGTTAAGAATAAGTTATGCCATCCCAAACCCACAATGTTTATTCCGAAATGTAAAATATGAAATATTTTACATTTAAAACAGCAAATAAAATGAATGCATCATTGTGCCAGTGCCACTTCTTCAGTCTTTGTGTGTCCATGTGAAACATCCATGCTTGTGTGCTGAGCTGTGCTCTGTCATTTAATATTCATTCAATAAATCATAAAAAAATCCAGATACTAGAAACATATATCCAGATATGAGCCAGTTTTACTTTATTTATACTTCAGAATAAAAATAAGAATAAATTTAACTGGGGAAAAAATCTGAGACATTTACATTAAGAATAAGATTCGATTTTCTTTTTTTTTTTTCTTTTTTTTTTTTGGTGTGTGTGCAAGTTTTCTTTAGATTTTTTTTTTGATATTGCATACTTTTTACAATTTGCATTCTGTCTTGTAGAAGTTCCAAGCCAAATTAGCCTTAATTTTCAAGAGACACAATGAAATAAATCTGTTTACTTGCATTACTGATACAGTGAAAAACTAGAGGTAGATTTATAAACTTGTAAAAAAAAAAAAAAAAAACTTCTGACACTACTTACAAACTTTAAGAATCTACTGCATTTCGTAAATACCAGACTGCTGGCAAAAAAAGAAAAAAAAAGAAAAAGTGTATTAAGGGACTGAGCTCAAGCTCGGTAAAGTGACTTTTTGAAAGTTTTATGGTAAATAGATTTTTGGAAAGAGGATTAAAAAAAAAAGTATTTTTAAATTTAAATAATGCTGAGCCCAGAAGTAATGCAGATTAAATTCTGGATTTTCTACTTAGTGTTTTTAATAAAAAATACACAGATCTCTTTTGCCGTATTTGTTATAGTGATTAGTGTTGCTTTTATTTAACAGACACAAAATGTAATTTATCATTGCACAAGAGCATGTAGCATTCTGCAAGAATATAGTTAGTTCAGGAACTGACCTTAAATGAGCTCATAATATCCCACCTGATCTATACATTATTGAGAATTAAAAAAGAGGGTCGAGAACTGCTCAAACTCATGAAACTATATTGTCACATATAGTGTAACGTTGTCATTTCCCCCAGTACAAATACAGTAATAGAGCTGTAAACAAACAATATATTGCCTGATAATTTGCTGTCATTAATATACTGTATTTAGAGCATAAATATTACAATATTGTGCATGTTTACTATATATATATATATATATATATATATATATATATATATATATATATATATATATATATATATATATATGTAAACTGTTTCTGTTTGTTCTTCAGGTGTGTTTGGTGTTGATGCTGATGAAGTGAAGTCAGTATCAGTGATGGTGGGAGATTCTGTCACTCTACATGCTGATGTTACTGAAGAACTGAGAGGAAGTAACATAATATGGAAGTTTGGTGATGAAATCATTGCTAGAATGAATGAAGCAGATGGAAATCCCTCTACATATGATGGCCCCGGTGCGTTATTCAAAGACAGACTGAAGCTAGACAAACAGACTGGATCTCTGACCATCACAAACATCAGAACTGAACACAATGGAAGTTATAGTGTAGACATCAGGAGCACAATTGCAAAACTGAAGACATTTCAAGTTACTGTTCATGGTGAGTAACTCATGTCAGTCACCTGAGGACAGTTTAGATGCTGTGGAATGGTTATTTTGATTCATTTATTTATTTACTGAAAGATAAAAACAACAGCAGTAACTGGCTGTTACTGTTAAGAGCAAAATGTAGTCTTCACATTATCCAGTGAGGTTTGTTATTTTTGTCAACTTTAAAAAGAGAGAAGCCTACGTTTCCATGTGTTAAAAAAATACATTTTGTACTGAATTAATTTCTCTTTTTTAATGCATTTATGTCACCTTTTTTAACCACGAGACTAGGTTACTGTTAGGTACGTTCTAACTCTAAGAAATAATAATAAAAATAATAATAATAATAAAATTATAAGAAAGATTAGGTGTGTTTTAACCCTTTCTGAAATTTTGTATTTTTCAAGCAATAAAAAGAAAAAAGAAAAAAATGTAGTTGTACCATCATTCCCAGAGTCCTCTGCACATGTATATTTCAAGTGTTATTATATGAAAATCAATTTCATCATTAAGCGGTATTCTGTTTGTTCTCCATGTGTTTGTTGTTGAGAGATGTTGTGGAGTCAGTGTCACTGATGGAGGGAGATTCTGTCACTCTACACACTGGTGTTACTAAAATACAGGGATCTGATCAGATTGTGTGGAAGTTTGGAGATCAAGTCATCCCTATCACTAACTTAACCTTTTAACAGTCGCCCCCACTAGTTGAGCTCAAACACAAACATGACCTACACAAACTAAAACAGTAACAGTTCATGAACCCTCAGGGCTACAGACACAACTGAAGTCTCCCTAGAAAGATGATAGTCGTCCGTTTGTTGTACAGTGGTCAGAATGCATTATATTGATACAAAAAAAAAGAGTAAGAGAGACTCAACATTCTAGAACACAATCATCCATAATTTTCAAATAAAATATATTTGGGAATTAATATATGAAAATGTGCAAGAGCAGCTTAAAAAGCGGTCACATTTAAGGCACAAGTGTGAACAAACTATAATGAGAATTTGAAGAGGCACCACTAAATATGAGATACAATATATGGGCATCCAGAGTGACTCTGACTCTGAGAATGGTCTGAATGACTGACCAATCAGCGCTGCAGAAAGAACGCAGAGGGCGGGGTTAATCTGTACCTGAGACCAGCAAACGTGATAATACCTCTGTAATACCTCATAGAGTGCATACTTTTGTGTAGAAATGACAGGAATTATAATTCTTTCTGAATATGTTACATAAACGAGACAGAATGAATCGATATTGCTCTTAAAATAACACTTTTTGGACTAAAGAGTATTAATTGATTTTATTTTAGTTTTTTGCCGTTATAACTACGCATAGCCTATATTTGTATGATTTATTTCGTCTGTCATCTTCAATAGACAAAAATACTTAAGAACTCTCAGATTCAATGTTGCCTGTATTGTTGCGATTTCTTGATATGAATTAAAATTAGGTTGTCGCTGTGACATCGTGGCCATAAATATTGAAGCTTGAGACTTAAGACTGTCTAATGTCATATTGCTTGTCAACGTTAATTAGGGTTTTAATAGTAAAAAAATGCAGTAAATGTAAACAAACAAACTTCGGAACCAGCGATGGTCTCGAGCAAGTTAATGGATTAAACAGCGCTGCTGACGAGAGATGGAGTAACATTCATCTGAACGATCAGACCCGAGATCTCACCATCAGAAACATCCGAAGAGATCAGTCTGGAGATTATAAGGTGGAGGCCAACACCATCAGCATGATTTTACACAGGAAGTTACGTATAAATATAAGTGGTGAGTAGATTAAATTTTCTATAAATGTTAAACGATATTAGAGTCATGTTATTCTGTAAACACTAGCCTACTAGTAGGCCTAGGCTAAGCAACATTTAATATAGACAGGAGAAGACTTTATTATTATTATTAGGCTATATTTGTTTAGGTAGGGTGGGGTCGTTTTAGTTTGCTTCTCTGGTGCCAATCAATAAAATGTTTACACTTACAAATATATTAAACACTTATATATTATACACTTTCAAAGATATAAACAGTATTAAAATAAAAACAATCCAAATAAAACACATGGCCACCAACCAACATCAGAGAGAACAATGTTGTTTAATGACTGAAATAGGCTATTAACTTTAAATTTCAAGGATAGGCCTACTTCAAGAAAATAGGCTATTTTTGGTTGAAGGTTGACAGAAAAAAAAGGTTGTGAATCCCTGCTCTATCTGAATGTGTTATTTGAGTGTGTATTTTTCTGGTGATGAATACATTACCAATCATACTGTGATCACAATAAAGTGGATGCTTTTGAAATACTGCTGCTTTTAAAGATTGAACTGATATATATATATATATATATATATATATAGATATATATATATATATATATATATATATATATATATATATGGATTATATTTTATTTCTCCGTCATTAACTTTAGGACAGTCCAGTGAAAAAGATAAAAGCAAAGAATCAGATATTTTGCTGCAAATATTACACAAACATAGAAATGCCTATATCAGTACAAAAAAAAAAAAAAAAAAAAATAAAAAAATAGACTATTGAGCATAAAATGAATCTAAATAAAAAATGTACATTTACATTTAGTCATTTAGCAGACACTTTTATCCAAAGCTACTTACAATTGAGGGCAATGGAAGCAATCAAAATCAACAAAAGAGCAATGATATGCAAGTGCATTATTTTTAATTATATAACAAATAGAAAGAAAACAGATAGTATAGAAATTAATAGAACAAGCTAGTGTTAGAAGCCTTTTTTGCTTTTGTATACTAAATAAAAAGAAATCAGACAGAATAAAAAATAACAAGCTAGTGGTAGTTATTTTTTTCTAACAAGCAGCTAGTAAATGAATAGAGAGCAAGTCTAAAAGTAACACTTTTTTAAGAATAGAATTAGAATAGAGAGTGCTAGAGTATTAATTTAATCTAACATTTTAAGAACTTTACTTGGTTGTTTTCCAGGTGTGTTTAGTTTGGATGGGGTGAAGAAAATATCAGTGAGGGATGGAGATCCTGTCCCTCTACAGACTCGCGTTACTGATATAACAGGAAATGATGTGATCGAGTGGACATTCGGACCCCAAAACACTTCCATAGTAAAAACTGACAGAGTGAATGGAAGAATAATATATAATGAAGATGATGTGAGATTTACAAACACACTGCATCTGGATATTAAAACTGGTGATCTCACCATCAGCAACACCAAGACTGACGTCGCAGGACTTTATCACATAAAGATCATCAAAAGCATGTATACCATACAGAAGAGCTTCAGTGTTACTGTCAGTGGTGAGTACTTCGTCTCATTTATATTTGTGCTTTGTGAGTCGGGTTATATAGTGCTGATTTTCCTGGTGTTTGTTAGACACACACTCACACTGATGACTGTCTCTCTTTATCATTACAGCTCAGTCAGGTGCTCCTTCAGGGATATGTGGTGCTGGTGTTGGTCTGGTGGTTTGGGCTGTAACTGTGTTTTTTGCTGCAAGAAGTATAAGCAACCAAGGCAAGGTGTAAGTATTTCATGCAAATCATACAACAAGCTAAAAATAATTTAATCTTTGAAGGAAGTGATAAATTAAAGTTGATTTTTAGTTTTTTTTTTTTTTTTTTAATTTAAGTATGATTACTGTTGAAAGGACTATTAAAACTATTTTTATTCATTTTTATTTTCTTATTGTTTATTGTTTTTACTGTGATTCTTTCTGCGTTTTTATAACAGGTTTCAGTGAAAATAATGTAAATCACAGGATCAGCAGGAAGATGAGAAGCAACAGTTCATAAACACTGTGACAATATAAACTTAGGCTTTGCATGACATAATAATCAGGGTTTAATTAGTTTTTTTTATTTTTGACATACCACATATTTTTCCCTCTTGTTTGACTACTAGAACAAAAGGGAACACTATAGTCTGAAATGTTTAAGTTACAGAACTATTCAAGACTTTTTCTCATTAAATATGTTAAAAATCTTTTCCTTGTAAACCAGCAGGGTTTGGTTGCTTGAAAATGTTTTCTCTCTGTAATCTTAAGGTTATTTGAATGGGGATTTGTGAAAGGTGCAAAGTATAATTTCTGTACCATTCTTATGAAAGTTTATGTTCATGTGGTGCTCATACATATAGATCTATGTACAAAAACACAATAAAGCTGATCAAACTTGATAAAACTGAGACTATTTTATGGTTTCAGAGAGAACAGTGTGGATGGCGTGCTGCATGTTCTATCAAATATTGCTGTGGATGATAGGCTCACTACATTGAAGCTGTTTTGTGGAAATCTGCCTTGAAGGAAAATAATGTCTTTGCCCATTTATCTGTCAATTAGCCACACGAGCAATAGTAAAAATATTTTTAGGAGCAAGATGTTTGTCCACTCAACAGAAACCACATTCGTTTGAGTCAGTCTGTCAATAAACTCAAATTAACACAACAGGTTTCACTTTTACTCAGAAACAGAGTCGCTAGAGTTTCTAATGCCTTCAGTAGAAAGGAGGCGTTTTCTCTCACAAGAAGGTAAAATATATATGACAGCTTTTATTTCGCAGTAAATCTGTGACATTCTGTGAGAAATATTGTGAGATTCATACACTCTTACATATATAATCTTACAAATCTGAAAAAAAAAAGAAATCTGGGTGTTTTTTATGTTGTCAGGATTTTTTGTTTCTTTAATTTGCTTTTAATTTCATTCACTTTGAATTTCAATGATTAAATGTGGATCATGTGTTTTAACATAAAGATTCTGTGCTCACTGGATGCAAGTCATCTATAAGGATAAGATCTTTGTTCCCAGTTCCTGTGGTTTATTTTCAACATCTTGTGTTCACTGGTTTTACAGACCCTGTTTGAACAACATAAATGGAACCTCTCCCTCATTTTCAGTACTCACAAATGAAGCTAAATGAAGTACATTGAAAAACAGACTTGACTCAAAATCACACAGTAATACAAACAGCGGATCTTCAGATTTATATACTGCACTGCATAAAATGAAAATGTAAAGCAAGTTTTAATCTGTCCCCTGGTGTCAGAAATATCATTGTCATCATCAGCAAATAGCACATGTACATCTTGTATGTAATTGTTTTATGCAGTGTGCAATGCTGGTTGTCAGTACAGAATTTAATCATGAAACTGTAAATTTCATTGTATAACTAGACTTTACAGATTGCACAAGTCACTGAAAAATTCCTCTGATAATGATGTTGAAGTGTTAAGGGACCATGATGGTTGAGTGTTTACTGCCAAACTGGTCTCTCATCAACACAAACATCATCAGAACCAAAAAAAAATGGATTTTATTAACCTCAGATTGCCAACAATAGACAAGAAATGTTATACAAGAAAGTTCTCTTACTGGTGAGTAGCTTAGATTTGCTTCTAAACTATATATATATATATATATATATATAGTTTAGAAGCAAACTTTTATTTTGGATGTGATAAATAGCGATTAATCATTCCCCAGCACTAATATATATATATATATATAGGTGCTGGGGAATGATTAATCGCTATTAATCACATCCAAAATAAAAGTTTTTATGTACATAATAATTATATGGTGTTTGTACTGTGTATATGTATTATGTATATATATATATAAACACACACATGCATATATTTAATAAAAATAGGAATATATAAAAATGTTTATATATTAAATATACTAATGTATAATATAAATTATATGAATATAAATATATACATGCAAATGTTTACTAAATATATACTGTATTTGTGTGTATTTATGTGTGAGTGTATATATATATATATATATATATATATATATATATATATACACACACACACACACACTGGACGTTCTAGAGAAGTCTGGCTGGTTCATCATCAAAAAAAAAAAAAAAAAAAAAAGTGTCAGATTAAGTGACGTTGAAGGCCGACAAAAGGTTTCGCTAATGCAATCTATTTTTGCTTATAAAACACCAAAACTGCGAAGGAACTGTTGCCAAGTCCGCGGTTTCCCCGCGGAATTGGGCTACTTTAAAACGGTTGCCGCGGGTTGAAGTGACCACAATAACGTGATATTAAGCCCCTGGAATGAGAATTTAACAAGGTAAAAAAAAAAAAAAAAACGTGCATTTTATCCCCCGGAACACGATTGGACTAGTTTTGAGTAACATTTTAGCGGGATTTGTTGTAAAAACCTGGCAACCCTGCAAATAAGAGTGTGGGCTTGTGATGGCAAGCAAACGACGTAAAGATAAAGGCGGTTGGGAGAAGCTAAAAAAAAAAAAAGGCTAACTGTTACATCAGGTTACCTTTGCCCGCCACTATACACAGCATGTAGCCTATAGCACTATAGTTAAAACCCAGGTCCGAGCATCCACTGCTATTGATCACTTTGCAGTGTCTGACATCATTATTCCATTCATTCATAAAGAGACAGCAGCCAGAGCATTTTGAGAGCTATTGAGTAGAAAGAAAAGAGTAAATGAAGTAGATATATAAGGTGATTAGTATGATATGACACACACACACATATGAATACTCAAGTTAAAGAATTCTGCTGTTTCAGGTTTCTAGAATCTAGGTCTGTTTATACATTTTGCATTCTGATCTTTTTATGTAGATTTCAAGTATTTTAGTTCATACAATAATACATTTCAATCCTGTTGAAAAAAAAATTAGGATGCATCACATAATTTGTAATGGTTTTACTGGTTATAATGAAAATTGTGTTGGTTTTAATAGAAACTGCAATGGCGCCTTTTGGTCTCTACTGGTAATTGGTTTCCTTCTAATAGTGGCTTTTGCTAAAACTGCACTGCCACTAAATCCTTATGTAATATGCCCCAAAACACACTACAGGAAACCATTATTTAATGGTTTTAACGGTTAAAAGTTGATGGCTTGTAGTGGTATGTCTAGTGGAAATCATTCAAATTTCTGTGAGGGTTTCTGTTTCTGTTTTTGACAACAGCAGGGTCACCATGGGTTTTGTGATATTATTTCCCATAAATGCGATAGGATTGCTGTAATTTTGTGAGATAGTAGCGACTGTTTGTAGTTGTGATGGGCCTAATTAAGAGAAAATACAGGGCTGTTTTTTACTCCCAGCCCATCCCTGCTACAAACACATATATTAAGAACACAAAAACATTTATTTTGGATGCGATTAATCGTGATTAATCATTGTCCAGCACTTATATATATATATATATATATATATATATATATATATATATATATATATATATATATATATAATGCTAAAATATTAAATTAAATGCTTATTGATGCTAATATAAGCAGAGGTGTCAAGTAACGAAGTACAAATACTTTGTTACCTTTAGTAGAAATATTGGGTATCTATACTTTACTGGAGTAATTATTTTTCAGCTGACTTTTTATTTCTACTCCTTATATTTTCACACAATTATCTGTACTTTCTACTCCTTACATTTTAAAAATAGGGATAAATCACGCCAAGTTATTATTTCTCACTACTGGCTCATTTATCAAATGGGTGCTTTCTCTTCTTCCTCCGAAAATTAAGCTACTGTAGGTAGTTCGGTAGCGAGATGTTTGAATAAATTAGCGTTTGCGATTGACAGTGTTGTGATAAGTAGGCTATAACAACTTTGTAACTCGTTGGAGGTATTAAGGTTGGAGGTATCAAGAAGGTATTAAGGTATTAAGATTATGAGTTATTTTTCATTTTTATTTTTTGATTAATCACTTGGATTAATCATCCATTTTGACTGCACTGATGTTTATTGTATATAGACAACCATACAAGGGTAATTGTTACTAAGCCTGCCCTGAGTACACCAATTTTCTTATCCATTGCCCTCGCAAATTCCTGCAGCTAAGCTTGAATGTACGTTTGACTTTTTGCAGCATTACAATACTAATAGGCATATATTTAATGTATTTGCATTGTACTAAAGTGCGTTCATTTTCAATGGGCATATATGCGGCTGAAACAGGTAATCTAGTGCATCGCAAATTTTTCAACATGAACATTTTAATATAACATTATAGTCATTATGGCCTATGGCTTTTAGAAAAATGTTTTTTTTTAGGAGGTGGGGTAGTGCACAATAGGCCCCTGTGGCGCGACCTAAGCTTTAGTTAAATAAAACACTTGATTTCATAACTTAACTTATACTATTATAATCTTTATACTTTAAGTAGTTTTGAAACCAGTACTTTTACATTTTTACTTGAGTAAAATCCTTGAGTTGATACTTCAACTTCTACAAAAGTCTTTTTAAACCCTAGTATCTATATTCTACTTATATATTCTACTTGAGTAATGAATGTGAATACTTTTGACAGCAGTACGTGTGCTTTCAACTGATTTCTTCATAAAGAAATTAATATTTGCATATAAACCGAAGGTTGTATGTTTGAACTTGCTTGGTTGTTTTGTTTTGTTTTGGCAGGTCTACAGTCATTAGGCAGGTATACCTGTCTCTCTAAGTAAAGATGTTTGATCTTTTGGTATAGGTTTACTTTGGGACACGGAGTATGACGCAACACTTCCTCTTTCGCAGAAGTCACGTGACTTGAGCGGTTTGACAAGCCCATCATAACTGCCCTGAATCACTGCTTTCATTCACTTTGGATGCGACCAGACGTGACAACAGTATGAGGAACAATCCCTTCCCTTTTTGGCTTTTATTGTTCGCGTATGGTGAGTCAGATTTACTTATTTAATGATTGTATTAATACTTTCGGTTTCAATATAAACCGGAAACTGAAAATATCCATTTGCTGTTTTCTTATTTACTTACCTCCAGTGTTTCTTAACGTAGGCTACAGACGTTTTATTCTCTATAAAAAAATATGTGATGATCACATAGTGAACAATGACTGATGACAACACCGTAGGGTATTATGTGAGTCCTCTGGTTCCGTGTGTGTTTTTTGTAGTAAACGCTAGAGGGCGCTGATAGGCCTATAGTAATATTCTCCTCATCTCTATTTTACATGAGCACTGACAACACATACACACACACACAAAAATAAATAAAATCATTCTCGCTATTGCTTTTTTTTATTATTATTCAGGTGGAAATATAAAACACATATTTGTAGTAAACCACCATCAACCTCGTAATTATCCCTGTAGAGTAGTGCTGTTGTCACAACCTGCTCTTCTAACGGTGGGTGGGGTGGATTTGAATTACTATGTTAATACATTTTTACTTTTTCAGAATAATTATGTCACCTACAACCCCAGCCCTATTTAATTTGAGAGATTTGTATTCATTAAAGTAACAGGACACATTTTTATCAAAACATCAATTTGAAAGGAATAGAACAAATAGACAGTCTAACTGTTGGGTTGGGTGTGGCCCATATATGTGAAAGTCTGGTCATTTTGAGAGATTTTGTATTTTACACATAATAATAATCTTGAAGGAGAAGATGATACCTTCTCTTCATTGTTCATTGGACTCTTTTTCAACATGACAGTTGACAGTGACATACTATGTGCTAGAATATTACACGTTTGTTGAATTTAATCTAGGGTGTACTTATTTTTCCTCTGTTAACACTACAATTTTATTAACTTTCAAAGAAAAGCATTAGTGATCTTTCAGAAAAAAATAAAAATAAAAAATAAATATATATATATATATATATATATGTTCAGGGCAAAAGTGTACTCATTTATACTCTGTACTGTATATATATGCAAATTACAATCCACATTAATAGCATAATCTCTGTGTAGAAACGGTTTCTGTTTGTTGTCCAGGTGTGTTTGGTGCTGATGGAGTGAAGTCAGTGTCAGTATCAGTGATGGTGGGAGATTCTGTAACTCTACACACTGATGATACTGAAATACAGGGAGTTCTGGAACTGGTCTGGAAGATTCAAGGCGAAAATAAATTCATAGCAGAGATTGATAAAGAAATCAATAAACTCTCAGTACCTGGAAATGATGAAGAACCATTCAGAGGCAGACTGAAGCTGGACGATCAGACAGGTTCTCTAACCATCACAAACCTCACAACCACAGACTCTAGAGTTTATGAACTACAGATCAAGAACAGCAGAGAGACCAAATCCAAGATATTCAATGTTGATGTCAGTGGTGAGTAACTCAGTGTGATCATTAAGGTATAACTGTGAAGATGCTTTGCGATAATCATAATACACATTAATCTTTTATAAAAAAATAAAAAAAAATCAGTGTATTAATAAACACTCTCAAGATGTTTAGAGCATTTGTAAAGGATATATTAATATTTCAGAGGAACTGTAACAGTGAACCTTTAGTAGAATTAACAGGACTCTTTAATTAATTTTCCCCTAATAACATTTTGAATATAATTACTATAGAAAATAGTATAATGAATGTAGAAAACTCTCCAAATGTATTTGAAATATAATTTCTTAGATTAAATAACCGTGCTGTATTAAATATTTATAATGATTGATTAACCAAGGGCTCAATGTTTTGTTCTTAAGCATGGGTCAGTTAGCTCCTGTTAGTAAATGCGGTAACTACACCATTCTGCTAGCATCTTTCTGCTAGCATATATATATATATTTAAACATCATTCAGAAATCACAAGCATTTCATTATATTATAGATGATTCAGAATCTGGAGAGCTCCAAAAATGAAATGGCATTCACTATCTGCATGTATTACTTCTGTAATGAGACTTAACGAAACAGGATGTTCTATGAGAAAATATGCATGACAGGAATTGAAAATATATTTTTGAGATTTTTTTATGTGTGTTTTAATCAGTGTTGATATCACTCTAGAAATAGCATATTTCATTTGCAAAACAAGATTAAAAAGGTTTTAAACTTAACTTGCTGTTGAGATTATATCTTCAGAAATCTAAACAAATCGGTACTCACTTTATGTATTCTATTTATTTATTTATTGCACACTATTGTGGGAAATATGCTCCTTTTTCGTAATTATGGAAGATCGATCATTTATTTGAATTGTCTTTTTATTAAATATATTATAAACTTTATAGCGTCATTTCAATTGTAACAAAAAGGTGTATGATTCCATTTGGCATTTGCACTTTTATATTTTGGATTCTTCAAACAATGAGGAAATAAATAATGTTGTAACAAACAGCATGTTGCATTACCATTTTTTTGATAGGCTAAAATGCAAAAGACTGATTCCGATCTCCTTTATTTCAAGATCCCAAGATTTGAAAGTGTATTTGTGTTTTTAGCAGGAAAGTAGCTATAGAAGATATTCAGTGCCAGTTTAAGTCTTAAAAGTGACACAAAACCTATTGATCATATTCTCCAGAATGTTTCAAAGAGCATCCCGAGCTTCAGTGGACGTTGTACAAAGAGTCACATGATCAGTTGCACTCACTTGACACACATTTACTTACACTTATATATGTAGTGCAGAATCTGAAATACTTCCTCTTCATGTTACATGTTAATTTCCTTTGTTTCTTTAAGATTTTAAAAAACTTAGTATTCACAGTACTCCCATTTCAATTGGAGTTACAAATTTTCAATGTCTCAGATGTTTGGACCTCACTGTGCTGTGTACATAATATGTTAAAATATCTGTTTTAAAGTGTTTCTGTTTTGTTCTCCATGTGTTTGTTGTTGAGACAGATGTTGTGGAGTCAGTATCAGTGATGGAGGGAGATACTGTCACTCTACACACTGGTGTTACTGAAATACAGAGAGAGGATAAGATACTCTGGAAGTTTGGAGATAAAGCCACCCTCATTGCTAACTTAACCTGTTAACTGTCGCCCTCACTAGTTGAGCTCAAACACATACATGACCTACACAAACTAAAACAGTCACAGTTTGTGAACCCTTTAGACTACAGGCATGCCTGGGGGCTCTTTTGAAAGATTATAGTTTTTAGTTTGATGTTGAAGTATCAGAATGAATTACAATGCTATAGAAAAAACAGTAATAGAAGTTTAAATATTTTAAAAAAGGCATCATCATTTTATATGCATAAAAGTTACCTAGGAAAAAATATATATAACTGTGCCAGAGCAACCCAAAAATCAATGAATTCAAAGTCACAAGTCATAACAATATATAACTGAAATCTTAAGATGGAGCCACTAAAAATGAGGTTCCTGTCGTCGTTTTTCTTAGTCAAAGAACATTTAAAAAAGGGCACTTGGAGACTACAAAAAGGTTCTTTAGTCATTAATATGAGGTGAACCACAATATAACATTATTTACAACAGAGCACAAATGTTGAAGCCGCAATGTATTTATTTATTTATTTATTTTAAACCATCTAAAATCACAGTCACACACCACAAGTTACAAACATGACTTGGTGACCATGTCTTTGCTTTATTCCTTATTTATCCCCAAATTTTCAAATCTGTGATTCCAAACTGTTCTGTCATCCACTCTTCACACATACATTCCTTTAAATAATGCCTGATATTCTGCAAACTGCCCCCATATCTCTGTCTCCACTGCTCATACTTATATCTATCTCAAATCACTTTACTCTCATTTCATATTCTGAAATACTGCCATCAACATAATGCTGATTTTAATCTGTACAAAAAAAAATCCATTTTATTTTTTTATTAAATATTATTGACATTAAACTTTTAATCAAACATGATATATTTATTTTTTATTAAATATTATTGACATTAAACTTTTAATTCTATATGTTCTAAACCATATGATCACGAATAAAGAAAAAAATATGTTGGCTGACCGCATGAGCACACATAGCGTGTAGTATCAGTGCTAGTACAGCATATTTCTCACTGCTGTGTAGCTTTCTCCTCAACCTTTTGAAATAGCTATTTACTCATGGTTTAAGCAAATAGACATTCAGGTCATTCTCTGGTATGGGATGCCCAATTTTCACCATCAAATCATCACCTGGTGTATAAACTGTTTGACTTCTAAAAAAAGTTATATTCTAAATTTCTCATTTAATATCCTGTTTCACCTGGTTACGAAGTAAAATAGGCTGTGAGAGCAGTTTCATATTTATTTTAATCAGGAAGCCTGTTTTGAAAACAGTCGTTTTTGTTTTATTTTATTTTTTGACGCCAGTCATAACTGACATAACTTCAGTAGGAATACAAATATTAATTATTAGATTTCTATATACAAACCTGAAAATCTACACGAGAAACAATTCATACCATCTCTGCAATCACCTGTTCATTGGATATATTTTCCATCCATCAAAACTTTTCTAGTCTTACACTGGCTGATGTGCAGTGAAGACTATTGGTTGTGCGTACTCAGATGTCCCAACAGCCGGTGGCGCTGTTAGAATGTTTTGACCAATCAGCGCTGTGCAGAGAACGGCGGTCAGATGAATATTCTGTTTGCAAGACTAACAAACATGACTATAACATGACTATATGCAGTTTTATTACTAAAACACGGCCAAATTGCGTAATTTAGTTGAAAAATAATAAGAATAAAAATTTTCTCCAGAAAAATTTTACTGAAAGAAAGGGATTTTTTATAAATTACAACAGTTTGGACTTAAGCAGTTTCAATGATTTGAGTTCTGTATTACTGCCATGAAAAAATACGCCCATGTTTGCACGTCTGAGTTTATCTGTCATCTTCAGTGGACAAAAATAGGCAGGAACTCCCCATTTTGATGTTGCGTGTATTGTTGCGAACTCTTGACACGAATTAAAAATATGTCTTCGCTATGACACTACGATCAGAAATGTCGGTGCTTGAGCCCTTGAACTTTCTAATGATATATTGTTTGCCAGTATTAAGCATGGCTTTGGTGGTAAAAGCATGCAGTAAATGTAAACAAACAAATTTAGGGACCAGCGATGGTCTCGAGCAAGTTAATGGATTAAACGGCGCTGTTGACGGTTGGAGAAACGTGGTTTATCTAAATGATCAAAACGGACACCTCACTTTCAGAAACATCCAAAGCAATCAGCACGGAAAATATGAAGTGGAGGTCATCTCCAGCAGCATGGTTTTACACAGGATATTCCGCATTGCTTTTAATGGTGAGTAAATCAGACTAAGATTTTGTCGAGTCTCGTGACTCTGTGAACACTCAGTTTAGATGTTCAAATGAACACTTAGATTTAGAATAAACCAAAATAAATAGAACTAATGTTATAGATACATGACAGGGCATTTTAGTGAAGCATTTAGGGCGAAATCTTTATACTTGTAAATGTACCTCAAGTCCTCATGTAAGACCTGGCAAGATAAATAAGCAACCACAGCTTCAAAAACAAGCCCAATTTTATAATATAATTTATTATCACCAATATTATCTATTATCAAATGTTTATTATCAATAAATGAGCCTGCAACAGTTCACTGAAACCACTCGGAGTTTGAAGAGAAAAAATCACCAAACTGCAACAAAGTTACATTGTTACATGTTACATTTGATAAGGATCACATCGACACAGGGGGTACCAACAACTTATTGTAGGCTACATCTTTTTTACTTAGCTTCTCGGTCTCCAGACCCAAGCAAACGAACACATACCTTTCCTCCCCTACACCGTTCACCTCTGTAAATCTCTGTTGGTGGCATTTTGTCTATTTACATATACTAACCATCATCTCTTGGATTACAACGTCACATGCCTCCAAGTTAAGCGTGATTTCATTCCAATGAGGAGAAGATGTGCGATGTGCGATGACGAATAACGCTACAGCACATTTATTGTACTGACTGGCTATTGGATGTTAACAGTATTAACAATAGGCTATATAGAAAAAAACAGCGATGTTTAACGTCATGTTCTACATAAATGTAAAGAAGGTTTTCCTAACAAGCAACCACATTTTTTAAATAAGCCCAGAAAAACCGCGACCCGTGATTTTTTAACGCGACCTTAAAAAAAAAAAAAAAAAAAAAAAAAAAAAAAAAAAAAGAGAGAGAGAGGCAGTCCTAAGTTGCGTAAATTACGCGGTCTTGGCACCTGTGTTTCGTGTGTTTCTGAGACGCTAAGTGCCCCCTGGAGGAAGAACACGTTACTAAAGTAGGCCTACCATATGTTGAGATCAGCATGCACTGAAAGCTTGCGACGCTCAAAGATTACAGTTGCACTCCCTTTAGATGAAACGCAAATTTTTTTTTTTTTTTTTTAGGAAATAATCTTTTGGCATTTTTAGCATATTTCATTCATTTAAATCCATTAAATTCAACTGACCTAAAGTTTATGATAAAGTTAGTTTGTGCAGCCGAAGAAAAACAGCTCCCTTTGTCCAAAAAAGTGTCATGACATCACTGCAAATCAGACAGCATTTCTAACTGGCCTTGTTCCTGATTTCGACCCCCTGCCAAATTATTACGTCCCTTATGAATGGGTACCCCATTTTTCTTGGACTGTAAATGTTCATAATCTACAAATATATTTATTCTGACACAACCTGTGTAATTTTTTTTTTTTTTTTCTTTTTTTTTTATGTGTGCACTGGGAGCTCTAATACCAAGAAGCATTCCTTGAGTGCATGCACAAATCAAATACAGTTCTTTTTGATTCTGATTCTGATTCTGATTCTGATTAATCTCACATTTTCTTCAACTGTTCCTGTTTGTTTTTCAGGTGTTTTTAGTTTGGATGGGGTAAAGAAAATGTCAGTGTGGGAGGGAAATTCTTTCACTCTCCAGACTCGCATTACTGATATACCGGGAGATGATGTGATCGAGTGGACGTTTGGACCTCAAAACACTTCCATAGTAAAAACTGACAGAGAGAAAGCAATTCTAAGATATAACGAAGATGATGTGAGATTTACAAACAGACTGCATCTGGATATTAAAACTGGAGATCTCACCATCAGCAACATCAAGACTGACGTCGCAGGACTTTATCATATAAAGATCACCAAAAGCATGTATGCCATACAGAAGAGCTTCAGTGTTACTGTCAGTGGTGAGTACTTCAAGTCTTTCAGAAATTCATATTTCATTTAGTTAGCAATATAGATTTTGTGAAATCATCACACATTCACTGTTTTTCTTTCTCATTACAGTATCAGATCTTCACTGAGGTTATATAGTGTTGATGTTTATTGTTTGTTATATATCAGACAAACATTTACACTAATAACTGTTTCTCTTTATAATTACAGAATCAGGTCTGTCTTTAGGTGTTGTAATAGGGATAGTTGCTGCTGTTCTGCTGGTCGTGGCTGTAGCTGCTGGTGTGATTGTTATGATCTGTAAATCAAAAGGAAAAAGTTGTAAGTATTATCACAAGCTCATATAGTTTTATTTGACAAGTTCTTAATGGAGTCTGATTATTGTTAAAACATTTGAGAAGATGGGTGAGCAGATATAAATGTTAGTGTTAGTGACGGTTTGTTGTGTAAGTTTGTGTATTGTATGGCTCAACTTAATTCATTTAATTTAGTTTCCTTGATTCGTATGATATATCATACACAATATGAATGGAAGTGCTGCTCTCGTGCCATTTTATTTCAGAAAAAGTCTAGAAAGAAAGAAAGAAAGAAAGATAGAAAGAAAGAAAGAAAGAAACGTAAGAAAAAGGGTTGTTTGCATTTTAATATAACTTCTGAAATAAAAATGACAACATTTACCATAGTTTGTGAAACAAAAATGTTGGTTCAGACTACAAAAAAAGTATTGTAGTAGAGAAGACAAAACAAGGCTGCAATTTTCACATTCTTTCATAGGTTGAACATTCTGTAATCTTGAATCACACATTAAAAAGTTAATAAAATTTGGAAAGTTTCTATAATTTCTATAATTTCTAATTTGTGTAGCTGTACAATTTGTGATTCTTTCTGTTTTCTTACAGATATCCAAACAGGTCAAGGGAATTCAACATAGTGAGAATCCCAACAGTTACAAGTATATAACGACTTTGACCATATGAATTGGTTTTGGAATCACTGTTGAGCTGTGTAAATGTTATCAAATCTTGGAATAAAAGAAAAATAGCTTAGTTTAATTTACAGCTGATGGTACAGTTTGCATTGCACATGATCAATGTATTCTTAATCTGAATTAAAATGTGAAATTCAGGTGAAACATTCTTGTTATAAATGAAATGCATGTGAAAGCAAGGCACATTCAGGCTACCTGTCAACATGGTCTCAGTTTCTTTGCAGTAGAACTGATCAGATTTTTTAAAAGTTTGTTTGGAGCATTCACAATAATATTACAATTAACATGAACCGCTTTCAGACCCCTGAAACAAACTATGTTTGAAAACACACTGATATAGTGTATACTACTGCAACTTTATATCATCTGGATGTCTGCCTTCTAGTGGACTAATGTTGACTACAGGAAAGATTCTTTGTTCAGTAGGATATTGTAGTAAATGTTCCATCCAGTCTATTATATGCAAGCATTCGAATGCATGTAATAAAAATGCACAATAAAATTGCTTTAATATTCTAATTGACTTTTGGAATTTTGTATTTTTGTGGTACAGGGAATCCATCTTTTCTTCAACAGAATATGAAAAAGTCAGGAAATTGTATTGAATATCATCCTTTATAAAGTTACTATTTATAATGTGAACATGTCTAGTTTATCTAGTTATCTAAAGTAAATACACAAATGCTATAATTATTGACCAGAGGTAAACCAGGAGGGCCTGATGGCCTAAACCTCAAGCCTAAATAATAATTTTATTGTGAAACCTTTGTTTGCTTTTCCTTGACTGTATATTTGAGCTTTTTAAATTGTTTGTTATTTTCACCAGTCAACCTGATTTATTTGCAGCTATGAGTTACATTCAAACACAATGTTTACACATTTTTACACTGTTTACACTTCTGACTGAGAGTCATTGAACTTATAGACACATGGAGAACGGATGTTGTTCGGGATTCTGAACGTTTAATTTGTTAATTGGCTTATTATTAGGAGTGGCTGATTACATACTTTCCCTACTTTTCCTAACTGCAACCTAAATGCAGGCCTATCTTTGTAACCTTATAACTCAGTCTTATGTTGGCAACAACAAAAAAAAGTATAGAAATTAGAGTGTAGACAGGACTTCGACTGCAATATTTCATGTTCCTAGCTTTATGGACATCAAATTTGCAAAATGCATCATAATCATTAGGAATACGGAATACAGATGAAGAATTCTGTCACAACACAATTTAATCTAAATATAAAAGTACTCAGAAGTAAAAAAAAAGAAAAAGAAAAAAAAGACAGATTAACATTTTATTATCTGATTGATCGTTGTCTTAATTTGATGTCTGTTCTCTTCTCTCCTGTTCTGGATTTGATGTCATAAACCAGAACAACAATGGCAGCCACAGCAGCCACGCCCATCAGAGCAGAGATGACCAATCGGATCACAGCTTCAACAGTGCCACAATAGTGGACAGAGTCTGAGGAAAGAAAAGAAATCCAGATCATATCAGTTTAGTAAAAACAGCTATGCTGAAATACTTTAAAATCACGTACCTGAACCTAACCAGTAGAGTTCAGTGTTGGTGAGATGTTGAGTCTCGTTACTGACAGGATTGTTCACTACACATCTGTAGATGTTTTTCTCCTGATGATCCACCTCCAGAGGTAGAGAGAGACTGATGTTGAGATCAGACACACTGATGCTGGACAGTAAACTGTTTCCTTTGTACCAGGAGAGAGTTGCATCTCTCACATTCACCACTGAACACAAGAAGATCCTCGAAGATCTTTCAGATGATGAAGAGGATGGTAACGTGTCAATGAAGATTACTGGAATGGGCAGAGGAGCTGGAAAACACAATGTGCTTTATAAAGGTGCATCCGGAATTATCATTTTGACAATGATGTAGACTCCATGTAATAGGTTACGTAATAATCTACTCACCATACACAGTAACTCTGTAACTCTTGGGTATCTCTGAATTTCCAATCTTCATACTTAGATGATAAACTCCAGTGTGTTCAGTTGTGGTGTTTTTAATGGTGAGAGAGCCTGTGTGATCCAGCTGCAGTCGGCCTCTGAATCTCCAAACTTTATCATAATATGTACCGTTCACTCCCTTGATTCCGGCAATTCGCTCATCTCCAAACCTCCACTCTATCTTGTCATATCCCTGTTTATCATCAGTCTTTAGAGTGACAGAATCTCCCTCCATCACTGATACTGACTTCACTACATTTGTCTCCACAACAAACACACCTGGAGAACATGGAAAAAAATGTTATAACACTTCACAATAAGGTTCAGTTTATTGCCGTGTCAACAATTTACATCTAGGTTAATGTTAGGGTAAATATGCAATATTTCATGGCTAAATAACGTTTATATATATATATATATATATATATATATATATATATATTATATATATATATATATATATATATATATATATATATATATATACAATTTCACTTAATTTACTTAATTTCACACTTAAATAATTTCACTTAATCGTTATTACGATTTAATTTCAGTGACGTCATTAAAATACACGTAGCCTACTTACCAACAAGATGAGAAAAACACAAACAAAACAAAATAAACGCGTGGGTCATTTTCTTTAGCCGTTTGAGATAAATCGCTTTGTCTGCATCCGTTTTCTACAGGAATATCTTTTTAATACGATCTGTAAATAAGGGTTAGGTTGAACAACACACCGTGCACGCGATTGTGTACGAGAACGCGCTTATTTTAACAACAGCTCGGCTGGTTTCGTACTGTATCAGTTTTTCACATCCTGGTTTATGCTAATTCTTATGAAATTGTGCTAAATTATTCTTCAAAACTAAAAATTAAGTCCTAACCTAACAGTCTTACTTTCTTAGGCTTCATTTTTGTGGTAGCCAACTGTGTTAGGCTGAATGTTGCAGCAGTTGTTTGTTTCAATCAGTCATTGTCTCAAAGGAAAATAATATCTTTGCCCATTCACCCATCATTCAACCACACACATGCAATAGTAAACACATTGTTAGCTGCAAGAGACGTTTGTCCACTCAACAGTAACCACATTCAAGTGGCTCATTCTGCCACTAAACTGGCCTGAGGTTAAACTCAGACTGCAGAAGGATCAGTTTGACTCAGAAACCCGAGCTGCTAGAGTCTCAAAAGCATACAGTGGAAACAAGATGCTTCTTGCATGAGATTTTTTTGTGTGTTTGTTTACTGTCTTTTATTTCACATTAAAGTGGTTTTGAGGAGAAGTCAGTCATGTTAGCAGCTAAAGAGGCATTTCTTCCATAGTAAATCTACAAGCTTATTCAAAAAAACAAAACAACAACAACAACAAAAAGAAAAAAACCTTAACAGGCATTTTTTTTTTTTAGTTTTTTTTTTTTTTTTTTGTGTGGTATGGTCTTTTTTTGCGGTTTCTTTCATTTCGCTTCTCATTTATCACTCCTTTTACTTAGAAATCCAATGATCTGAGGAAATCATTAAGATAAGGAAAGTCATTTTTCTGATCTAACTGCAATGTCTGCAAAACGTCTTGGTTCTTGTGGTTTATCTTCAGTATCTTCTGTTCACTGTGGTATTAACAAAAACCTCTCCTTCATTTCCAAACTTCTCAAAAAGAAGCTGAATAGAGAAACTCTGAAGAAACTGACTTGGACCGCGTACATTAATTCTTTGTTTTCATAGGCTGTGTTGCTTTTTTTTACTCATCTCATATCATACTGACGGCACTTTATGTTTTTTGTTGAGTTCCAGTACACCACATCCTGTAGAGAGTATCTGCAAACTGACCCTTGATGTTCTGCACACACGTAAATGTGAATTCAGGGAGAGATTTTAATGTTCAGATTGTGTATTCATTCATTGTTAGTAACCTACATAATTTTAACATTTTGGCGTGACATTTTACAAGAAAACTTGATTATTTTTTATGTTATTATTTTGTAATTCACTGATGTTGACATTAATGTGCTTGTCTAAACACACACACTTGCGGTCCTTACAATTGACCACTTGTCTACTTACATGACGTATTTCCTGTATTTGGCCCAAGTGTTTCAAGTGGGGCTGAAGACCACAAGTGTGTGTGACTGATCTTTTCACTATCTGATGGGACACATTATATAAATGTTGTAAAAATGCAAGTGTTAACAGAGCTTTATTTTGATTTTCTATACTTTGCATTTAAAAAAATAAACTTCTAAATGTCTTTTCAGATGAAACACTTGTGGTGCTTCTAATGAAGTGATAAAAACAGTTGCAAATGTACAAAATAAACACTTATCTTTGCACCAATAAAGGTGCAACACTGTATGTTTTGCTACCAAATTCTAAGCAATATATAATTATTCATAATTTTTAATGTACACTGCAAAGGTTTCCGTGAACTCTGGTGAGATCTCGGCCAAAAGTCTTGATTTATTTCCATAACATGATGCATGATGGGATACACTTAGCCTTGAATACCACTATGGAGAGGTTAAGGTCATTGCAATTTGCCTTTTTATTTATTTATTTATTTATTTTGCTTCACCAGAGCAGAGAGGACCAATCAGAAAACAGGACAAAACAGATCTGAGGCATAAAAACATTAATCAATAACAGCACCCACACCTCATTGTTTAAAACAGTGACGAGGAAAGGCCTCAGATTAACATTTTAATTGTCAAAATTATTATAAAAATATATGTACATTTTGAATAGTAGGCTATTTTATTTTAAAAACAATAAATAATAATAACAATAATAATAAAATGCTACCAATAAGCCTAGATGTCATAGTTCAAAATCTGCCGTAGGTCTCTTTTACCATTAAAACAGGCAGTAACAGAGAGCTAATAAGGGCGTATATTGAGAAATGGCAGCAATAGAGCAAACAGGTTTCATCCTTTAACCACGTGATGGCGCATTGATCTGTGTTTTTTGTGCTGTGTTTCAGTCATCTCCTTCATGGCTGCTGGCTTGAGCCGGTACAACACGACACATTCAGTAGTGACCGATGCTCACTGGTTTTGGGGGGCATTAAGGGAATTTTTATAACCTAGTGCACTAAAGCAGTTTTAAATTTACGGCTCTTTGGAGAAGTAGCCTACACTGATTGAGAAAAGCCATCTGTGCTTTAGGCAGGCTATAATTACAAGCTGCAATGGAACACAACAATAGCCTACTTAATGTTCATACACACACAGATACAGCTCCACCGCTACGGTCTGAATCTATAGACCCCTTAAAAGTTTGTAAACATTGCAACGTGCGCAACAAATAGTGTCATCATAAAGTCCGAATCTCCCATCAGTGATTCTATTGACTCGGTTCACTTTTATGTTTTAGTGAATCAAAACATACCGCGCGACCATTGTAATCCGACTCCAGAACGAATGATTCATGAGTCGGTTCTTTCTAATGAATCATATACAGCTCACTGTGGGGACTTCAGTGTAGTTACTGACAGTTGTTCAAATAGCAAAAGAAAGACAATCTTTTAAATATAAAAAGTTTTTCTTCTTTTATTTTATTATTATAAAAGGAACAAACAATACAAAATGCAATAAAATTGTAGAAAATATAAGATATATAAAGGGTATCAAAATCCAATAAAATGTAGACTTTGACTGACATTCCAGTATGCAGATGGATATGGAAATGTTCAGGAAAGGGCAAAAAAAAAAAAAAAAAAAAAACACCCTTTATATTAGAAAATACATTATTTTCATATTGTCAAATTATTTTACATGTATTGACATTTAGCAGACTTTTATTAATTATATTTAACAGTATATTGTATATATTTTTTTAGGAAACTGGCATACAGAGAAAAGGGTGTTTACTCAGCGATCTGCTTTAAGAGAAAAACTGCACAATTTTTATCAGCAGGAACAATGTATGACAAAGCCTTACCTACAAGATCTTACAGTAGGCTACTGCGAAAAAAAGAACTGTGAAAAAAAATTACTGTTTGGAAAATTGAGGGACATGTAGTTGATGTTACAGGGCAAATTGTATTAGCTTATAGTATTTTTTTTTTTTTTAATATTAGAAACAAATAAACCTTTATTTATAATAAAATAAAATAAGCGATTTACAGGTGCAAGGTCAGAAGCTAACTCTCGTGTGGTTCATAGAAGGAACAGCCAAACCTACCACACAGAGCAAAATGTCTACACCGCATGACTCAGATAGATAAGCTAATTGCTACGAACAATAGTAGGGGTATTAAAGAAAAGGAACATGCAAAACTTACAAAACCAAACAAAGGAAAATCCTGATATTTGGAAATGTTGTTCCAGTAGTATCGACAGCGATGGAAAACTTACAACTACTTTGTGAGCTGTGACAAATGCAGCAAAATACTAACATACAGCAGTATTAGGCCCTATGCTACTTTTCCTTTGAACATGGAAATAAATACAGGTTTATTTTTATTATATAATTTATTGGGCTATACTATAGCCTAATTATTATAGGTATATTTTTTGTATTTACATTCTTACTTTTTTTTTTTACTGTATTTCTATGTTCTAAGTTCCTTGTTACGTGTTCATTCATTTATTTAAGCGCCAAATAAAGAAACATTTGTTGTTTATTTTCCATTTATTTTTTTTAATTTATATTCAACAGGGAACAAGTGAAAAACATTGACTCGGTTCACTTTTATGTGCGCAACAAATAGTGTCATCATAAAGTCCGAATCTCCCATCAGTGATTCTATTGACTCGGTTCACTTTTATGTTTTAGTGAATCAAAACATACCGCGCGACCATTGTAATCCGACTCCAGAACGAATGAATTCATGAGTCGGTTCTTTCTAATGAATCATATACAGCTCACTGTGGGACTCAGTGTAGTTACTGACAGGTTGTTCAAATAGCAAAAGAAAGACAATCTTTAAATATAAAAATGTTTTTCTTTTATTTTATTATTATAAAAGGAACAAACAATACAAAATGCAATAAAATTGTAGAAAATATAAGATATATAAAGGGTATCAAAATCCAATAAAATGTAGAATTCCAGTATGCTGGTATGCAGATGGATGTATGGAAATGTTCAGGAAGGGCAAAAAAAAAAAAAAAAAAAAAAAAAAAAAAAAATTAATAACCAATTTTCCAACAAAAGCCTTTATATATTAGAAAATAAGTTATTTTTCATATTGCCATCATTATTTTACATGTATTGACATTTAGCAGACTTTATTAATTATATTTAACAGTATGTATATATTTTTAAGAAAACTGGCATACAGAGAAAAGAGGTGTTACTCAGCGATCTGCTTTAAGAGAAAAACTGCACAATTTTTATCAGCAGGAACAATGTATGACAAAGCCTTACCTACAAGATCTTACAGTAGGCTACTGCGAAAAAAAGAACTGTGAAAAAAAATTACTGTTTGAAAATGAGGACATGTAGTTGATGTGTACAGGCAAATTGGTATTAGCTTATAGTATTTTTTTTTTTTTTTTTAAATATAGCATCAAGACAAATGGTGATCTTTAAACTGATTTCCACACAGAGGGTTTGACCTTTAGAGCTCTAGACATGGTCAAGATTTTTTCTGATGTTTGACCTTTTTACCTTTAGTGAACCTCGTCAAAAACCACACAACACAAATAAAAGCATAAAGGCATAGTTACCATGACCAGAAAAATCATTCAAAAAGAAATGCATCACAAAAAAAATATTTAACGTTGTGTGACAAAACATGTGTACACCACCAGCTGATACTCCTCTTTCTGAAAAAGATACAAAATTGTATTAGTATACAAAAAGTCTACAAAAGATACAAAATTGTTTTAGTATTACAGCAAGATGTTTAGATGTTTTTTACAGTCTTTACCATCAAAGAAAACCAAAGAAATCCTCTCATACCACAACATTCACCGCTTTAAAAACACACTTGAAAACTGATTTTTCACACATGCATGCATTCAAGAGAGACAGCCAGGCTCATATTAAAAATTTCTTACATCAGCCTAATATGGTTAACTGGTGTGGATTCACACCTGTGGAGGCTGTTGACTGTCCTCCAAACCCATAAAAGCTTCTGTCTGTCTTCAGAACACAATTAAGATATTTGGATGAAAACTGGGAGGCTTGAATCACATTTTATTTTTGTGTTCTCGCTTACAAAAAGTGTTCCCGTCCCTGCAATATAACCCAGATTGCAATCTGATGGCAGATGGAGTATTCTTTCACACATATCTTTTATATGGACCTTGACACTGGTTCTTTACTTGGCAGTCTATGAGACATTCACAGGCCTCCAGGTTTTCATGCCAAATATCTTAAAATTCTGTGTTTCCGAAGACGAACCGATTTATTTATTTATTTTTTTTAGCAGGTAAGTGATTAATGACAAAATTTTCATTTTAGGGTGGAGTATCCCTTTAACACGAAACACACATAAATCAGCTGACCATCAGAAAAACATTATTATTATTTTTATTTATTTATTTTTTTTAGCAGGGTGTAGCTCATTAGTTTAACATGAGTCAAATGAGTAACTAATTTGGAAGAGCTTTAGTTCCTAACATCAAGCATCTATTTCAAATAGAACACAAAGATACCATGCTGGAATTAGACCTTCAGAAAAAAAAAAAAAAAATTCAAAAGGCCTTGTTATGCAGACAAAATGTTTCTCTCATATCACTGTTTTCAGTCCAATATTACACATTTTGGTTAATATAACATATTAATGTTATATTGAAAATTTGACTAAAGTAATATTTCTAATGAAGGCTGGAATATTCACACTGTTATTCACACTTTTTTTCTCTCACAGACCATTTCTTTCACAGACACACTAACACAGTCTTCACAGTGTTTTGTTCCGGAAGTCCACAGTTTCCTGTGGAACTGTTTAACTGTGTCTGTTTTATGCAGAAACACCTTGAGCTATAAAGTTTTTAACAGTAAAGAGTATAAACCCTTATTTTATAGAAATGACACTATATTTTTTTCCGTTTGCCAATAAATAACATATTTTATTTTTAAATGGCTTCACACTGTGCACAATTGTGCTGTTTTAGTTTGTTGCATATAACATTTGTCTGAATGCCACAGAATGCTCAGTGGAACTTCTTCATGTAAGACAGCAGTTTTTTATTAGTATGTATATTATCACTGCCATATACAGTAAATGTGCAGCTGTCTGTACAGCTGATTAACGTCAGTGGTGCCTGTTTAATTGTAACTACATTGTCTGTCAACAGCATGGACCTGTTAACATTTCAAAAGGCAGAATATTACATTCCCATATTTTTAATGTTACTTTACTTTACTTTAGTGCTCCTGTAGCTCAAGTGGTAGAGCATTGTGTTACGAAGCGCAAGGTTGGGGGTTCGATTCCCCGGGAACACATCATAGGTAAAAATTGATAGCCTGAATGCACTGTAAGTCGCTTTGGATAAAAGCGTCTGCTAAATGCCTAAATTTAATTTTAATTTAATTTTACAATAAACAAACCAACCAACCATTTTTTTTTTAACTGGAAAACTGGAAGTGACACTATTTAACAATTTAATAATGAAAACATAACATTCTTGATAGATAAATAAATAAATAACTTTTTAAAAGACATTTTAAACAATCTATGTATTTTGAGTTTAAAAATGTTATTAAATAAAATTATAAAACAATAAACAATAAATAGACACTTAAAACTGTTTAATTCAAAACATTTGTACATAACTAAAAAAAAGGAAATTATGAATTTTATTTTATTAAAGCACATTTTAAATTGCATTTAAAGGACATTTTTACTGAATGACGGGTTCAATATTATTATTCAATTCAATTCAATTCAAGTTTATTTGTATAGCGCTTTTTACGATACAATCATTGCAAAG